>NC_064619.1:285384198-285701198 GCF_023898315.1 Schistocerca nitens
AATCGTGAATGACCGATCACA
This sequence comes from Schistocerca nitens, assembly GCF_023898315.1. NCBI lineage: Eukaryota > Metazoa > Arthropoda > Insecta > Orthoptera > Acrididae > Schistocerca > Schistocerca nitens. Next base: position 285,384,220 of record NC_064619.1, read on the forward strand.
TTCTTACAGCTGGTTCATTCTCTAAATAGCTACACATAAATTCTAATCTGTGCTCTAATAACCAATTGGGAGAAAAACAATGAGAGAATTAATGAAGCCAGGCTTGTGGATTAATGTCGTTGCTGGAATTCTTAAACAATAAACAGCTGATAATCAAAATCATCATGTCGGCGAGTCGCATGTCGGTCATTGTTACGTCGATTCGGCGGCTCCATCTCAAAATTCGGTGTACCTTGCCCATTTCTTTCATAATTTCCGAAGTGCCCTGTGTTATTATTTTGTGTCATTTCCGTATTTCTATGTCCCTCTTCCTGTATTGGAGAGCGAGTATCCTCTGAAATATGTAATTCTTGTATTACCTGCTTCAACTGATCTTGTACTTCCCGGGTTTCTCTTTTGTACTGTATATTGATTTGATTTTGATTGAATTTCCTAATTTGTTCGCACTCTTCTGTGTCATTAAAGCCTACCGGTTTTGTATCATTCAGATTATCATCTACCTTCGTAGATAAATTAGTGAACTGATCCGAAAGTTCGGCTACTTTCTCCGATAGTGAACACATTTCCTCAGTGTGTTTTTCTGAACAAAGTTTCAGAGTGTCCATTTGTGTTGAAATCGAATCTACTGTGTCCTTTACGTTTTCTTGAGTTTTTGCAAGTTGCGTAACCGAATCGGTAGATGCAACTGAGTCAATTTTAGCTTGCAAGGTCTCATGATTTTCATGAACAATAGTTTGCGGTTGTTTTATGGCTGCTTCGTGATTCTGTAATGCATTTTCATGCCGCGAAAAAATAGGTTGAAAATTCTCACAAATTTGTGTTTTTACGTCATTACAGACTTTTTGATTTTCCAATTCGATGTTATGTAACTCAGTAGTTAAATCTTCACGTGTTTGTTAAAGTGTTTCTTTAAGTTGTTTCTGATTTTGTCCCATTTCTTGCTGTGAATGTTTTTGATTTTGTTCCATTGTTTCTGATTTTGTTCAAGCGTTGTGTCTAACTTTTGTAGCCTTTGTCCCATTTGTTGCATTAACTGTAATAACAATGCACTGGTGTCTGAAACATGTTCCGCAGTGCTATTCGGCAATGCATTTGAACCGGCAATATTCGCATTTTGAAAAGCAGAAAGTGTGTCTTGACTTATTTGAGAAAATGGTGAGGACGCAAAACCTGAATCTATAGTATTTGCAAGATTGTGTCTTGTCATTTCGGATTCCTGAGGTGAACTGTTCCCGACCGACCGATCGATAATGCTTCACTGTTCACAAATTGTTTCACTGTTTACACCATTATTTGTTGCCTGGTCCATTTCCCTATGCACAGTTACCAAATTACTATTCTCAATATTTGTTAATTCATCACACAGTGGCGCTGACACACTACTGTCATCTTCACTGTCATTTCTTAATTTACTTTGGAGCCTAGTGTTACGTTTTTCACACACCATAATTATCACGTATTTCACACGATAACAAGAAAAGCACAATTTGAAGAGCAAAAACAAGAAAACACATTAGCATAGCACTGAAAATAATATCTCGTTAATTGCAGGCGCACATGCGAAATACTTGGTGCAAATCTGCATGCACGCCACAACTGTTTCACTGTACAACAATGAGAAACTACAACTACAAAGGAAATTTTCTCTATAGTTACGCACTAGCAATAAACAATAGCTACAGTAATTACACAAACTACAAGAACAAAACAGAACATTCCAGTGAGGTATCCTCGGCTAAGGGTCGACATATGAAACGTCCCCTTGGAAAAATTTGTGATAAACCTCTTACATTGTTTGATTTTCAAACAGCTGAGCAGAACTGAACGTACTCAGACATTTCGCCCTTTACTTATTCTGATGATCAACACTAAACTGACACACGATATTTTTAGCGCAACGCAATCTGACTTTCAAAAATTCCTACAAAAGAGTGGCCCTGACTAACAGTAACCTATACCTTTCATGAATCACTTACCTCACAAAAATCTACGTTACTCGAACTACTGCAATACAGCGAGCGCCACTACTACCAGCTAAATAAAAAGATTCTAACTACTGAAGGGACTAACTACTGATAGGTATAGTTAGCAAATGAAAGATTTTGATAAAGAACAAACAATGTATTTACCTTAATAGTGTTCAAAAGTCATAATATATGTATTTCTGTTCATGACATGCAGTCTTACAAATTTACTGTCTGTGATGGACACACGTCCAGATCATCCGCTCTCAAAACTCCGCCATCTCTCTCCCCACATCCACCACTGCTGGCAGCTCACCTCCAACTGCGCAACGCTACTCGCTGTTAACAGCCAACTGCCCAACACTACAATAGCAAATTCCAACAATGCAAACCAGCCACAGACTGCACACAGCACAGTCCATGATTTTCATACAGACGCTACGTGGCGTTACCAACATTAAAACCTGAACAGCCTACTTACAAAAGGTACTGGTAAGAGAAAGAGAGAGAACATAAACACATGCACTTCTAAGACTACAACGTTCTGCACTTGAAAATGGGCTATAATGTTAGATCGATTACCTTTCTGGCCTATCGGAAAAACACCTTCTTCACAGTTTCTCTACGCTTAACTATCTTATAGAATTGTAAAACGAAGAAACTTCTTCGGTAAAACAATTACTATGCATCATACGAGCACAATATAGCTTTGTGGAGACGTATAGTGTCCGCTGTTCACATCCGATCACAGTTCAGAAATTATACCATGCCTGCATCAGGCCTATATAAAATGAAAGTTAGTAACGGTGGATACATCCTACAAGGAAACAGAAAAACGGATAGCAGCATCGTCCGACATGTGAAAATTGCAAGTCATTACGCAACAAACTCTGTAGACACAACATATGTAAGGCAAATATGTACACGGGTATTGTAGCGCGTCACACGCTCATACCGATAACTTAGTTATGACGCTGAAGTCTCGATTTTAAACACACAAGTTGCGACAGAGGCGATCGCAAAAATAAAAGCTCGTTTAGAGGAGTGTGTCAAGTTTCTTCACACATGCGATGGAAGTCCTCTGATGACAGACAGGTTTACCGTTAACGATCGCATGTAGACAGTGCTTTAAAACACATACGGAACACGTAGCTGTATACAAGTAGAACGCGGGCTATATCACGTGACTGATGCATCTGGACACAACACTTGAAAAAAAATTTACCTCCATCAACTTATCCTTCTCTAGAATGAATGTTGCAGCCATTAAATCATACCTCGTTACAACTCCATCTCAATCGATCACCCGGTCCACTCTCTGTTATTCTGTGACGCAGATGGAAGTAAGTTTAGAAATGAATAGTTCTCTGTCATCCCAAAAAAGCATCAAATACAGTAGTCAACTCGAGTGTATCACCGATACCTCAGTAGACACACAGTATAATGCTACCTCAATGGGAAAAAATTGACTGCCTCCCTTATTTCCTTCGTTTCGAAGCCCACGTTTTCCCAGATTCCTCCTGTTGCCGCATACTTGGACCCATATACAAATTGTTCGGCAGGAACCAGAAGATAGCAAAGTACTTCCTCAATTTCACCGCATTTCGGTCGATATTCGGTCAATCTATACTTATTTCTTCGTCATTTTTCACAATTCTATCGATTTTAGGTCAGATCTATCCATGCGGTCATGACATAGCATGTCGTTCTGTGTTCTAAAATTGACTGTAAATGTAGCACAGCTGCCAACACCTAGCCCAAATGCTCTGATCGGGAGGTGCAATATAGCATTGCATTCGACTCTATACAGTCACCTCCACATTCGGAGAGCGTTTGCTCTGCTTTCTGTATGTCTGTGTACATGTAGGCCTCGTGGAAGGCTCTCAGGCGTAGAGAAACTGCGAAGAAGGTATATGTCTGACAGGCTGGAATGGTAATTATTTAATCATATTCATGTATGGAATAAGATTGTAATTGAAATCCAATTAAGTACTTAGGTTGTTGATAGGTTAGATACGGGATGTGGGTGTTACTTTAGTTAGTATATTTGCAGGAGACTATGTCCGGCACATGTATGGAGGTGGGAGTCGAGGGTATGTGACGTAAGCAGTCGGACGCCCGCGGGCGGGTAGCGCGGCGCATATCCGGTTATAATAAGATCACGCGAGAGATAGCAGACGATCTTGTGTCATCACGCAACTTCACGGTAGCACCCTCTGGTGGGCACGATATGAACTAAGTCAAGTGGGCTATGGAGCTCGCGGTGAACACAGTGGGTGCCGTCATCTTGAATACCGGTACTTGTGTCATGATATGACGTCAGGTGAGCACCCTCTGGTGCCACCGATATGAACTAAGCCAGTTGGAGTCCAGACCCAGAGGCGAACACATCTGCTTGAAATTGGTTAAATAATAAAGACAAGTCCTTTTTTCCCAACATTTTTCTTGGGGAGGGGTTAGGTTAGTGGAGGTAGCGCAATTGACCTTCTTCCTGCCAAAATCAGCCATCTTGATTGATGGTACTTGCGTCATCAACTGTCGTCATGGTGGCGCCCTCTGGTGACACTGATATGAACTAAGTGAGTTGGAGTCCAGACCCAGTGGAGAACACACCTGATTGCAATTGGTTAAATAATAAAGATATATCCTTTTTCCCGCCATTTTCTATATTTAGTAGAGATAACTGGGATGTGATGCATTATCATTTTGGAATTTGAACTTTGCACCATTTTTCTGGGTGAGGGGGGGCGTGGTACATTCCCGCCAAAATTAAATCTTCCCGCCAAAATACGCCATCCTTGATGACATAACGGTCGCCATCTTGGATGACGTCATCCCCGTCATCTTGGATAACGGTACTTTGCGCCACAATCGGTTTTGTCCAAGACTAACGATTGCCGAAATGGAATGTTCAATGTGTCTAGATCCAACTGCCATTCCCTGCTAAAAGTCTGTTGATTCCTGTAGTGTGGCCATAATCACGTCTGAAACATTTTCACGTGAATCATCTGAGTATTAATGACAGTTCCGTGAATGTACTGCCATTTTATACCCTGTGGACGCGATACTACCGCCATCTGTATGTGTGCATATTGCTGTACCATTACTTTCGTCGCGTCAGTGTTTGTCTATGATGGATAACCATAGACACCTAATAACGAGGAGGTCATTGTAAAATCGTCTAATAGAATCATAGCTTACAGTGTTGCTCACCGGGTCTCAGGTGACTGACACACTACACATTGTATGACTCTAACGTTTTCATAGAATAATGAAACAGGTTAAAGTGTTCTCGTCTTATGATGGAATATATCAGTAATGGAACTTTTGTGTGCCAAGTGAGAGGTACAGCCAATTACGACGAGAGACAGCCCCCCCCCCCCCCCCCCCCACACAGGCACAACTTGTCGCCCAGATTCTCTCAAATCTGTGTAGCTGCCTCCAGATTGACCTCTTGCTGTTGCCGCGTCGCTTCTTCGGGCGCTTTACTACGTCCGTCGATAGTGAGGTCAGCCGAGAGGGTACGCTGTTAACAATGGACTATATTGCTTCCCTCTTGTACTGGCGGACATACAAATTCTTCTGTCGATAGGCTTAGACACGATATGTCACGAACACTCACACTTCTGCAGCAGTAGTAGATAGGTAGTTTATTTCAGTGCCTGCATTCAGTTCGGCACAGTACTTTGTGGTTACCTTCCGATCCAGTGGTCGCTATTTAGGGAGAACTTAGACTACCACTGAGTATCTCCACAATTACATACAATGATAGCGATAATAAATAAAAGGTTATTTGGATGCAATTGTATTAGGTTTAGCATATTAAACTGTGCCAAAGTAGAATGTTGTAGCATACTCTCAACAAATGTTATTTGTTATATTTCATTTGTCATCATGTTGCCACATTCTTGTTCTAGTGATGCCCTGTTAACAAGGGTTTATTCACAAGCTAGCAAATGAGTCAGCATCAAGGAACCACAGCAGTAAAACAGTTTTCTGCTACCACGGCTGTTTGGGCTGAATTCAGAGTACCATTTAATTAGTGAAACAGAATCCTGCAACTCACAGCTATTAAATTTAGCTTCGCTGAGCGGGAGTTACGATGTTAAATTTCAATCGCACTGGAAATATCAGGTTTCATCTCTCATCACAAAATAAAATAAAATAAAATAAAATAAAATAAAATAAAATAAAAAAAGTAAAATCAACGGTCATAGCATTGGGATCACAATGTAGCTGGGGTCACGAACGATGGCGGGTGAGTTCATGCTTGTTTTGCGCACCTACGTCACGCATTCTCCCAGCAGCCAAAGAGCGTTCAGTAGTGATATGAGAGCTCTTCTGTAAATGTCGCAGTCAATAAGAGCATTAACCATGATCTTAGAGAGTTATTTAGTGGCTTTTTATTTCATTTATTCCAAATTGTCATCGCTGATGGTGGTGGTAAGCGATAGATTTTACATAAGCAAGGAAGCGACATAATCCTCCCGATACACGCTTTCTTCAAGCGCAAAGCACGTGTATATAGGCGTGCCGCAGTTGTCGGCTTTAACCGGCAACAGTGCAATTCCCCTCTGTGCCTCGACCAGGGCGAACTACCATCGTTTGTGAATCGGACTGTATCAAAAATTTTCCTATTCTCATGTAAAGAACAAATTATTCAAGAAATTTTTATTTTTACACATATTTTGTACAGTGAAACATTGTGTGTATTGTTATTTGCACTGATCTAACCTCAGCTAATTTACTGTGTTTTAATTTACATGTAGAGAATGCAAGCGAATTACGAGAAAACCCAGAGGTGCAGTTGATGATAGAGATCAGCTTTTATTTCTCTCGTTAGTACCACCGTTGCTAGAGGTTTATTAAAGTACTGTCATTTTCATTTTGAGGTTTAATTTGTGATTTTGTGCTTGAGTTTATGTAATTGAATTTTTTATTTCTAATTGTGATTTTCGGCCAATACTGCTCTGTCGTTTAAGCAACAAGTACAACAAAAACTAGAAAATATACTGGCCTAGATGGAACTAATGCTAATTGATCAAATGTGCAGGAGTCATTTCAGAATTTTATTTTCTCCCTTTCTAAATAAGTGATTGAAGAACTGTACCATACCTGAAGAATAGAATACAGCTGCAGTTATTTCTGTATTCAAAAGAGGCAATAGGAAAGACACCGCAAATTATAGAGGAATAAGTTTACTAAATGTAGGATACAAATTTGATGGCAAAAATCTTAATCAAAGGAAGCCATCTGTCTCTGTTGCTATACTTTCCGAAGAACAATCACGCTTCAGGAAGAAACTTTCTTGAAATGATTATAAGTTTATCTCATTATAAAGTATTGAAAAAGTGAATGACTTAGAAACGCATTTAGCATTTATTGACCGCGAGAAAGTCCATAGATAAAATAGAAAAAGACCGTTTTGTGGAAAATATTGCGTATAAACTGCTTTCCCTAATCATACTATCAATACCATACAGAATATTTATGAAAACGCGAAAACAGCTATAAGTTCAGGTTCAAAAATGTCAACCTCAATTTTAATAAACCAGAGTGTTCGACAATGGTTAGTCTGTCAACTACATTACTTAACTTGTGATGTGGTCCATCCACTTATGAAGCTGAAAGATAAAATATAGCTAGGAAATAAAATAGGATCTAGTATTCGATTAAATATTCTGCCATACGCTTATGACCAGATAATTATAGAGGGAACAGAAGATAATTTACAGAGAAGAGTATACAGACTGAGCCAAAACGCAGTATACTTTAATTTAGTGTTATTTTCAAATAAACCAACGATATTGGCCTTTCAAAGGAAATAATCCACTCAGACTGAAAATAATAATATTCATCAAATTTTTACACAAGTATCAAAATGGTTCAAATGGCTCTGAGCACTATGGGACTTAACATCTATGGTCATCAGTCCCCTAGAACGTAGAACTGCTTAAACCTAACTAACCTAAGGACATCACACAACACCCAGTCATCACGAGGCAGAGAAAATCCCTGACCCCGCTGGGAATCGAACCCGGGCGCGGGAAGCGAGAACGCTACCGCACGACCAAGAGCTGCGGACACACAAGTATCGCCAATCACAAATCTAGTATGTGATATTAGTTTCAACTACAACAAAGACAGTGAGAAGATGATTAGTAAATTTCAAGCTATCTGCGGACCAGTTCGAAGAGCTTGGCGGTGAAGCCCAAAAAATGAAACACAAATGAAATTCCATAAGGTTATGACTGTACCTATTCTTGTATATGGTTTCGGGTCATGAACAAAAACACAAAAAGAAAAATCATGTATTCTGGCAGCAGAGATGAAGTTCATGAGATATGTAAGGGGCTGTAGTAAGATGGATAAAATAAGGAATCAAACAATATGTTGAGATCAAACACTCTTTTCAGTTACTGACGAGGTAGAAGAGAATAGAACGAAGTGAAAGAATCATAGAGGTTATATATAGAGTGGCAAAAAATAGAAATAAATTATCGACCGAATGAAAAGAGAAGAGTAGGTAGACGTTGTAGGAGGTGGATGGATGATAGAGGCCAAAGGTGTGACCATAACACCTAATCCTAGGAAGGAGGTGGCGTTGATGATGATCATGATAAGGAGATGGAGATAGACGGTTGGAATTTTGTTGCTGGCTAATTGCAAATTGCCCAGTAATCCCATTAATAATATTTACTAATCCAACCACTTTCGGCTGTGACGGTATGAATAGCCCTCATAACTGACATCAGTGCTCTGACACGCATTTGCAACAACTGTAATTGATAGATATTCAGTTGATTCGGTCTGTTGTGGTACTGCATCGTCTTACAAGGTCCCATTATCTGGACTTCCAACAGTGTTATAAGAGGATCATTTTGCTAAAAGTATGAGTGTGTTATTCCAGTATGAAAGGTTCCTAGCATATCCTGGTCGTCAGGTGACACATCATATAGATCTAACATTCCGCAGATGATGAGTTGGCAGAAATGGTCAGGTTCCTTGGTAATGTAGAACCCCAGATCTTATATCTTCAGATTTTTGCCTTTTGGTATTGTTGAAAGAAAAATTGTAGAAAGAAAAAGTAAACATCAGATGCGAACTGATCGGATAATTAATGGTGTTGCCCTCATAAAACACCACCAAGACCACCACTGATATCTACAAGAGGTGTTTTGAAGAGAAATGGAAAATTAGAAGTCGGAGATAGACTGTATGAAAACCAACTTTGATCTTAATCATTTGACTTTGATTCAACACCTTCTGAGAGTGTCTGTAGGGGTTACTATCTAACAACTGAATCTCTGTTATGCAATAAAAATTTGTCACGTGTTATATGGTATGTTCTATTCTTAAAATATTTACTGTAGCTCCTGAAACACTCTGTGTAGCGGATGATACACAGATAAATGCAGCATGGAGCCACGTGTCGACAACAAAGGTAAGAAGAGGTCTCAACATGCTGTAGCTGAATTTCGTAAACCGAATCCTTAAAAGGAATGAAGGAATGACTGTCAAAATGAATAACGGAAGTTTGCAAATTTTACAAAACAGAGACTGGAGTGAGCCCGAATTTTAGTCCTTTTTAAGCATTCAATAGGCATGACAAACATAAAAAATGTTGGGGTGGTATACAAGGATGTCCTCGAGGAGTAATCCCCCTGCTCCTCTTCCCGCAGGATGTTACTGGAGCCAGGAAAAGATTAGAACGCCTTACCGAGAATTTGTCTGTGGCACACTTACGTAAAACTTGTCGCCAAAGATTATCTTGCTATGTCACGACTGCCTGTTACAAAAATGCCTCATCGTGTCACTGTTTGATTTTGACCTAGCCAAGTGAGAGAGAGAGAGAGAGAGAGAGAGAGAGAGAGAGAGATGTTACAACAGTTATATCTGTAGTGAAAGAAAGTGAAATATGATAAAAAAGTGAATACTGACGAAAATATCACTAACAGAAGCCTTCCAGCTGCAGGTGTTTTAGAATGTGTGTAAGTTAAACGTAAAGACAGTGAAACGTCTTTACGGTTAGGTTGTATTATCAGGCGAAGGACTTTGACCGTTGTGTCTAGCGCCGGTAAGAGTCGCAACAAATCGCCTTGATACAAAATATTCCAACCCAGATAAGGCTTATTTCTGGCGCCACTCTGTAGGGCCAAAAAGTGACAGATTGAGGAGGAGAGAAATAGTTTATTAGATATCAATTACATATCACGTTATGGGCAAAATGAGTCATGGCCCACTTTGGCACAACAGGCCAGCTATGGTCAGTTTGTGGCTTCCACCCTGCTGAAGAGATAAATGTACCAGTGCGCCAAGCTGCTGACTTCAGGCCGAGCAGCGGCCGGTAGCCTTTTTGTCAGTGGGGCAAGGCCCTCACGTCAGCGGTGCGATTCTTCTTGTTGGTGTGACTGAATTCCGCTGCGGAACACCCATACCAAAACGACTCAGGTCAGCTCGTGGCCAGCGTGGAGATGAGGGAAGACTGCCATGAATGGGACATGACCAACAGCCCCCGCCAAGAGTCTAGTCGCATAAGGTGTTGACAGCAGGTTGGTGACCATGTGGCACCAGGGCAGACTTATTGCATGAGGCGGCTGGAACAACCCGGTCTAAAACCCAAGGCTGCAACTGGCAGTTTGCATTCGACTCATCGTCTAGGGTTGCCCTGGTGTCGTCGTGGTGTTATTGGACTGAGAATGAATGTGCTGCAAAATTCACAGTCATTTATATGGCTCCGTGGCTCCGGGGTGCATTAATTTCACTACCACCAGGCCCCATTGACTTAGCTCATAACATGGTTCTTGCCATGGTATGGTGAGACCGCCCTGCAACTCCAGTCATTAGTGCTGCGTGGTGCGGGTTTTTCCGAGCGCGGATAGTCTGTTTTGCAGTCCTTTTGTGTACAAGTTCCTGTAACCCGTATGTTGCCACATTGTGCTTCCAGTCAGTGGTAGTTAACGCATTTTTTCACAGCGGATTTCTTACAAAATCCTACAAGTTTCACTTAAAACTAGGTAGCAGCACTACATTTCCCTCTTCCATGGGGAAGACCTGACCTGTTGGTTCTTGCTGAGCACCAGTTCCCCACCATGACTACTTCCACCATTGATCTATAACGTAAGTGACCAACTCGCAAGGTTACAAAAGACTGGCATTTTAGAGATCCAGGCCTAACAAAACTCTGCCATCTACTGAGCAAGATGTATGAGACAGGCGAAATACCCTCAGACTACAAGAAGAATATAATAATTCCAATCCCAAAGAAAGCAGGTGTTGACAGATGTGAAAATTACCGAACTATCAGTTTAATCAGCCACGGCTGCAAAATAATAACACGAATTCTTTACAGACGAATGGAAAAACTGGTAGAAGCCGACGTGATCTCGTGAAAGATCAGTTTGGATTCCGTAGAAACGTGAGGCAATACTGACCCTACGACTTACCTTAAAAAATAGATTTTTTTTTTTTTTTTTGTCATCAGTCTACTGACTGGTTTGATGCAGCCCGCCACAAATTCCTTTCCTGTGCTAATCTCTTCATCTCAGAGTAGCACTTGCAACCTAAGTCCTAAATTATTTGCTTGACGTATTCCAATCTCTGTCTTCCTCTACAGTTTTTGCCCTCTACAGCTCCCTCTAGTACCATGGAAGTCATTCCCTCATGTCGTAGCAGATGTCCTATCATCCTGTCCCTTCTCCTTATCAGTGTTTTCCACATATTCCTTTCCTCTCCGATTCTGCGTAGAACCTCCTCATTCCTTACCTTATCAGTCCACCTAATTTTCAACATTCGTCTATAGCACCACATCTCAAATGCTTCGATTCTCTTCTGTTCCGGTTTTCCCACAGTCCATGTTTCACTACCATACAATGCTGTACTCCAGACGTACATCCTCAGAAATTTCTTCCTCAAATTAAGGTCGGTATTTGATATTAGTAGACTTCTCTTGGCCAGAAATGCCTTTTTTGCCGTAGCGAGTCTGCTTTTGATGTCCTCCTTGCTCCGTCCGTCATTAGTTATTTTACTGCCTAGGTAGCAGAATTCCTTAACTTCATTGACTTCGTGACCATCAATCCTGATGTTAAGTTTCTCGCTGTTCTCATTTCTACTACTTCTCATTACCTTCGTCTTTCTCCGATTTACTCTCAAACCATACTGTGTACTCATTAGACTGTTCATTCCGTTCAGCAGATCATTTAATTCTTCTTCACTTTCACTCAGGATAGCAATGTCATCAGCGAATCGTATCATTGATATCCTTTCACCTTGTATTTTAATTCCACTCCTGAACCTTTCTTTTATTTCCTTCATTGCTTCCTCGATGTACAGATTGAAGAGTAGGGGCGAAAGGCTACAGCCTTGTCTTACACCCTTCTTAATACGAGCACTTCGTTCTTGATCGTCCACTCTTATTATTCCCTCTTGGTTGTTGTACATATTGTATATGACCCGTCTCTCCCTATAGCTTACCCCTACTTTTTTCATAATCTCGAAGAGCTTACACCATTTTATATTGTCGAACGCTTTTTCCAGGTCGACAAATCCTATGAAAGTGTCTTGATTTTTCTTTAGCCTTGCTTCCATTACTAGCCGTAACGTCAGAATGGCCTCTCTCGTCCCTTTACTTTTCCTAAAGCCAAACTGATCGTCACCTAGCGCATTCTCAATTTTCTTTTCCATTCTTCTGTATATTATTCTTGTTAGCAGCTTCGATGCATGAGCTGTTAAGCTGATTGTGCGATAATTCTCGCACTTGTCAGCTCTTGCCGTCTTCGGAATTGTGTGGATAATGCTTTTCCGAAAGTCAGATGGTATATCGCCAGACTCATATATTCTACACACCAACGTGAATAGTCGTTTTGTTGCCACTTCCCCCAATGATTTTAGAAATTCTGATGGAATGTTATCTATCCCTTCTGCCTTATTTGACCGTAAGTCCTCCAAAGCTCTTTTAAATTCCGATTCTAATACTGGATCCCCTATCTCTTCTAAATCGACTCCTTTTTCTTCTTCTATCACATCAGACAACTCTTCACCCTCATAGAGGCTTTCAATGTATTCTTTCCACCTATCTGCTCTCTCCTCTGCATTTAGCAGTGGAATTCCCGTTGCACTCTTAATGTTACCACCGTTCCTTTTAATGTCACCAAAGGTTGTTTTGACTTTCCTGTATGCTGAGTCTGTCCTTCCGACAATCATATCTTTTTCGATGTCTTCACATTTTTCCTGCAACCATTTCGTCTTAGCTTACGTTTCTGGCGTTTGTAGACTTAGAGAAAGCTTTTGACAACGCTGACTGGAATACTTTCTTTCAAATTCTGAAGGTGGCAGGGGCAAAATACAGGGAGCGAAAGGCTATTTGCAATTTGTACAGAAACCAGATGAATTTATAAACGTCGAGTGGCATAAAAGGGAAGCAGTGGTTGGGAAGAGAGTGAGACAGGGTTGTAGCCTGTCCCTGATGTTATTCAATCTGTATATTGAGCAAGCAGTACAGGGAACAAATGAAAAATTCGGAGTAGGAATTAAAATCCATGGAGAAGAAATAAAAACTATGAGGTTCGCCGATGACAAAAAAAGCAAAACGAGGTGATGCTGCGGGAATTAGATTAGGAAATGAGACACTTAATGTAGTAAATGAATATTGCTATTTGGGGAGCAAAATAACTGATGATGGTCGAAGTAGAGAGGATATAAAATGTAGACTGGCAATGGCAACGAAAGCGATTCTGAAGAAGAGAAATTTGTTAACATCGAGTATAGATTTAAGTGTCAGGAAGTCGTTTCTGAAAGTATTTGTATGGAATGTAGCCATGTATGGAAGTGAAACATGGACGATAAATAGTTTAGACAAGAAGAGAATAGAAAATTTGGAAATGTGGTGCTACAGAAGAATGCTGCAGATTAGATGGGTAGATTACATAACTAATGAGGCGGTAGTGAATAGAATTGGAGAGGAGTTTGTGGCACAACTTGAGAAGAAGTAGGGACCGGTTGGTAGGACATGTTCTGAGGCATCAAGGGATCACAAATTTAGCATTGGAGGGCAGCGTGGAGGGAAAAAATCGTAGAGGGAGACCAAGAGATGAATACACTAAGCAGGTTCAGAAGGATGTAGGTTGCAGTAAGTACTGGGAGATGAAGAAGCTTGCACAGGATAGAATAGCATGGGGAGCTGCATCAAACCAGTGTCAGGACTGAGGACCACAACAACAACGTGTAGTTAGATCAATAAGCGGTTCGAAGCTTCACCCCGTTTCAGTTTGCGCCACAAATATTTAAATCTTCAGATGGTACATCGTTAAAAACGTTTCTCTGCTGGTTGGTGGGTTGATTTTCAGGCAGGGGACATTGTCCATTTTCTGCATACTCAACTAGTCAGTGACGTTGGTTGTCGTTTCCTCGTGCTCTTCGTCCTGGGTTTGGTCCCTGAATCTGTTTCCTCGACCTGGCCTCCATTTCAGTTTCCTATGTTGTTCATTCGCGCCCATCTTCTATTGAGGCCGGATCCATAGTTCGCCATCTGTTGTTTTGTGGTCCGTAGCCTTAATTCCTCCTTCCATTCCAGCCTCTGTTGCGTAGTACATAACTATTGTGGTTCCCATTCCCGTCTCTTAGTTGTTCCACTTCATTAGAACCGAAATTTCCCGACCTTGAATGGTTTCCATAAGGCATTCCATTTCGTACATTTTCATTCCTATTATTGTAATGGTTATGTTGTGGACGGGACATAGGGCCTGCGACGTACCTGTCCGAGTTTATACTGTGTTTCCTGATATTCTCTGCTCGTAATGCGTATTCTAATTCGTGAAGTGTGTTACGGAAAATACTGAGCTCCACATTACACCTGCAAACTAATACTTGTTGATATGATGACGGAAGTTTGGTGTAACAGTGACGTATGATTTCACCAGTAGAGCATGGTACGTCAAAATACTGGTACTTGTCAGTAATAGCCTCAAGGAACATGACTGAGCTTTTGTATCCTGTGTTGTGTCGACAGAGGTGCCGACACAGTGTGTTTGAGGGGGCCGAAATGCACGCTATAAGCGCACGAAGGATGGCGTGAAGTCTGAAACAGGATACGTAATGAATGCTATAAAGAAAAGTACGTAGCTGCGGAAATACTTAACTTTATTCCATCCTTGTGGTACATCGCTCTTGACGAATCAAGTGAGACTCTTAAGATACATGCAATGTTACAAATGGCACCTTGCTAGGTCGTAGCCATTAACTTAGCTGAAGGCTATTCTAACTGTCTCTCGGCCAATGAGAGAAAGGCTTCGTCAGTGTAGTCGCTAGCAACGTCGTCGTACAACTGGGGCGAGTGCTAGTAAGTCTCTCGAGACCTGCCGTGCGGTGGCGCTCGGTCTGCGATCACTGTCAGTGGCGACACGCAGGTCCGACATGTACTAGTGGACCGCGGCCGATTTAAGCTACCACCTAGCAAGTGTGGTGTCTGGCGGTGACACCACATCCTGAACTCTCGAAGTCTTTTCCAACAATCATCTCGTAGAATAAGATTTTCACTCTGCAGCTGAGTGTGCGCTGATATGAAACTTTCTGGCGGATTAAAACTGTGTGCCGGACCGAAAAAATGGTTCAAATGGCTCTGAGCACTATGGGACTTAACTTCTAAGGTCATCAGTCCCCTAGAACTTAGAACTACTTAAACCTAACTAACTTAAGGACATCACACACCTCCATGCCCGAGGCAGGATTCGAACCTGCGACCGTAGCGGTCGCGCGGTTCCAGACTGTTGCGCCTTTAACCGCTTGGCTGTGCCGGACCGAGACTGGAACTCGGGAGGTTTGCTTTTCGCGGGCAACTGCTCTACCAACTGAGCTACCGAAGTCTGGAAGGTAGGAGACGAGGTACTGGCAGAAGTACAGCTGTGAGGACGGGGCGTGAGTCGCGCTTGGGTAGCTCAGTTGGGAGAGCACTTGCCTGCGAAAGGCAAAGGTCCCGAGATCGAGTCCCGGTCCGGCACACAGTTTTAATCTGCCAGAAAGTTTCATAATCATCTCGTACTTCATGCGCTCTTTCGTCTCCGTGGACCAGTAGATATTTAGGAGCAGTCCTTGAAATCCTGGTAACTTCTACACGTCACTGATATTCCGCTAATTTTCTCCGCAACTGACCCTTGCAAGAGTCCGAAATAAAGTCTAATTTGTATTTTAAAGGCCAATTTGGAGGTAGAGAGAGGTCAGGTTGTGATATCGAAATGCGAGGATGAGTAATGCTACCCTCATCGAGAAAAATTTCGAATTTTCGGACTTGTAGGAAGTGCTGAAAATCAGATGGTGTTTCGTCGACAGCTTCCGTCCTACGGAAAAATGTTCTCGTTCGACGTCCCCTCATTTGCGCTGATTTCACAGCTTCGA
The DNA here is from genome assembly GCF_023898315.1 of Schistocerca nitens. Taxonomy (NCBI): domain Eukaryota; kingdom Metazoa; phylum Arthropoda; class Insecta; order Orthoptera; family Acrididae; genus Schistocerca; species Schistocerca nitens. The sequence continues at coordinate 285,400,572 of NC_064619.1, forward strand.
GAAAACGCAACGTTTATGTCACCATGTCCTCTGCTCGCTGCTAACGGTATGCAGTTATCCGTGCCGCCCGAAGTTGTTTCTGGTCCTGTTATGTTCGTGCTTGGTCGTATTTGAAATTGTTTCCTTAGTGCCTCCTCCAGTTTCTTCTCCGTACGCGTGTTGATAGCTTCCCGTTGAGATTTGAACTCTCGTTCACTGGAGTTGCAGTTGTCGCGTCCGAACCAGTACCTAATTTGCGCAGTTCAGACTCTAATTTGTCCATGGCAGCTGTCGAATGAAGATCCGTGGCGCCACGAATTGTCGAGTCGATGCGCTGCTCCGCGTCATCTTGCCGCTTTTCCACGCTTTCGATCATCTTGTTCAAACTGTTCACTGCTTTCGTCCTTGAAGTTTTGTGCGTTTACTCGTTTTCGATACTTCAGTCTTGGCGTTCTCTGCCGTCTTCTTAGTATCATGTGCAATCTTTAAACCTTTCATTGCTTTGGTGTTTAGTTTACGTAGGTTTTCCTGGAGTTGATTTCCCCATGACTTATGTTCCTCTCCCATCTGATTTACCTAATCACCGATATTTTTGATGTCCATCCTCGTCTCGTTATTATCTTTTACTAACTCATTAATTTTCTTCTCCATTCCCCTTAGTCCATTAATCTTTTCCTCCATTCCTTTTAGTCTATCAAGTTTGCTCTCCATTCAAATTAAAAATGCCACCAGAATGAATTCCTCTTCCGTTTCCTCAGTATAGTGATCTAGCAAACTCATATTTGATTTTTACGATGTTGTTTCCACATTTGTTCTGATACCTCCCTGTCTTCTCTGTCCGGATTTCTAATAATCACCTTTGCTTCGATATATTGTGGTACGGTCGCATCTTCTATCACACCAGATCTGACACTGTCTGTCCACTCAAGAAAAGCTATATCGCGTTGCTCTCCCTGATTTCCTTCCTGCACGACATCGTTGTTGTTAACACTGTTCAACAGTAACGTCTCCCTACGTTCAAACTGTGCCTCTACCGATTCATTGCGCTCTTCCTCCATGAAGTACACTTTATTTTCCTGCTCCCAGTCTACTTCTCTCTGTGCCCTACTTCTCGTTATCGTCCAAATTTTCTATCAACAACAAACTTTAATTATCTGTGCAACACATGCACAACCATATTATTTAACTCACAAGATATACGCAGTACAATATACTGACGTCAAAAAAAAAAAAAAAATAGCAAGTCAGTTTGCAGTCCGAGACTACGACAATAGTACACTAGATCTAGAATCAACAAAAACCAAATACGAAAAAGTACAATAATAAACACCACAAAAATAATACGACAGCGCTGATAGCAACGACGGGAAAGCCGTCGACAAATGACACAGAAGTCACTGATACAAATGCACTGTGCATAAAACAAATAAACACATAAACAACACAGAGAACAAGGTGTCTACAACATACCATTGAACAATATTTTAACTAACATAATGTGGACCTGTTTGGCAAGGACGCTAAATGACATCGTAACAGAAGTGCGAAGGACCTAGATCCTGGCCGCGGTTCACCAACTGCAAGACTCTGCTCTATCAGTTACAATCAAGGCTTTAATAAAATGGCAGAGGTAATGTTAATCAGAACACTGGGAGGAGTTGTGATCTAAATAGCAAATGATTTATTCATTCTTAACATCACATGATAAAAGAAGGCTAAAGAAACAGCACACAAACATGTTTTTAATTGACAAACGCTTTCAATGGTATACGGTCTGTGGTGAATAAAGTGATCACCTGGAGACCAACACACAACTCTGACCAGAAATAATTGCTTTACCTGACATCATACACGTGAATCCGTGGTATGACCCAAAAGCTACTCTACTGTCAAACATCTATATTCTACTATTCCATACAGAAAAATATGGTTCCAACGAAAAGGGTGCTGAGAAGCACATAATGGAGCCCTACGCCATGGCAGCGAATACTTTATTCTGCTAGTCATGGCGGCACACCACGATGCTCTCGGCGACTGCAGTCATGGATGGCAGATATCTGTTATCAACGTCGGTCGCAAAAAAAAAAAAAAAAAAAAAAAAAAAGTGCAAGACGCAGTCTTGGGTTCGGCTGATTCGGAACACAGATACTTCCCTATGATCCTCTGAAACCTTGGTGGATTCCAGTGTGCAGGTGGACCCGTTTGCTGGTATGCCAAACCAATTTGACTCCGTGACATGAATATGCATGACGGAATATGTCAAATATTTAGATGACCAACTCAAAACAAATAAGTACATCCACATATCACTCGTGTGTGTGATGTCAGAAGCAGTTCCTCTGACAGTTCAGATGGTGACTGGCACAGGCTCTAACTGGCACGCTAGCAAAGCGCACAAGTCTCACCGTCTGGGTAGAGACCTCCCATTCTTTACTAGGAAAGCGCCAGTGCAACTGTATAAGCTTCTCTGTCTCTCTCTCTCTCTCTCACTCTCTCAGCTTTCCTCGCCAGCTTGCTACCATTGCACATTTACATGCTTCGACCATACCCACTTTAGCACAAGCCAGTCCTGAGCTGGAGCTCAGCATTCGAAGCTAGGGGACCGCCCCTTGCTCTGCAGACACAATTTGACCAACCAGCGAATTTAAAAATTAATTTGGGGAAAGGAAAAAAAGATTCAGCATTGCAGCCTCTTTCCCATGCGCTTACACCATGTCTTACACCACGACCTGAATGGAACCACAGCCCTCCACAAAAATATCGTTATCTCCTCTGTTGCGTCGATTTTGAACTTTTCATCAACTTACTAAAGACCTTGTGCCTTCACAAATATGTTTTGTAGCAGAGTCTGGACGCCTGGGCGCCTCAGACATGTCCCACAGAAATTCGCAGAAACTCACAGCCGTCTAATCGGTTTCCTACCTAACAAGGCCCCATCCTCTGCTTTATTGCCAGTCATCAATGCTCTGCCCATAGCTCCAGCGACTCCTCAACGCAAGTCCGCTGACATGGGCGCGGTTGAAGACCGATCGGCGCCATCTTATGTGTCTGCACATTGAAATGTTTTCACCCAGGTTCCGCAGAAAAACGCTCTCCTCGTCCCTCAACTGCCATACGCTTTTACTGCAGTCAATTAACTCGGCACCCTCTTCCTTTGAACACAGGTAAAGCTTACCGTTATTTCTTCACTAGAGCACACAAGCAAGTGCGTATGCTACTGCCAACCATTTCATCACATGAATGAAGTTAGATCGTATCCAGTATAGCAACCAAGTAATAAAGATTATCTTCCCTAAGCACATGAAGCAGCATAACACCATATCAGAAGTGAGAGTGCCCTTCAGTATTTCAAATAAGTGATTTTATTTCCATTGTTATAACATGGTCAGCATTCGAAACTAGGCGACCGCCCCTTGCTCTGCAGACACATATTTCTCTAAGAACATTAAGCAGCATAACACCATACCAGAAGTGAGAGTGTCCTGCAATCTCTCAAATAAATGATTTTATGTCCATTGTTATAACATGGTCAGCATTCGAATCTAGGGGACCACCCCTTGGTCTGCAGACACATATTTGACCAACCAACGACTTTAAAAATTAATTGGGAGGAAAGGAAAGGAACTTTTGAACATGAGCGCGAATGGACTTTTGGATGTAACAGGCAATGAATGAACGTCCTAAGTCGGTTAAAAGTTCAAGGGGGGCAGACAGCAATGCTTATGTTCGCATATAGCACTGCCCTTCTGGCAAGATGCAGGCAAAACTTAGACTAGTTGAAAAAAATGGGTTGCATACTAAGCACAGAATATGACATGATATTGAACAAAGTGAACACGAAACCATTGATGAATACTAGATGAAAGGATAGCAAATTGATTATCATCAAAATAGGTAACGACACAATTATAGAAGATGCTGGAAAGTGGAAATAAGCTACATGTTAGAAGTATATTGGCTGTAGAAAAAAAATCAGCAAAAGGGCTATAACAGTACAAAATAATGTCTGGGTATTGGGGAAAAAATCCTTGGGGTTTTTCTGGAGCAAGTAAGTGAAAGGGGAATCATCGGAAATCATGGAAAAGAAAAACTGGAAGCATCCGAAACGAGTTGCTGTTGAAGGGTAATGAATAATAAATGGACTGAAAAGGTATACAATGAAGAAGTGGTGAATGGAGTAGGTGAACAATTCAGTCAATGGAAGAGTCTTGCAAGCAATTCAGAATTGCTCAACTTGTTGACGCAAGGCACATTAGAGAGAAAAAAAATTGTACTGGCAGATACAGATTGGAATAAGTAAAACACATTACAGAGATCGTTGCCTGTGGTAGTTACACAAAGATAAAATGAAATGAAATGATCGTATGGCACTGTTGGCCGGGAGGCCCATGAAGGGAAGTTGGGCCGCCGCATGCAAGTCTTTTCAAAAAATGGTTCAAATGGCTCTGAGCACTATGGGACTCAACATCTTAGGTCATAAGTCCCCTAGAACTTAGAACTACTTAAACCTAACTAACCTAAGGACATCACACACACCCATGCCCGAGGCAGGATTCGAACCTGCGACCGTAGCAGTCCCGCGGTTTTTTTAGCTGACGCCACTTCGGCGACTTGCGAGTCAATGATGATTAAATGAGGATGAAAGACACACACAACAACCAGTCATCACAAGGCAAAGAAAATCCCTGTCCCCGCCGGGAATCGAAACCGAGACCCCGTGCGCGGGAAGCGAGAAGGCTACAGCAAGACCACGAGCTTAGGACAAAGAGATAAAGATTAACGCAAGGTGGATAAAGGCTGATGACTGTGTAAAGGCGATCGAAAGATTTATTTTATCTAAACTACATTGTATTGCTCGCAGAGGCAGAGTTTCGTAACACGAATGTGATGCCCAAAATAAGTAGAGGCTGTTCCACTGTCCACTGTGCGCAGAGCGCGCGCCCCGTCACTGCACCGGCGGCCCGGGTAATCGCAGCGAGACAGGCTGCTGCGGTTCCCAGAAGAGGAGCGGCAGCTCTGGAGCGCTAATCGGCCGGTCTCTTTACGCTATCGCCGTGAGTTAATTAGGGACAGCGCGGAGTGCGGATCGGGCCCAAGTGTAAGAGGTCTTCCACCGTTGAGCTCATTAGATAACGTCCAGCGGGATGATTTACGATTACGGAAGTTAATTAAAATTTGACGACAGGACGGGTCCGGCTCATTACACAGTCTTTAATTGAGGCGTTATCTCGGCTGCCGGCGTAGCTCGCAGGAGCAGTAAGCCGGGCCAAAGAGGCGTAAAAGCGGCGCGCGGCGCTGAGTGGGGCCGAACTGCCGGTGACAGCATCTCCGGGGACCCGCCAGGGAGCTGCAGCAGGTGGCGGGGAGCACGGGTTCCAGTACTTCAGTACGTTCAGAGATTTCCTGAGGCCACAGCAGCCGTGTGCCATCGTCGAACATGGCCTCCCCATAGGACTGAAGCTGACGCATTTCTCCAGTGGTGTCGTGAGAGATAGCTGCACCTGATGCCCGACCGCTGCCCCCTCTGTAAGACACACAAAAAGGATTGTAGCTACACTATCTGATCAAAAGTATCCAGACACCTAGTAGTGCTCATAAATACGGGATGTGTCCACCTACCTCCTTTATGATAGGTAGAAATGAAGTGTCTGAATGTCTGTGGGTGAATGGCACCCCATTCTCCCTTAAGAGCCGATACCAGAGAAGGTGGTGATTTATGAGGCCTGGAGTGAAGTCACATTCTAACACAGGCAAGAAAATTTCAAGAATACTATTGACCCCAAAACATTGCCTCAAATGGGTGAAATGGCTCGAAGCACTATGGGAATTAACATCTGAGGTCCTCAGTCCCCTAGACTTAGAACTACTTAAACCTACATCATACACATCCACGCCCGAGGCAGGATTCGAACCTGCGACCGTAGCAGCAGCGCGGTTCCGGACTGAAGCGCATAGAACCGCTCGGCCACAGCAGCCGGCAAACGTTGCCTCACATATGCTGCTTCATGACAGACTGCACTGTCATGAAGATACAATTATCGTCTCCGAAAAGTTCCTCTACTCTACACTGTAAACAAAGATGTGAAATGTGTTAATATTCTTCTGCATAACGTTTTATTGAGCAAAATAAGTGGACCAAGACCTAACCTCGAGAAACACATCCATGACGTACACTACCACCCTTGCATTATACTGTTGACATTACGCGTGATGGCAGATGACGTTCTCCAGGCGTTCACCAGAGCCAAACGATTCTGTCTGATTGCCAGGTGGTATAAAGAGACTGATCACTACAAGTCACTCGTTTTTAGGCATCCAGTGTCCAGTGGCAACCCTCTTTACACCACCTCAACCATTGCATAGGGCTGACTACTTACATTTGTGCCTTATGAGGAGCTGATCGACCACTGTACCCCACCGTTTACATTTCCTTTGCCTGGTTGCCGGCAGCGCTTTGGATCTTGCGAGAGACGACTTCCTCTAACTCTGAGCACTATGGGACTTAACATCTTAGGTAATCAGTCCCCTAGAACTTAGAATTACTTAAACCTAACCAACCTAAGGACATCACACACATCCATGACCGAGGCAGGATTCGAACCTGCGACCGTAGCAGTCGCGCCGTTCCTGACTGAAGCGCTAGAACCGCTCGGCCACCGTGGCCGGCCGACTTCCTCTGATTCCATGCAATTTTCTACAACCACCCTCTGCAATGCTCAGCCAACGGCACTGCCGCAGTGGTAACACCGGTTCCCGTCAGATCATTGCACGTAAGCGTTATCTGGCTGGACTAGCACTTGGATGGGTGACCATCCGGTCTGTCGAGCGCTGTTGGGAAGTGGGGTGCACTCAGCACTTGTGAGGCAATCTGAGGAGATAGTTTATTGAGAAGTAGCGGCTCCTGTCTCATAAACTGGCATACGGCCGGGAGAGCGGTTTGCTGACCACATGCAACGCCATATCCGCATCCAGTGACGCCTGTTGGTGAGGATGACACGGCGGTTGGTCGGTACTGTCGAGCCTTCCACGGTCTGTCAGTACATGGGGTCTGCGTGGTCTTGGTTTAGTTGTGGTTATTCCTTCGTGTTTTCACTTCGTAGTCGTATCACCAATAGTCCACTTGGGCATCTCTAGAAAGGTTGAAGTGTGTTGGATGGATTTGTTACTCAGGTGACACACAATGACCAGTCCTCTTTCTAGGTCTGTGATCTCTCATGACCATATCGTTCTGTTGGTACTTTTTTTATACCGACTCCAGCTTCGTTCATATTGGCGGGTCCGTCTCTTGTGACATGTAGTGGTCATTCTGCATTGCATGAAGGGCTTATTTCAATAGTGGTACAAGTCAATTTTCATTCATTGTGAGATACAGAGTCCTAAAGTTAAATGAGCGCTGAAAAATCTGTAGTTGAGGTACGAGAAATATTCAAGCCTATGGCTTCTTGCTAGAGATAACCTTTCTTTCTGTTTGGATCATTAATTTCAGAAGCATTATAGGCAGGTAAGTGTAGGTAATGTACTTGTACCAATATTGAAATAAGACCTTCACACGAGGGGAGGGGCGGAGGTTCTACATACTTTTGACCAGATAGTGTATTTGCCTCAGTTATTCCACACACTCCTGTCTCTTGGGAACGGCCGCGAGTTTTATCCATTTCGTATTGATTGATCACAGGCTTAGAGCGGCTATACTATCGCTCTTCTCCGAAATCATGATGTTTGATATGTGAATATTGTATTTTTCCAGAATGAAATTTTTACTCAGCATCGGAGTGTGCGCTGACATGAAACTTCCTGGCAGATTAAAACTGTGTGCTGGACTGAGTCTAGAACTCGGGACCTTGGCATTTCGTTGGAGAGCTTCTGTAAAGTTTGGAAGGTAGGAGACGAGATACTGGCAGAAGTAAAGCTGTGAGGACGGGGTGTGAGTCGTGCTTGGGTAGCTCAGTTGGTAGAGCACTTGCCCGCGAAAGGCAAAGGTCCCGAATTCGAATCTCGGTTAGGCCCACAGTTTTAATCTGCCAGAATGTTTCATATCAGCGCACACTCCGCTGCAGATGGAAAAGCTCATTCTGGAAGCCTCTGTAAAGTTTGGAAGGGAGGAGACGAGATACTGGTAGATGTGAACCTGTGAGAACGGGGTGACAGTCGTGCTTGGATAGCTCAGATGGTAGAGCACTTGCCCGCGAACGGCAAAAGTCCCAAGTTCGAGTCGCAGTAAGGCACACAGTTTTAATCTGCCAGGAAGTTTCTTATTGTATTTTTGTCGGAAATGGATTGACAAACGTGGTAATTACGTGAAAGTGTGGTTTTCGGAAATTTATTGGGAACTGTCAACTGTAGATGCTAGACCGAGTCTTCACTTCCTTTTCGACTAAAATACAATTCATGCTATAAAAGTAGACATTTCGGTGATTCGAGGAAGGTGCTTCACATACATGGGCATTAAGTGATATAGTCAGAAGAGGGACTAAAAACCAGCGGTCAATTTTTATGAAATGTGTAGTGAACCTTTTCACAGCTAGAACTGGTGATGAGCCGAAGCGGCGCATAAGTAAGACACTAAAATAGCGTGTGGGACGAGGGCGGCTCAAATTCCCATTCAGCCATCCACATTTAGGTTTTCGTTGAGTTCAGTAAGTTGTTTAAGGTGAAAGCTGGGATGTTTCTTTTGAAAAGGGCGGGGCCGCTTTCATTCCTTGTCATTTCCGAATCCGAACTTATGCTCCATCTCTAACGATACAGTCGTCGGCGTGATATTAAACTCTATATTTCCTTTCTACTGATGTTTATCTTTCTTGTTGTTTGGTATCCACAATGAAATGTTTGGTGTCCTTCTGACCTCTTTCTTGCTAAGGTCTTTTCTATTTCATTGTCATCTAATTTAGCTTTGGCTGTATTGCTAGAGTGTCTAGCCACATTTTCTTTATTATGGTTCATAACAAATACACCTTTGTATATTTTTCGTTGTTCATATTCAGGCAGCTAAGACCGGCCACCGCAGATACATCAAGCATGAATAAACAAAGTGATGTGCGGTTTTTACAAAGGTATAGCGGACAATATCCTGAATGTACTGTCTTTGACAAATAACTTTCAAATGGTTCAAATGGCTCTGAGCACTATGGGACTCAACTGCTGAGGTTATTAGTCCCCTAGAACTTAGAACTAGTTAAACCTACCTAACCTAAGGACATCACAAACATCCATGCCCGAGGCAGGATTCGAACCTGCGACCGTAGCGGTCTTGCGGTTCCAGACTGCAGCGCCTTTAACCGCACGGCCACTTCGGCCGGCCAAATAACTTTCATTGGCTTTGTTTTTCTCTACTGGAACTATATACTTTTCCTGTAGAATTTAAAAGAAGCTACTAAGAGCAGCGGTGTATCGTTTATGGGACTTGATCAAACGATATCGAGGTAACAACGCTGCAAACCACTGTCTCGCCGTCAGGAGAAGAGCTTCCACAAACGTCTGCCCTATTATACCAAACGTAAGCAAGCACGTAACTCAGGTATTTTTTTTCCTTTATTGAGTTTCGTTTCCCCCCGAAGGGAGCGGGCTGGGAGCAACTCCCATGTTTTAAAAATACTATAGGCTGGAGAGCCTATAGAATTTTTAAAACATAAGAAGAAGATAACAAACAATAAAAGCAGGAGATATAAACGGTGACTTAAATTGTAAAATGGTGGAAAGTTGTGGAAGTTAAAACATAAAACAAAGAGTAGGCGATGCTAATAAAATACACAGGAAGCAGACAGGTAAAATAGTAGACAGATAATGAAAAAAACTCGGCTGTTCGAGAGAGATATAAAAATCACATCCAGCGACAAGATGATATCCGTTCGCAACACTTCGGAAAAGACACACAACACGTAACACTTACTTGAAACACTGCACTAAAAAGTTGGCGCGAAGATGGCACACCACAGCCAAGGGAAGATAGGGGGGGAGGGAATCTGGACAGATGTTCAAATGGCTCTGAGCACTATGGGACTTAACATCTATGGTTATCAGTACCCTAGAACTTAGAACTAATTAAACCTAACTAACCTAAGGACAGCACACAACACCCAGCCATCACGAGGCAGAGAAAATCCCTGACCCCGCCGGGAATCGAACCCGGGAACCCGGGCGTGGGAAGCGAGAACGCTACCGCACGACCACGAGATGCGGGCTCTGGACAGATGAGGGGGAAAAAAAAGGAGGTAGGAGAGGAAAAACGATGTGGGGGGGGGGGGGGCAACTCAGGTACGGTTCGTGTGTTTTTTACTGTAGGTGTCATACAAAGGGCCCCAACGGCCCAAACGGTAAGTAGCGTAATGCTATGAGGATGTACTAAAAAGTAATGCCTCCGAATTTTCTATGTGAAAACCGATACAAATTTTTAAATAAAACAAACCTGAGCCTGGGCACTCGATGCGACGGGACGCTTTTCTTCTGCAACTAATCTTTCCGGAAATTTAGAGAAGATGTGTAGCGAAATGAACCGCGAAAGGTCGGGGTTGCGGCACGAACAGGAGACACGTGCGGACGCCGGTCGCGGGAGGGAGTTTGGATGAGTGCTGTGGGCCCTCATGGAGTGTGAAGACCGGTTCGTGGTCAGTCGACTGCTGCTGCCTTGGTCGGCTACGACCGTCTTTCACTGAGGCGTTCAGTGGTGCTACGACGTGGTGACCTCTTGTATAGTGATACCACTGTGTACGCTGCTTGATGCAACCAATACCGGTGATTGAAAGCGGTTGTTTAGGTGCACTACTCTTCCGGTCATGTAACTGGTCGCCTTTCCATCCATGTTGTTGGGCAGCGAATTCAGGTTGTTTATGGCTGCCCAATGCAGTAAGAGTATTTGTAGTATTTCTGTGACAAAGGAGAACTAGTCATCGCCTTGGCCTTGGATTATACTGAGCTAAGTTATGTACATAAGAGATGTGTTAAATTTATCATGTTTAAGGTTCCATTAAAGTATCTCGCTCAATTTACTTGCGACTTGGCCGGCCGTTGTGGCCGAGCGGTTCTTGGCGCTTCAGTCTGGAACCGTGCGACCGCGACGGTTGCAGATTCGAATCCTGCCTCGGACATGGATGTGTGTGATGTCCTTAGGTTGGTTAGGTTTAAGTAGTTCTAAGTTCTAGGGTACTGATGACCTCAGATGTTAAGTCCCATAGTGCTCAGAGCCATTTTACTTGCGACTTGGTAACTGAACAGTGTTCCAGTATGTGGCTAGCAGTATTTATTTAATCACAGTTTAATCTGTGTAACTTATTGCTAGGCACTAATTTAATATTGGTTTTACGATTTTAGCCAGTTGTGTGTCTTGAGAAATGATTCTTTCTGAAATGAAGTGACTAACGTTCTTTTGTGTATTGGAATTCTTGATGGTATAAGTTTAATCAATCACTTTCTTAACATCAGCATTTTTTGGCCTTAAGTTCTGACACGAATTCAGTGACTTGCTAGTAGCACAAGATGTTGATTGCCTTAATAATTACTAGATATGTAAGGTAAATATTTTACTTAAAATTCCATTATTCTGAATATTTTGTAGGAATGTGTTAAAGCTATTTATGATACAGGGCGTTTAATGAAATTTTTGTCTTCTTTAAGGAGGTCATTATTTGTATCTTTTTTAGAAAAGATTATTATTTTATATACACTCCTGGAAATGGAAAAAAGAACACATTGACACCGGTGTGTCAGACCCACCATACTTGCTCCGGACACTGCGAGAGGGCTGTACAAGCAATGATCACACGCACGGCACAGCGGACACACCAGGAACCGCGGTGTTGGCCGTCGAATGGCGCTAGCTGCGCAGCATTTGTGCACCGCCGCCGTCAGTGTCAGCCAGTTTGCCGTGGCATACGGAGCTCCATCGCAGTCTTTAACACTGGTAGCATGCCGCGACAGCGTGGACGTGAACCGTATGTGCAGTTGACGGACTTTGAGCGAGGGCGTATAGTGGGCATGCGGGAGGCCGGGTGGACGTACCGCCGAATTGCTCAACACGTGGGGCGTGAGGTCTCCACAGTACATCGATGTTGTCGCCAGTGGTCGGCGGAAGGTGCACGTGCCCGTCGACCTGGGACCGGACCGCAGCGACGCACGGATGCACGCCAAGACCGTAGGATCCTACGCAGTGCCGTAGGGGACCGCACCGCCACTTCCCAGCAAATTAGGGACACTGTTGCTCCTGGGGTATCGGCGAGGACCATTCGCAACCGTCTCCATGAAGCTGGGCTACGGTCCCGCACACCGTTAGGCCGTCTTCCGCTCACGCCCCAACATCGTGCAGCCCGCCTCCAGTGGTGTCGCGACAGGCGTGAATGGAGGGACGAATGGAGACGTGTCGTTTTCAGCGATGAGAGTCGCTTCTGCCTTGGTGCCAATGATGGTCGTATGCGTGTTTGGCGCCGTGCAGGTGAGCGCCACAATCAGGACTGCATCATGGTGTGGGGAGCGATCTCCTACACTGGCCGTACACCACTGGTGATCGTCGAGGGGACACTGAATAGTGCACGGTACATCCAAACCGTCATCGAACCCATCGTTCTACCATTCCTAGACCGGCAAGGGAACTTGCTGTTCTAACAGGACAATGCACGTCCGCATGTATCCCGTGCCACCAAACGTGCTCTAGAAGGTGTAAGTCAACTACCCTGGCCAGCAAGATCTCCGGATCTGTCCCCCATTGAGCATGTTTGGGACTGGATGAAGCGTCGTCTCACGCGGTCTGCACGTCCAGCACGAACGCTGGTCCAACTGAGGCGCCAGGTGGAAATGGCATGGCAAGCCGTTCCACAGGACTACATCCAGCATCTCTACGATCGTCTCCATGGGAGAATAGCAACCTGCATTGCTGCGAAAGGTGGATATACACTGTACTAGTGCCGACATTGTGCATGCTCTGTTGCCTGTGTCTATGTGCCTGTGGTTCTGTCAGTGTGATCATGTGATGTATCTGACCCCAGGAATGTGTCAATAAAGTTTCCCCTTCCTGGAACAATGAATTCACGGTGTTCTTATTTCAATTTCCAGGAGTGTATATCTGAGATTGTTGAAGCTCAGTGAGACATTAAAAAATAGTTTTTTCTCCTTCTTAAGATTTCATTATCAGAAACACATGCGGTTGCTGAAGGTTGCTATACTAAAATTAAGTTGGCCAATTGTTTAATCAATTTTCTGTTAAAAAGTTTTTTGCTGTAAATGGTGTTGCTGTTGGCCACCCTGGCAGCGAACACATTTCTTCCAGCGTGAAACCAGTTTGTTGATCCCGTCGCTACAGAACGTCTGACTTGGTTGGCGGAGCTACTACCACACTTCTGCTTGCATCGCTTCATCGCTGTCAAAGTTAAGTCCTCGAAGGTAGTCTTTAAGTTTTGTAAACATATGAATGTCGGGTGTGGCCAAGTCGGGACGGTATGGAGGATGATCGATAACAGTGAGCTCATGGCATCGGATTGTCTCAGATGTAGCAGCACTCATGCATGGTTTGGCATTGTCTTGCTATACCGCATGATGCTCCATGTGTGGACGAGTTCTTCGAATTCGATAATCGATTACGCAACGGTGATTCCCACACACCGCATAGTTGCGCTTAACACCGTCATATGAAAAAAAGATGTAGAATGTTACAATAATAACTTTCGTCTTATCTGGAGAGATTTGAGAATTTTCACGTAAAAAATTCGGAGTCATTAGTTTCCAGCACGCCCTCGTAGATCATATAGTGGATAAGCTCATTATTACCTACGAGGAACCGACTAACTTTCTCAACGGAAATCGACATGAATTCGGTATACTTGTATCATACGACATCCAAACCTCACTCTAGAAAAAAAATCTCCTCAGTGCTGCAGATCAAGTTGTTTCGATGCATCTATATTTTTCAAGTGCTTTTGATTAAGCTCCACATGCACATCTTAAAAAAGGGGGAAAATACAGTCTTAATTCAGTTTGCGTTGTCGATCATCGACCCTAAATGTGTGTTCATACGAGACGTGGTAGCCGGCCGGAGTGGCCGTGCGGTTCTAGGCGCTACAGTCTGGAACCGCACGACCGCTACGGTCACAGGTTTGAATCCTGCTTCGGGCATGGATGTGTGTGATGTCCTTAGGTTTGTTAGGTTTAAGTAGTTCTAAGTTCTAGGGGACTGATGACCTCAGAATTTAAGTCCCATAGTGATCAGTGCCATTTGAACCATTTTTGAGACGTGGTACCTACGTGGCTTAGAATGTGCTTGATGAACGCTCAGAGACGATCAAACGACGGGAGTTCGATGATTTATTTGCCACCACAAGTTACTGAAAATGGTTAAGCGTGAAACTGCTTCCTTGAACTCTTTACGAGACGTGGTACATACGTGGCTTATAACGTGGTTGGTGAAGAATCAGAGAAGATCACATGCCGGGAGTCCGATGTGTGATTTGCCACCACAAGCTACCGAATATGGTCAAGAGTGAAATTGCTTCCTAAAGTCGTTAGCTGATCAAACACGTGCTAAGATATTTCCGAAGAAAATTGGTGAGAAGGCACTGGACTAAAAGGCACTTAATGAAATTGAAAGGAATTTTTGAAATATTTCATTTCCTCGTAAGGAAAATATCATTGTAACTGACAACTATTTGAGCAAAGTTTCAAACATTTGTAAGGAGTTAACATATTGTGTCTGACCACGAAACAAACATTGATATGAATCCCTAATTTTAAACGCTGTATTCTACGGCTACCTAATATACTGTGCCTGCAATTCTAGCATTTGTTGCTGAAGTTTGTATTTCTGACAGGATTGGTTTCACGTCTTGTAAATGCATCTCAAAGGACCTTAATGAAGATGCACAAACACACACACACTAGTTGAGAAAAATGTCTACAGAGGTTTACATTCGCATCTTACTCCTTTACATCTAAAGATGCAATAGCAGTTCTGACCCCCGACGTATTGTTTCTTCACATTTTATAACAAAAATTCATGCAGGATGCGAAAGACTGCTACAGTTACCTCGATGCATTAGCAAGATGTGTGAATTTTCTGCGTTCCCGTACACTACGGCAGCGAACTGGAGAAGTGGTCGGAGCAGCGAGCGATTTGCGTGGGGGTGTTGGGTAATTGTGCGCGGCACGTTAATTCCATATTCGGAGATCCCGCTGAACACCATGAGTTCAGACTTCTCTTGCCCTTTTCCCATTCCTGTAGCTAGCAGCTGTAAGTAAGACAGAAGCCATTTCTGTGGAATGCGTGAGAAACACGAAAGATTCTCGTTATTTTCAGCAGACATAAATTAGTAAAACATATGTGGTATTTGACCTTTTTGATCCAGGAGCCACCATGAATAAAGACTGTAGCACGCCTTCCGTCGGACCTGAATTATCAACTTATCCACACACTGCTGTAGTAGTATCCGAAGGAACAGACGCCACATATATATAATTCAGGTGACAATGATCAATGAGCTGTTCAGTGCAGATGCACACCAGCTCGAACTCTTACCGTAATCGGCGAAATGCCGCAAGTTCTGACTGAAATGGGCAAGGAGCACTGCATTAGTAGTGTAACGATAAGTTGAGAATTTGGGTCTGACGGGAGGCGTACTAGGGAAGTTCGTGCAGCTGCGAAGACCATTGTGCCCAGATGGCGCAGTAGTAATCGCACCTGCTTAGTAAGCAGGTGACCTCTGTTCGAATCATGGTCAGGCAAAAATTTTCAACTTTTCTCGTTGATTTCAATCAATGTCCACTCGCAGCCAATGTCTGTAATCCCATTGTGTCTTAAAAATTAGTGAGGAGAGTTTCTCGGTGTTACTAAATTACCTTTTTTCCCAATACATTATCAAAAATTGTAATTAATTGTAACGCTGCATGGATTTGTATTCGAAATATAAGACTTTAGCAAACAGAATCTGATCGTCTTATCATATAATGGTAGACCGGGGACATGGTGAAATGAGAGAGAAGAGGTGCACCCCACGTGGAAAAGAAGCCAGAAGACGCTGAAATGAAGAAGAAAGTGAAGAATGAAAGGAATCAATGGACGGTTGAAGAACAAGAGTAGGACAGCTGCACAAGTGTGTTCAACTGAGCAGCCAGAAACGTATAAAAAGAAAACCAGAAATAATTAAAAAATACCAGAGTCAATTCTGATACTTGAGCTTTTATGATGGTGAAACTTACGATGATTATGATGATCAGTTTACTGGCGCATTCAGATCACTGCCTACTTCTCCGCAGATGCAAATTAGGTCGTTATAATCCTTACTATGTATAAGTAAGTCCAATAATTGCGGTGCAGCTGTGCTGAATGCTCTGCTTTGAATCTTCCTGTATTTACTGGAAGATACACTCCAAGATTACGTTTGTGATGACTGCTTATCCAAGAAATGTACATTCTAAAAATTGATGATTTGTAAAAATGAAAGTGATTACACATTCCACGTTATTGTTTAAAAATATTCGAGTATTCTAATTTCTTGACAGAATCTGGCAGATAATGTAGGGGGCCATTATTTTTACTTGTAGGAGAAAGTGTTGTACAATGGAACATTTTTCTGACTTCGCCTCTAGCCAGCCCTGTAACAGAAGTTAATATATTTTCTTACCCCATTTCTTACGATGACATACGCTTTTCATGTGCCACATTTTTTCTGAAATTACAAAAAAGAACTCTGGAATATTAACGTCTTGACAAATGTGAAAACACGTTACAATGAATATTATGATCATGACGTAGGCACAAATATTCGATTGAGATTGAAAGCTGTCACCATCGAGAAAATCTTTTCAGTACTCTATTTAATCGTCGGTCTGTTGCATCATTATTCTACTATACACCAATAATCAGCAAGAGAAACCTAATTTAGTAGAATTATTCCCAAAAACCAATCACAAGTTAAATACGTTTTGAAACAGAAGCTATTACAAACTAAACATATTTTCATTTTCAAACAGGTAAAATTATTCGGACATTAAGGAAACTCAATAAATTTGCAAGTATCACATGTTACTGATAAAAGACGTTCTTGTGTTTCAAGGTAGAAGATGGTGCACGACTATCCTGGGTTTTATAAATAGAAGCGGCAGTCAAATAAAAAGAGGGCAGATCGAAAAAAAGTAACAGAACTATTTATTATTTCAAAATTAATCGTCGTAACTGTTTGTCTTATTTTAGAAGTAATTGCCCCAATTATAATACATTTGTCCCACTGTGAGAAAGGATGGTCAGTGCGTTAGTGGAAAAATGTTTGTGTTTGCCTACGGAACCATTATAGTACTTCGGACGGCTCCACATGCTGACAAGGTTGTTTCGACAACGTTACAGAAGTTTCGCCAGGAAGCCCTTATACGTTCTCCATACAGTCTCGATCTCTCCCCATGTGGTTTCCATACGTTAGTGTCCTGATGAAAGACAGTCCTGGACGTCAATCTGCTTCGGACGAAGAGCGTCACACCTGGCTGCACCCATATTCCATATTTCGGTAGGCAATCGAAGGCATTCTTCCATGAAGGCGTGGACTGTGTCTACTGAGATAAATATATTAACAGTTACGGCGATTACTGTTGAAATTATAAATATTTTTATTACGTTTTTCCATTTGTCTAATTTTCATTTTACTGCGGCTTATAGTTTTAAAAATGTGTATCATTTTTCTCACTATAAAATTCTTCACCTATAGAGTTAACAATATATTCCGAACACTTTTAGTATGTCATACAGCGTTTAAATCTGTAGAACTCTAAATATTTACAAATGTTGCACAAAACACAACCTACTGCCTAACAACTCCAAAAACTGCATCAAATAGCGGAAACTGGTTTTGGCAGTTTCTAGTTAGCAGTCCTTCTTGTGATTCTAAAATCAGTGACTAGACTGAAGTACTGACTAAAAAACGTCAAGTGTTCCTGACTACACTACCATCTAGGTACTCTCTCCTACGTTTAACATAAAATCCCCTACTGAAGCGCTCAGTTCTGTAACCACTGCAGACAGTTACACCTGGCATGGAGAATCGTTGGCTATCGCATCTTCGTTACATACAGCAATGTCATATATATTTGGTTTTAGGTTGTTTATTATGAATGTGTCGAGATAATAATTTTTACCCAAGTACCCTCTATTCGCTTTCTTCCTGCCTGAAGCGTTCCGAAATCACGACGTTTACAAGCGACAACTTTCGGAAGACAGAAACCACATTTCGGAAGGAGTTTTTCACTGTCATGTTTACACGTTATAGCACGAAACGGTTTTGCTGTCTCGATCAAATACCGGTATAATAACCGTCAGATGTTTCGTAAAAATGGCCTCTAGAAATCATCTATATTGTTTCTGATTTAATCGGCACAATGGTTTCTTCTCTTCAGCACAATGCCCGTTTCTCTTTCATCTTCACGTTCTGCCTAATATTTCTACTTCTCCTCCACTGCACAAAAAGTCACTTAGTGTAGATTAACAGGTAAGTTTTAAAATGAAGATGTAACTTGACAACCAAAAGTCAAGATGTAACCTGACAACTCAAGCACGTTTCAAAATTGGTTGTGCGTTTACATGAAAGCAAAAATCGATTGTGGAAGAGGAAACCCAGCAACTAGAACAAAACCAGAACTGGTATTACCAGAAGTGCTGGTGGGAAATTGATATACAAATCCCTTATTAGAACCACCCTGTAAAAGTAGCGATTGAGACAGTGTTAAACAACGGGCAGAAACGCTTGAAGCAAGCCAACAACTTCGCCCACAGTTTTTGTTCGTGTCGGCGCTAACATAGCTGAGCACCCAAGTAGGTGTTTACGAAATACAGAGCTCTGCTCGCACTGCGTCTCCATGAACGTGGACGGGTTGTAGGAGAGCCAGGATATTCCGATGGCCGATGATGATTGCTTCCCTTTGTTTGTGTTGAAAGCCAATGCGGCATTAGGGCCGTGGCGTTCATGCGATCAGCTGCGCCTTGGACGCGTCGGCCAGTACGCCGAGCATTCTTGTTCCTCCCGAGGACCGCCATCTCGTCTGCATACTGTGTGAGCTGCATGTGCCACACGATTCGTCCGCCATCTGTGAGAAGGGTATAGAGGATCTATCCTGCACCGACCCCTGTGGGAGTATCATCACTGAAGACGAAAGAGCACCTTCCCACTTTGCCGTAAACTCTCTCACGACACCAGAAATAGCCATTCTTGGCGGTGTCGTGGTGTCAGTAGTAACCTAGCCAAAGTCACACGTGATCTTACTCCTGCTGCAAGCAGACTGTTTCCAATTGTCCCTGATGACACAGCTGGTACAACAAGTGACCGATTTCGTCCCTGGATGATGTTCTGTCGGCCATCGCTGGTTGCACAGTGTGTCGGTCTTGAGGCGCGTCCATACTACACGCACGTCCATGAACTAGTCTACAGCTGTGGCAATGTTCCAATCACCATCGACACGTTGTACACAATAGGTGCAGCAAGCAGTCGATACATCCATCCAGCTTTCCGCAGACTCACAATGTGACCCCGTTAAAATGGCTGAAGCTGTTGAACAAGAGTTTTTAAACCTCGATGGGTCATAGTTAAACCCTGCAATAAATCTTACAGACACTGTTCACCTCTAAACTCAGGATATTTACTGCTTGGAGAGGCGATACAGAGGGTGTACAGACAAATCTCCTGAGCGCCATCTGATAGCTAATGAGCGTGACAAGTGAATCACCAGCACTACAAATCCTCATTAAGCACATATTATATCCTAGTGCCCCTGAACACAGTCCTTGAAGGTGCTATATTGTTTTCTCCAACAGTGTAGAGTCAGTACTAAGGTGCAACTGCTTTTCGCTTTGTTAATATTCACCCGCCGATTATTCAAAGTAAATTCAACGCTTTGTTCAATTTTGGCATCAGTAGCATTTTGACTGGACGTACGACACTTCTCTCGTGATTTAAAATTGTTCTACCGCTTTTAAGTTTTTTATAGCACTGGTAAGCACTGCACGTAGTAAGACATTGTCCCTGTATTGTGCTGTTCTCGCTGTATCGTGCTGCAGATCTGCTAAGGATTTCAGCTCCTGATACACCTCCAACACAAGAGAGAAAGACATTACGGAGAGCTCTTCTCCACTGATAAAAAATGAGAGAGGAGCAGCCAGGTTAATCTCCCAAAAGCAAAGAGAACGATGCTATGCAGCTGGTTAGAGAACGAAGTCATACTGTCAACTGTGGCGTGTGTGTGCGACGGCTCGATGGTGATGGTTGACACAGGTCGGTGTCCGTCGATCGCGACAGCTCCGATCTGTAACTGTTGAAACAAACTCCTTGCTTTGTTTGGTTAGTTTCAGATACTATCTCCCTTTAACAGATATCCGGGTATCGATGAAGCAGCACGCCGAAATGTATAAGCGGCCCTCACTTATAACTGAAGCAATGGTGTTCGAAGAATGTCTATCTTATTTACTGCTATACACAGCGACTGCACAACTCGGTACCGCAACAACTCCCTTTATCTGAAACAATAAACCAAATATCCTTCGCGTGTTCGCGACGGGTTTATAAGCTTACGCGAACTTGATAACAGTAGTTTTTATGCCCGGTTTGCAAATGAATGTTCAAACGTACAGAATATGATAACTCGAAGTATAACTTCCACCAATCAAGCCGATTCCCCATTAAAATCTTGCTAGGATGTTGATTTGTAAAGTGTTACAGCGCCCTTAATGCGTCGCTACGATGCTAATTCAACAACTCCTACGTCGTAAAACCAGAGATAATGCATTCTCTAAATAATGTACATGAATCGTCGTAATAAAATGTTCAATTACTGTTCACTGTTAATAATGTCACTCAATCACCTTTAGCTTCGGCCTTCTATCAAAAAAATAATTATTTCACAGCTACACAATAAAGTCCAATCAAATGGTGTAGATGACACGAAGTATTAAAGTTAAAACTGAGTTTATTGAACTTCTGAATTATCTAACCACTGCAGTAGAAAGCACACCCATCCGTCACTCAGGTAGCTGAAGCTACAATTTACATCAGCAATTCTGACATTGACTACAGCTTCCGACAACACGGCGTACCTGTGAATTATTCATGATTGCGTGTATATGTTTCCTACTCAGGTCTATTTGTCTAGTTTATATCGGCGTCTAGTATATTGCTGTGTCCTTCAATGTTCGTGACAATCACAGTTCACGATGATTAAGTACCAGAATTGATAAAGTATCACACCAGCTACTTTTCCCCCGTGTATAATATCAGTTCCGTTATCTGGCTAAACGGTAAATGTTGTATCACTTTTCTTCAGAACTTTGACTAATACGTCAAGACGATACTTAAAAATCTTTAAAATTCCAGATCGGTCTGAAACAATCTAGTATCGGTCAATAGGAGTGCTTCTACCGCGACGTCTACAAGAGAGCGAATTAACATCTCCATTGAAGTTTTTCATTGTAGTCGCAGCGAACTTGCAGTTCGAAGCGGCTACAACTCTTTTCTTGGATAAATGTTATCCCTGATAACTTTATCTCGTCTGGGTTTTTTTCTTCGTAAAGAATATACTTCGAATTCTTTAGAGTTTCATACTTCGTAGATTAAGTGACCACCTGATAGTCTTTCATTTAGTTCTTTCCGTGGAATATAGTTGTTAGTTCCCTAGAACGTCTGTTGCTCAAACTTTGATTAGTGTTAATATTTGGTTTCCAGTAGCTACCGTTAAGGTCAGGATAACTGATTTTCATATATTTTGCTGTCAAAAGGGATGTCATTAGGGGGTCTATATTTGGGGTGTTATAGAACGAAAATGAGTTACTTTCATAGTTTTGGTGCTTACTTTTTACGTTTGTTACCCTGCAGGAAGTCGTCGTTGCCGTCGCAGTAGTCAGTTACTCTAAAAAAG
This sequence comes from Schistocerca nitens, assembly GCF_023898315.1. Taxonomy (NCBI): domain Eukaryota; kingdom Metazoa; phylum Arthropoda; class Insecta; order Orthoptera; family Acrididae; genus Schistocerca; species Schistocerca nitens. The sequence goes on from NC_064619.1 coordinate 285,422,409, forward strand.
AAAGTTGTTTGCTACATTTGTCAGTGTATGGTGTAAACTTTATTTTTACACTTCTGCATGTCGAAATGCAGAGGCCTGAAATGAGGAACCAGTTTACCAGTTGCTTTGACGAGCGCGGAAAACCGTCTGAAAACCATAGACAGGGTAGTCAGTGTTACAGCCGAGCTGTCACAAGGCGTGCGTACGGCTCATTTTACCTTCTCGCAAACTACCACCTAATGCGGTGAGCTGGATTAGCAGCCCAGAACAATTATAATTACAGCCTGTCAGCCCTACCCACGTTTCCGTGGAACAGCAGACCCGCATAATTAGAGCGCCGCACACCTGATCACGGCAGTGCCATTGTTGTCGGATACGTACATCATCGAATTTCAGCTATCTCCTATCTGCAGCATCTCATAGCCCGTGCGTGGAGATGAGCATTATCTGGTGCTTCACCTCATGTTAGCGATGTCTCTACACGTCTAGCTCGTCGTCCCCCTTGGCAATAATTCAACTCTGATCGCTTAGAAGTGTTCTTGTGCCCCTCTACAAAAACAGCTGTGCCCAACGTTTGGAATAGAGGGTGAATCACACCCGTCAGCAAGAAGCGTACAAGAAGTGATCCATAAAACTACTGCTCAACCTTAAAGGCGTTCATCTCTCGCTGAATCTTAGAACATACTCTGAGCTCAAACGTAGTGAGACTTCTGGGACAGAATTAGCTCCTCACCGACCTGTCTCAATTTCGAAAACATCGGTCATGAGAAACACAACTCGCGCCTTTCTCACATCGCGCTGAATGCCATGGATCAAGTCGCTCAGCTGTAATGACCGATTCATTACGTTCCAAGCTTACTATATTGTAAACCATATGCACTGATACACTCTCATGTCATTTCGTCTTCAGTGATGTCAACCCAATCGATCCACCCATTTCATTTCAGTAAGTTCAGTTTCTTGCACAGTGCCAGTATTAAACCAGTACACTTAACGGAAGACTGTTGTTGTTGTTGTGGTCTTCAGTCCTGAGACTGATTTGATGCAGCTCTCCATGCTACTCTATCCTGTGCAAGCTTCTTCATGTCCCAGTACCTACTGCAACCTACATCCTTCTGAATCTGCTTCGTGTATTCATCTCTTGGTCTCCCCCTACGATTTTTACCCTCCACGCTGCCCTCCAATACTAAATTGGTGATCCCTTGATGCCTCAGAACATGCCCTACCAACCGATCCCTTCTTCTGGTCAAGTTGTGCCACAAACTCCTCTTCTCCCCAATCCTATTCAGTACCTCCTCATTAGTTATGTGTTCTACCCATCTAATCTTCAGCATTCATCTGTAGCACCACATTTCGAAAGCTTCTATTCTCTTCTTGTCCAAACTACTTATCGTCCATGTTTCACTTCCATACATGGCTACACTCCATACAAATACTTTCAGGAATGACTTCCTGACACTTAAGTCTATACTCGATGTTAACAAATCTCTCTTCTTCATAAACGCTTTCCTTGCCATTGCCGGTCTACATTTTATATCCTCTGTACTTCGGCCATCATCAGTTATTTTGCTCCCCAAATAGCAAAACTCCTTTACTACTTTAAGTGTCTCATTTCCTAATCTAATTCCCTCAGCATCACCCGACTTCATTCGACTACATTCCATTAGCCTCGTTTTGCTTTTGTTGATGTTCATCTTATATCCTCCTTTCAAGACACCATCCATTCCGTTCAACTGCTCTTCCAAGTCCTTTGCTGTCTCTGACAGAATTACAATGTCATCGGCGAACCTCAAAGTTTTTATTTCTTCTCCATGGATTTTAATACCTACTCCAAATTTTTCTTTTGTTTCCTTTACTGCTTGCTCAATATACAGATTGAATAACATCGGGGAGAGGCTACAACCCTGTCTTACTCCCTTCCCAACCACTGCTTCCCTTTCATGTCCCTCGACTCTTATAACTGCCATCTGGTTTCTGTACAAATTGTAAATAGCCTTTCGCTCCCTGTATTTTACCCCTGCCACCTTCAGAATTTGAAAGAGAGTATTCCAGTCAACATTGTCAAAAGCTTTCTCTAAGTCTACAAATGCTAGAAACGTAGGTTTGCCTTTCCTTAATCTTTCTTCTAAGATAAGTCGTAAGGTCAGTATTGCCTCACGTGTTCCAGTATTTCTACGGAATCCAAACTGATCTTCCCCGAGGTCGGCTTGTACTAGTTTTTCCATTCGTCTGTAAAGAATTCGTGTTGGTATTTTGCAGCTGTGGCTTATTAAACTGATTGTTCGGTAATTCTCACATCTGTCAACACCTGCTTTCTTTGGGATTGGAATTATTATATTCTTCTTGAAGTCTGAGGGTATTAAACGTAATAGAAATGGACATGTAAGCAGAAAAGGAAGAGACAAAAAGAGGATCAGATTCACAGTTATACTACGGTTTCTAAAATCCTTACCCTTTACTTAGTGGTTGTAAGCACTAATTACAAACACAAGTCGTTTCAAATGAGAGGTTATTACATGCTACGACTCACATGTAGTGGAGTCACCAGCATGTCGGCAGCATAGAAGTACATATAGATAACTTATTTACAAACACAAGCAGGCATAAGATAATTCAGAGTTGAAAAGCCACTAACACTGGCAATCCCACAAGCTTTCAGGACAATTGCCAAAACGGGAAAAGAGTATGATCTCCAGCCAGAAACTAAAATGATATAATACGTGAAATATTTGTATGGAGAATAATCTTTGGATGTGCAGTGAAAATTGAATGTGTGGACAACTCTGGAAGGAATCGAAAACATATGTCATTTTCACGTAAACCAATATTTAGATATCCTTCGCTGTTTCTATAAAGGTCACAAACTTCCAGGGAGAGAAACATTTTCTAACCCGTCATACATAAAATGACCACATTATTATATCAAGGACTTCTTTCACTTGAACTTGGTGTATTGGTCACAGAATTAACGTAGTTTCAGTGGTGAACCAGGATGATCGTAAAGACACCATACATCCTCCCGTCCTTGCCGTCAGAGCTAATGTGCGACTGTCATGCACCGGACATACTTTTATTTGCACGTAACCGCCGCGTATTGCCAGCATGAAAATAATTAACTTTGCGCGTCCCTATGAATAATACTATTCAAACTGGTAAATTAGTTTGATGAACATCCGAAAAATAGCCTGAAAATTGATACTTGAGATCTACATTCCACTTGTCCTCATTTCAGCTCCACTGGACTGAAAAATTAGTTTCTGCTTCTTTTACAGGAATATGAAAATAACGGTGAAATATTAAAAGTTCGCTGTTTTCTCTAATCACATATGGTCTAAAAATGTGTTGTTTCACAACCACAAGACCTTTTATAAGGAACATAAATTTGCCACACTATTCAGCACTTGAAACAGTTCAGAGTCTAAATATCCTCAAAATTCCATTCATATTAATCACTGTCCTGAAACTGATTATTTATTGATGATAAGTGTAGTGTGTTTCTCACTTAAAAGTGCTGTATTTAATGCTCCACTTTCTATGCGGATTGAGAATACAATGGGCTGTGCACGAACCATGTTATTCCAAAACGAAAAAGTCACATCAAATATTTGCAGTTACACCTACCAATTCTATAAAATCTCGATCTGACATTTTCTCGATATCACTCTAAGGTGTCTTTACTCAGCCACCCGATGGCTCGGATTTCGGTTACAGTCAACATCACAAGCCATTTGGCGAAATACTTTGAGCGAATGAATTCTGAGACCGCTCTAGGGTTTCTCATACAGCCTCGGCTCCATTCAGAGTGGACTGCGAAGAGGAACGATCGCTACTAAAACGTCGATGAGCTGCCTTTGTTGTCATAAAGTGTCCTCTCAGCACACTAAATTATTATTGACTTCACTAACTGGGACTATAACACGTCTGTAATTTTTTCAGTTGGAAAACTATGCTTGAAGTACGTTTATCTTTAATTTTGTTTCCCTATCTTGCTAATTATAACTTGTAACCTCCCCCTCACTTATCGACCTTAATGACAGTGAAAAATTAAACCGCGTGTACCTAATGGGAAATTTGGAAAAGCAATCGTCACCGAAGTTAATCTGTCGGTAAAGAGGGAGGAAAGGGTTACATCTAAATGAAAGGAAAAATGCAAATGAAACTGTTGGAAATTAATTTTGAAAAGGGGTAAAGTTAATAAAGAACGTAAATGTGCGGCCGTTACGTCAACAATTAACTAGCGGTAATTAGATATTTGAGATTTGGGGGAAATCACGGTCGCCTGTCCTAAGGACAATTACTATAGTAACTGAAAAAGAAAGGTTATTACACATATAATTAGCACTAGAAGCGTGGCAACTGAAGGTTGACACGTGTAGTGTGAAAACTGAAAGTTTGTCAGAAGTAATAAATTTCGCTACACTCTGACTTAATTTAGCAAAAGAATTAATAAATCCGGAAAATCGAAAGTTAATTTAGTGACTGAAGTTAATAGTGAGCTTTCTTTCTGAAGCACATCGAAATCCAGCAGAATACGGTAAGCCTTGGACTACCTCAACAATCATTTCAAAAGCAACTTGACTCTACGCAATTTAGAAACAAGAGATTTAACTTTGAACTTGAATTAAATGATTCTGAATAATTAACAATAGTAAAATTTAGTACGTACCAAGCTGAGCTGCAGTCACAGGTAAGCTAAAATATGCTAACAAAACTCGCACTCTTAATTTGTGCTTGTGTAATCTAACTATTGTAGCCAGCTATGCTTTAACTGCACTTTGAAACTAAAGTAATGAAATGCAATGATAGTACTTTAATGCTGGCGTCTGAATTTCAACGACACTCGGGTTCATTTCGGAAAAGGAAGGGACCCTGCTTGGTAATGCAATTTGGACAATGAGCAACAAAGGTTCATGCTGAGTTGCTGTAATTTTGCGAGGCAAATGGAACAATTTGAAAAGCTGAGGTCTGCCATACAGTTCTGAAACTTTACGTGCTTTTAGTCTTCCTTGTTAGTTGATTGAAGGTGTTAAGCCGTCGATCGAGGAGGTGGCGACGATCACTCATTGTCGGCCGTCGCTGTTGCAGAAGCTGGATGTTGGCGCGCCTTCTTCTCGACACGGTCACCAAACGAAACGGGCTCTTGATGTGCGCCGGCTAATGCTTCCCGTCCGCGACACCGTGCCAGAAACTAACATAGCAAGTCGAGCGCAATCACATGCTGCTAAACCCCGAAAGCGCGGCAACTCGCGGGAGCGTCACACCACACACCTGCTCCACTCGCTACTCCAGCCAGACCCCGACTGCTCTGCCCGCGCTCCACGCGGCAGAGTTAACACTACCAAAGATCCTACACACTTTGATTCTTCACACGACCTATCGATGTAATCGTTCGATAGCAGTTTTCCCTAGGCAAGACCCAGCGTAAAAATACAAATAATATTTACGAAACAAACCAATTATACACCGACATAAATGCATACATACATATATATATATATATATATATATATATATATATATATATATACAAATAGTAAAACAATTACAATATATAAAGGCACAGAAATGTCATATATTCAGGTAACAAATTAAGGAAAAAACTTACAGTACAACAGATGGAAATAGGAGGATATGCATTTCCGGCGTTACACGTGCCCCACATTGTCTGAGGATGTTCGTGTAACCTAAACAGACTCAGAAAATGTCCCAAAAAATGAACAGCGGAAATGCATATGCTCAAAACATCATCAAAATTTAGCATTCGTCTAATTAAGCATAAATCAATTTTTTAGACCATAAAAATTGAGTGGAGACAGTCCTAATCTTATTCCACTCTGTCATCTTGCACAAAATAAAACAGGTTGACGACATATTAAAATTCATAGAAAGCATAGAAAATGGTTTAGCTATTCCAAAACCATTAAAATTCGTAACACTATAAGAAATGGAATACTATTTGCAAAATTAATTAGAGTACATGGTCATAAAAACAGGTAGATCAAAATACGCAAATTAATTATTAATTACATAGAATACACATTTTATATAACCTTTTCATAATTATTAACTCGTCATGAGAGTCCACTTAACGCTAAACAAGAAAATAATATGCAGTAGATCGACAAAAACATAAATGTTGGCAACAGAATTCTTTCATATCAGCTGTCCGGGAAGAAAAACAACTCCGCCTTCCGTACTCGCAAGTACAAAGAATGCCGACAGCGGCACAAGAGCCGACAGCGACCCGAGAGCCGACAGCGGCTCCACCTTGCCAGTATTGTTGCGCCCGCCTGTGCGGCACGCTTGATCTCACTCGCCTGTGTAGCGGCATTTCCAGAACGTCCGTTTCACTGCATTCTTTAGGAAAACTCACTCCCGAGTAATCTCAAGGAGTCCCTTAATACTATCACAGTGGATAACTCAACACTGTCCATCATCACACGCATGTACTAGCCTGAAACTTAAAACAGCGTCTAAGTACATCGGCAATGACTAGTAAAACACACATTCATGAAATCTGACAGCTAGTTAAAAAGCATATTTACATTCCTTAATCTACTGTGACTCAGCTGAAAACTTAAACTAGCAGCTTGGATTTTTCAGTTGATTAGATCATGATTAAATTGATTAAAATTAAATTGATTAATCAAAATTAATTACTTATTAATTACAACTTCTTTAATGGCCTTGGTCAGTCAAAAGCATGGCAATCTAGCAAATCGTTAAATCTTACACTCTATTTTACATACCGTACAAATTACCCATTGTGTGGTATTAATCGATCCTAGGTCGGTACAATTTCAAGTCTACAATGTTCCGTATACCTAATAGTTTTCCAGAGCTTGGATACTCTAAGCAATAAGCATTTGTGTGAGGTATACCAATGACTTTATATGGTCCATTATACACAAACTTAAATTTAGAGATTTCATTGTCTATCTCGCTCGATTTTTCGTGAGCTTTTACAAGAACTAAGTCTCCGATTGCAAACTTAGCAAAACGCGCTTTAGCGTCATGACGACGTATGCGAGCATCAGCTTTTAGCTTCATTACTTCTCGCAAACGATCTTTTTTCCCACCAATACTAATGTCAATCCGTGGAGGGAATTTGATTATCTCTTCCACTAAACTTTTACTTCTGTCATCCAACAGGATTTCCTCTGGAGAAAATCCCGTAGATTCATGTCTCAAGGTGTTCATAATTCTCTCAAATACTGCTACATATTTGCCCCATGCCCTATGGTTGTGATGGCAATAGGTACGGCAAAGTCGGCCTAGCTCGCGGATATACCTCTCAGCGGGATTCCCAGCCGGACAATAAGCTGAAATATGGATCACCTCGACCGCATTACTTTCCATGCCTTCATTCCACAACTTAGAAGTAAATTGTGCCCCATTGTCTGATAGAATCGCCTTGGGCTTACCAATATGAACAAAATAATCGTTCACAAGCTTGCTATAGACCGCTTTGGCTGTAGCTTTCCTAATCGGGTATAGCTTGATGAACTTGGAAAAAGCTTCTAGTACTACTAAAATGTAGGCAAAGTTTCCTGATGACTTGGGCAAAGGTCCGTACAAGTCCACGCACAGTAATTCAAAGGTGTCGTTAGGCCTTATACTTTGCATAGGACCACGACTCGTACAGTTGGTAACCTTCACCTTCTGACATAAATCGCAAGTTTTCACTCTGTCAGTAACGCGTTTTAACATGTTGTTAAAATGCACTACTTCATACAGCTTTTCCGTACATTTCTTCGGTCCACAGTGACCATACGCCAAATGGTAGTAGTCTATTATTTCCGTGACGAATTTGGTGGGCCAGCATACCCGCCAAATATTACTACCTTCACCCTTACGTATGTACAAGATATGATCGTATATCTTGTAATACTTCCTTAATTTCTCTCCTTCTGGACTCCTTTCGTCATATCGGGTTTTCACCATATTTAAACAACCATCCTCGTTCTGATGACGACGTAGATTCTTACAGATGTTCACTATTAATTTGCGTCCCTCAACTTCTTTAAAATAGTATAATTTGACCACTCCATCTGACTCCTCTTTCAATACATCTTGATTAGACTCGGGCAACCGCGACAGCGCATCCGCATCGCAATTGTCGGTCCCTTTTACGTAACAGATGTCATAGTTAAATTGCTGTAAATACAGCGACCACCTAGTCAGTCTTTCGTGAAGGAGTTTACAATCCTTCAGATAAGTGAGCGCCTTATGGTCCGTATGAATAATCACCTTACGGTCCCATAGGTAACCCTTGAACTTCTTGAATCCCCCACACGATAGCGAGACACTCTTTCTCAGAAATCGTGTAGTTTCGCTCACTTTTTGATAAAGTTCGACTCGCGAACGCTATCGTCCGGTGTTCCTTATCCTCTCCTTTACCAACTTCTTGGAACAGTTCTACCCCCACCCCGTAATTCGACGAATCCGTTCCCAGATGGAAGGGTAGCGATAAATCAGGATGAAATAGTATGTTAGATCTTAACAACTCGTCTTTTAATTTCTCAAAAGTGGCCTGACACCCGTCAGTCCACACAAACGGAACATTTTTGCGTAAGAGGTTATTCAAATTTTCATCATTAAACACTTGTCCTTTTACGAATTTACGGTAAAATCCTGTGAGCCCTAGAAAACTTTTTAACTGTTTCCTAGACTTGGGTGGAGGACAATTCCTTATTGCCTCTAGTTTCTCTGGGTCCTTCGTAATACCAGCAGTGGTAATTACATGCCCTAAAAATTTCAATTCCTGCTTTACAAATTCGCATTTCTTTAGCTTTAGAGTCATTCCGCCACGGCGCAATGCTCTAAAAACTTCATCTAACAGGTCACAATGGTCATGCCAAGTGGCATTGGCCAACAATAGGTCGTCAACATATACAGTTAACCTTGAACTCAAAGCCGATCCTAGCACTTTATCTAGGGCCCTGATGAATACGGACACAGATATATTAAGTCCAAACGGCAGTACTCTATACTGATAACACCTGCCCGCAAACAAGAAGGCAGTGTATGGCCTAGATTCTTCTTCGAATTCTATTTGCCAGTAACTAGCCGTCAGATCGAGGCTAGTCATGAACTTAACGTCATGAAAACGTTGCAAAATCTCCTCCATACTCTCTGGTCTGTCTGTTTCACGTTGAACGACCCTATTCAACGTGCGTGCGTCAATCACAATACGCACACTACCATCCCGTTTTGCTACAATGACCAAACCGTTATTGTATGGACTCGTACTACTTTCAATCACTCCCCATTCGATCATCTTATCTATCTCCCGTTGCACTGCTTCCTTTTTGGACAGCGGTATAGCATACGGTCTCACGAAGAATGGTTCGTGCGGAATTACATGCAACTTGCATTTATACCCTTCCACAAGTCCCGGTTTGTCTGAAAACACACTCTTATTCCTCATTATCACTTCATACAGGCCTCGTCTTTGTTCGTGTGTTACGTTTGATACACCGTCTACAATACTTTCCAATGCAGTTTCAACACTATTGTCAATGCCGAGATTCCTCACATTACAGTAGTTCAAATTCATACCTACATCAATACCATTCGGCCAGTTAACAATGTGTATGGGCTGGTATTGCCTATGCACACCGTCTCCTGCCTCGTCAAAGCTAACTACTATTGTTTTATCTTGTGACGTACATGTCAAAGTTTTGCTTTCGCAATTAATCACTGCACGGTACTTTAATAGCCAATCTAACCCGATAATTACTTCCGTAGTTAAGTCTGGCACGACGACAAACTCTTGCTCAAATCGTGCCCCACATATCTCGAAGTTGACAAAAATCTGTTTTGTGACCGGTTTACTGGCCTTCCCAGTAGCACCGATAATTTTCACTCCTGTTACTGGCATAACTACGATACCAGGTCTGTCTTTCAGTAACTCAAATATTTTCCCAGATACAGCACTCAATTCTGCACCGGTGTCAATCAACACGTTTAGTTGTAGGTCGTGCATATTAACAGACACTACTATCTGTCTACACTTGTCCTCGACTGTTTCTTTATTTTCCCACAGTAAATCCTCGTCTATATCCAGGTCATTCCAGAATAAACCATCCGGCTTTGATCCTAAATCCGGTTTATCTGGCGGCTTGTCCTGAGGCTTGTCCTGAGGCTTAGTCTGTAGCTTCGCCTCCAATACCGAAACCTTTTCCTGTAACTCGTCAACTAGTGAGTGTTGCCCAGCTATCATTTCACTAATTGTCACCTTCGTTGATTCCATATTGGCCAGATTGATCTCATCCGCCAATCCAAGTATCTGCAATTACTTCCTCTGGATCTGCGCAACCCACATTGCTACCGTCTGACCGTATAACGTCAGCCCTAACCTCATATACGCTGTAATCTATGTGCTTTTCTACCAATCGTGTCCGGCTATCACTAAAATTTTCGCAATCTTTCTCCTTAATACTTTCGCAATGTTTAAACTGGAGGTTTGCGTCGGATGGGTCGGCTACTTCTACCACTATAACTTTCGGTAAAGTCTGCCGGTTAGGGCCAGAACTTTCCGTTACTACTTCAACATCCATCTCCTGTGGGACGAAACACGACGAACCTTGCTCGTGCCCCCCATTAACATCAACTATTTCTAGTAAAGTCTGCCGGTTAGGGCCAGAACTTTCTATCAATTCACAAATACTATCTTCCTGCGGGACGAGACGCGGCAAATCCTGCCCGCGCTCCCCATAAACGCTTCTCCCATACAGACCCCTATAATCTCTTAGTTCGTCGTATAAGCGACCAAACTGCCTTAACCAGACGTCATCCCTCTCTGCATCCCCTCGCTCGATGACGGATGTTTTATCTGACATCTGATCTTCTCTCAACACTTGCGAATCATTCTTAAACTCAATCTCCAGTTTCGCTGTCGGTATTACAGCTGCCACTTTATAATCGATTTCCGGAACACTACTTAAATTGTTCTCACTGACAGTGAATGTACTTCCTACCGCCGTGTCTACAGCTGATCTACTACTTGTGGGCGCACTCCTTTCTCCTAACACTGGCACACTCTCCCGCCGTTGATTATTCCACACGGAATTTTCATAACGACGACCCCTGGGTTTTCTACTGTTATTGGGCCGCCAAAATTTCTCCACGCCCGGTCGGCCCCTCACCGGCGCGGCTAATGGTTTCCCTGTCTCGTCCCAGCAGATACGCTCCCCGGATGCTGCTGAGGCGGCTGATCACACACTCTGGCGTTATTACTATTCTGCGAAGCCCGTATCACGCTAGTATGATACTGGTTTCCGTCATTCCTGTTATTATTTGCAGTGTATCGATTGTCATTACGGCCCGAACCACTATTGTTATTGCTGACAAGATTGCGGTATGCATTATTCCCATAGTTATGATTGTTGTGGTTGCTGTGGTACCCGTTGTTGTTACCACGGCCTGTACCAGTATCGCGATTATTGCGCCAATTGTCCTCGTCCTCAACTCTTTCCAGGAAATGATTGATTGTCCTGTAATTGCTTCCTACGTAGCGTTTTGTATCATCTGGAAGCTTCTTGTAGAGTTCCCAGACTATTTCGGATTCCGTGCGGCGATCACGCAAATATTCCAACTTGCGGATCCAGCCCTCACAAAACTCCTTCATCGAGCCGCGCGAATTCGCATCGAAAGGCCTCGATACGACAAATTCGCGCCAGACACTTTGCTGTTTTTGCTCTGACCAATATTCAGCCAGAAACAAATTTTTAAACTCGTCAAAGGTCAGGTTCGTAATGTTGAGGTTTAAGCCCCAACGCTTGGCATCACCAGCCAACACATCAATAACCGCATTAATTTTTCTCTCATTAGTCCATGATCTGGGTAAAACTCTTTCACAGTTTTTAATGAAATCCGTCGCGTGTATACCGCCTTTTTTCAAGGGGTCGAACCGCTCCTCTTTCGTCAACAATTCCGAACTATGTGCACAGATTGGCACATAGCTCTGTTTTTCGTCAAGTTTCTTTTCTAATTCCGACACACTCGTAATTACTTGGCAAGTGGTTGTCGCAAGCGTTTCTACTTCCCTTTTTTTCTCTTCGCAGGTATTAGCCTGCTTCGTCACTTTGGTATCTACTTCGGATACTAAAGCCTTAAAAAGTTTCCACCACCTTCTTTTGATCCTCTTTTTTCACTAATTGAATTTGTTCCGTCACCTTATTCTCGATGATCGGAGCAACTGCTTCCCCTACACTTTTCTCGATTCTGCTAATTTCGGAATCAAAACGAGTATTTATGCTCGCAATTTCCGCCTGAACGCCTATCATTTCCTGTTTAAGATTACCGATTTCGGTATTAATCACAACAATATCTTCTTTGATTTTATCAACTTTTGTGTTAACAATTCCAACATTGTTGTTAACAACATTAATAGCTTTGTTCTGATTGTCTAGCTTCCTGTAAATTTTTTCAGACTGAGCTTTAATTTCTGCCGATTGAGTTTCTATCTTGCTAGACTGAGCCTTGATTTCGTTAATCAAAACATTCAATAAATCAGTTAAATTCCCGGAAACTACCGGTTTTACTTCCGTAGCGTTTTCCTCTTTAATTGTCCCCCCGTATTCGTCATCAAGGGATTCCGATTTGATTTTCACTTCCGATTCCGAAACATTTTCTAATGTTTGGAATTCCATTTCTGCTCTTTGTTGCGTCTCGGCGGTCGCGTCTTTCATGTTAGCCGCCTGCCCCTGAACAATGGGTACCGCGGTGCGTGTTTCCCACTGTTCGACCGATTGCTCCGTACCCAAGTCTACCAAATTTTGGTAATTGTTACCTTCACTCATTTTAATAATTTTCAATATAAATAACAAATCTCAAATCTAATTACGATTCCTCACACTAATATTCTCGCTGACGTATCGACCATTTCGTAACCAGTACTTTGTTACGAGATTTGCACAATGCAAAATTCGTGTCCAGAACAACCTAAAATTTGAAGATTGTCCTGTCACCAGGTCGCCACGTGTAACCTCCCCCTCACTTATCGACCTTAATGACAGTGAAAAATTAAACCGCGTGTACCTAATGGGAAATTTGGAAAAGCAATCGTCACCGAAGTTAATCTGTCGGTAAAGAGGGAGGAAAGGGTTACATCTAAATGAAAGGAAAAATGCAAATGAAACTGGTGGAAATTAATTTTGAAAAGGGGTAAAGTTAATAAAGAACGTAAATGTGCGGCCGTTACGTCAACAATTAACTAGCGGTAATTAGATATTTGAGATTTGGGGGAAATCACGGTCGCCTGTCCTAAGGACAATTACTATAGTAACTGAAAAAGAAAGGTTATTACGCATATAATTAGCACTAGAAGCGTGGCAACTGAAGGTTGACACGTGTAGTGTGAAAACTGAAAGTTTGTCAGAAGTAATAAATTTCGCTACACTCTGACTTAATTTAGCAAAAGAATTAATAAATCCGGAAAATCGAAAGTTAATTTAGTGACTGAAGTTAATAGTGAGCTTTCTTTCTGAAGCACATCGAAATCCAGCAGAATACGGTAAGCCTTGGACTACCTCAACAATCATTTCAAAAGCAACTTGACTCTACGCAATTTAGAAACAAGAGATTTAACTTTGAACTTGAATTAAATGATTCTGAATAACTAACAATAGTAAAATTTAGTACGTACCAAGCTGAGCTGCAGTCACAGGTAAGCTAAAATATGCTAACAAAACTCGCACTCTTAATTTGTGCTTGTGTAATCTAACTATTGTAGCCAGCTATGCTTTAACTGCACTTTGAAACTAAAGTAATGAAATGCAATGATAGTACTTTAATGCTGGCGTCTGAATTTCAACGACACTCGGGTTCATTTCGGAAAAGGAAGGGACCCTGCTTGGTAATGCAATTTGGACAATGAGCAACAAAGGTTCATGCTGAGTTGCTGTAATTTTGCGAGGCAAATGGAACAATTTGAAAAGCTGAGGTCTGCCATACAGTTCTGAAACTTTACGTGCTTTTAGTCTTCCTTGTTAGTTGATTGAAGGTTTCAAGCCGTCGATCGAGGAGGTGGCGACGATCACTCATTGTCGGCCGTCGCTGTTGCAGAAGCTGGATGTTGGCGCGCCTTCTTCTCGACACGGTCACCAAACGAAACGGGCTCTTGATGTGCGCCGGCTAATGCTTCCCGTCCGCGACACCGTGCCAGAAACTAACATAGCAAGTCGAGCGCAATTACATGCTGCTAAACCCCGAAAGCGCGGCAACTCGCGGGAGCGTCACACCACACACCTGCTCCACTCGCTACTCCAGCCAGACCCCGACTGCTCTGCCCGCGCTCCACGCGGCAGAGTTAACACTACCAAAGATCCTACACACTTTGATTCTTCACACGACCTATCGATGTAATCGTTCGATAGCAGTTTTCGTAAAATACAAATAATATTTACGAAACAAACCAATTATACACCGACATAAATATATATATATATATATATATATATATATATATATATATATATATATATATATATACAAATAGTAAAACAATTACAATATATAAAGGCACAGAAATGTCATATATTCAGGTAACAAATTAAGGAAAAAACTTACAGTACAACAGATGGAAATAGGAGGATATGCATTTCCGGCGTTACAAACTGCTACGATTTTGTCAGTGAAATCTTCACTGAGCTTTTGTTATAACTGTATCCTTGTAGAATCCTTTAAATGCATTGCAGTTTGGTACAGTATCATCATTTCTTATAGCATAATTTATTATATACAGTAATCAACTAAGTATTTGTGTCCTTCTTGTTCAAAATTTACATAATAACTACTGAAGATAACTTTAACAAACTTATATCCTATTTTTACATCAAAACATTTACATTCTCATGAATCTAACTACCAAACGTTGTGTTACGAAAACAGCGATTTTAGTGGATACTGCTTCTTGAATTTTCCTCACACTTTGTGTTTCTTACATTTACATTATTTTACACTATTCTGTGAATTAATTTTTGTATTACAGTTGCGTAACTCTTTAGCTGCCACAAATACACGCAGTGGGTGCGTTCTGTTTCACCTTCCTGCTGTGTAGAACTGTGGTGGAAGTCCGTCTCTCCTGCTGACTCGTCACTATTATTAGGCGGCAAAAGCGCTTTCTTCCTTACATCACGCCCCTATGTACTTTAGTTGTAAAAATATTTACAGAAAAAAGACATACAGAGAGGTCCAGAAAAATGTATACACTCCGTAGTAGTTCATATCTTTAAACAAAAGACAAATAGTTGCAATTTTGCTCCTTAGCGTAGTCCATTGTTTTCTCAACAGACCTTGGCGAGCGTTTACCAGCGGATGACTGTGCAGCAATGAATGGACTAAGGCAGTCTTTGGAACAACGAAAGGCTCTATTGAAGATGTACTGGAATTACAAAAACATGATGGAGGTACAATAGCAATGGCGTAATCTGTGCGGAATTCAACCACCGACACGCACTGCAATTTATCGTATTCGAGATACATTTGAAGACGTCGGAACTGTTTAGGATGTGCATAAGGAAAGGTCTCGCCCACCAAAGACATCAAAAAGTCCATTTCCCAGCGCCACTGTAATGCAATATTTTACTAGGTCATATCAAAAATCTGTGAAGCAGGGTGCACGCGAAAGCAGGGTGAGCCGATCAACCGTTCGACGATTTCTATAGGCTGCAGAGAGGAAAATTTACTTTCGAAGACGGCTGCACGCTGTGAACGAGGACGATCCGGGTCGAAGGATGGAGTACTGTGAGTGGTTTGAAGGCAAGCTCCGCGAAGATGAACGGTTTGCAGGGGTGGTTATCTGGTCTAACCAATTGAAACTGAGCGGAACCGTAAACCGCAGCAGCTGCGTGTACTTAGCTCCTGAAAATCTTGAAGTTCACATGGACAAACACGTTAATTTACCGGTTGGTGTGATCTGTCATCACGCAGTTTGATAGGCTCATTCTTCTTTGGAAGTACTGTAACTGGTGAGGTGTACCCTCATGTGCTGCAAACCTCGATTTTACCTGCCCTCCGAGAGGTGTTTGGAAATCATAGATTTTATTTACAACAAGATGGCGCTCCTCACTACCACAGAAATGTCAAAGCCTACTTCGATGAAAACCTACCTAACCGATGGATAGGTCGAAGAGGAGCTGTTGAGTACACACCACGGTCTCCAACCACTACACCTCTTGACATCTACGCAAGGGGGACAATGAAAAATGAAGTTTATCAACAGAAGCGGGCTACACTGAACGAGCTACGAGATACTATTGAGGCGTCCTGTTTGGTTATCACACCGGCAAGTCTGCCAGCCTTATTTCGGTCAACAGTCCAGCGGCATCAACGTAGCTTGGCTGTTAATGGGGTTCACTTCGAAAACGTAAGTTAACCCTCCCCTTACCCCTCCCCGTGCAAGAACTATAACGTTGTATCATTTTGTTTCATTAATATTGACTATCAAAAAGTGTCTATATTTTTGTGGACCCCTCTGTTTCTTGGAACAAAGTGTACTTTGGGGTTAATTTTATACTTAAGATTCATCAAGATAAATGCTATTATTCTAATGAAAATAGGTTAGAAAAATCATTTTCCTTAGCCTATTCAATCAGATATCTGTTATATTACCTGTGAAAACACAATTCAAACCCAATTTCCTTCCAAACTATCCTAGTGTTCACCGTCTTAGTAAAACTACACGAAATATCAAATAATATATTCAAACATAAGAACATCTTTTCTTTTAATCATCTTTCACACTAAATGATACAGTTTTTATATGTCTTTCATCTTTCTGATTCTCCTTCGATAGCTGGTAAAAATGATACTCACTTGTTCTTAAGTTACATAGGCACTGTGGTTGTCTTTTTGATTACATTTTCAATTATCTGAGGGAAAGAGAGCAGTCACTATGGTTTGTGTTCTTCTCTCTGTACCGAGCGAGGTGGCGCAGTGGTTAGCACACTGGACTCGCATTCGGGAGGACGACGGTTCAATCCCGTCTCCGGCCATCCTGATTTAGGTTTTCCGTGATTTCCCTAAATCGTTTCAGGTAAATGCCGGGATGGTTCCTTTGAAAGGGCACGGCCGATTTCCTTCCACATCCTTCCCTAACCCGAGCTTGTGCTCCTTCTCTAATGACCTCGTTGTCGACGGGACGTTAAACACTAATCTCCTCCTCCTCCTTCTCTCTGTCATCTGTAACTATTCCAGGGGTATGGGAGGAGACACTACGATTGCTCTCCCTTTCACAATCCGTTGCTAAAAGACGACTGATAAGTATAAGTTACCTCAGGTCTCTGTACATAATACAGCAGATAAGCCGCAAAAAAAACCTATTTTTCCATTTTCTATTACCAAATAACACTAACTCAGAGCCTACTTAAATTCAGAGAGACTAATTAACAATGTACGTCCTCTATATCGTAATTGCACTAATATGAAAGAAGTGAACGGATTGAATATGTCAATTAGCTTATTCATGTCAAAATATTCCAATACAATTAAATTTCTCTCGTTCAATATACTGTTAAAAGATATTTTTTACCCCTTCATGACACTATTAGTTTTTAATGTTATCCTGATGATCTGCCCTTCACCACGAATTTTCCCCTTTACAGTCAGTTGAGAACTCTAGTGTCTTCTCAGTTAAGTATAAGATAATTAAGTTTCGTTAGTGATATGTCTCTTCAATAGCTCCCTTCATAATAATGTACACAGTTTTTTAAATTTTCTAATGTAATAGCTAGTAAAGTATTTCTTGATATACTGAGTTATTAGCTTTGTATTATGTATTAGACAGTGTGAAATTTACAAGTTTGAGTAAATTCTGTGAGCTGTTCTCTTCACTCTAGCATTATTCAGACAACTTATTACTTATTCACAAATACTATCTTTTGTCAGTAGTCTCACTGCAAGTTTAAACTATTGCCTAACAGCTGTAATTATTATCCACAGACATTCTTACCTGATTTTTGCACTTCTCATTTCATTCATCCCTACTTTAATTTAAGTCTCCGTCTATCACTCTACTAAATCTTCTTCCCTTTACCGCTAAACTTACTGTCATTAATATTTATAAATAGTTTGGGTATGTATCTCACACCCCTTCTTCTTTCCTTCTGCAAATATATTTAGTAAACCCATTATTTGCTTTTTGCACTATTCTCTAAAACTAATTGTAACAGACCCTATTTCCTATTCATTTAAACATTCTGCAGACTCTTTCTGGTCTGACAATATTCTTATTCATACTGTTCTCTAAGTCCACAAATAATTCTCTCCTCTAGTCAGTACCTTCGTCATTAATTAATTTTTACTTTCCATCAATGCAAATTTCACCTCATTTTCCTTACTCTACTGTAAAATCATATTTGGTCAATTACAGGTAAATTTTTCATGTCCTTTATTAACAGATATGCCTGAAGCAATGTTATACGTAGTTACTAATGACAGAAAAGATGAAAAACATAGAAATCTGAAAAGTTGAAAAAAATTTCATTCAGCTGGGACCGCAAATTTCGCCATACTGTGTATCTGCCATAAAACTGCTGATCTCTTCCAGATATTTAGTCATTTACGCCAACAAATTTCTGAAGGTCTATTCAATTTATAATTCCTTCTTGCTTTTTGGGTGTCCGAATCTCTATATGCATTAGCATGTAGTTTGTCTACGGCTCTGAAAGATCCCTGATACATATTCATATATTTTTTGTCTCTAACAATGATCTTTCTCACGTCTCTTGTTTCTACCAATACTAATTCTTCGATTTTAAACTAGCAGGGAAAGATTTTGAGCCTTGTTACCTTTCCCTGTCTAACACTCTTTTACAGAGATTTTCCCTTGCTTGTGTTCCCTTCTATTGCACTGACACAACTGATGAAACAGGAAAGTGCATCTTACTAGAAATTATATTACTTGTTTTCTTATTGCCAATTAATACGCATGGAGCAAATCCTGGCGCATTGCATTTCATATTGTTAATTATTTCTGCAAACTATTAGACATCAACGGCCCATGTTGGAAGTTCCCTCCCAAAATAAGTTCAAAACAATATATTTAATTCTGCATAGCTCTCTCACTCATATTCCAAAACCATCGACATTCATATCTGTCACATCCCTGAATTCTCGAAATATCTCTTAAATTTATCAGAAACAAAGGGTAGATCATCATTCGATAGGATGTTTTTATGCTTTCTTACTTTGCCGAAATAATCGTTTTCCAATTTTTCTATGAACATTGTAACACTATATCTTCTGATGGGATATAGCTTAGCATACTAAATGGATCCACCAAATAACACAAACTATGCATACCTCTTCTTTTACATGTAGCCGACGGGCCAAAAAGATACACTGCAAATAACTCCAGTGGGTCACTGGGCTCTACAGATGCATATCCCTTTGCACAGTGGAGCATTACTCATACTCTCTTACACATAACACAATATGCCTATCTTTTTACAACTCTGCGCTACATATTGTCAAGAATTAGTCTCAATTTAGCAACGCATTTCTCAGCTCCGTAATGTCCATATCGTAAATGTACATAATCCGTTAGTAAGTCAACACGATGAGACGTGAAACATAACTTCCATTCCTCCCAGTTCAACTTCCATCTCCTAAACAAAACTTCTTCGTGTAGGCAGTACTATTGTGCTACCTTAGCATGATCGGGGTCTTCTAAACGAGTATTTAGCAGTTCCATATGATCAATCCCATTTTTCTCTCTTCTCAAACTCTTACGAATTTTCATCAGTCACTCTCCTCTTTAATTGCTTTGTGAAAAAAGGAAGACACGTACCTCAATATATTACTGTTGATGGAATTTCAGATTCCTTAAGCAAATCAAAATCTTCTAGTAACACATCATCTGCTAAATTATCCATCCCTTATTATACATGTCTAATTTCAAGATCGAACTGTTGAATGTACTTGGTCTGTCTTGCCAGGCTTAAATGTTTCAACTGACAAGTCTTCAAAAATGTAAGTGCATTGCGGTAATTGTATACGTATTATTACTTTGTAACGTAACAAGTAATGCACGCAATTTTGCATTGCGAATGCGATAGCCAGCAATTGATTTCAACAAATGGAGCAAGCGAGGTGCATTGAAAGATGGATCTGCTAGAAAATACTGCTAAAACACGAATAGGCCATACATGGCTTCAAGATTTTCCTGCAAACTGCTAGGTAACTTATAGTAATACACTTTTTCTGGTAATCACAGCTGGTTACCAGAAAGTAAAACGCTAACACCCTGCCCCTGTCTTCAAAGAACCCCCTCGCTTCATATTGCTTTCTTCTCCACAGACCGTAAACATAAACTTTAATATTGGCTATTGACTAAACTCTTAGCAAAATAAAAAAATGGCAGAGGAACATTTTCATGCAAGTTGATTGTACTGGGAGCACATGAAGTTTCCGCACACATCAAAATGTCATCCTTAATACACACAACCAATAAGTAAACTCCACCAGTCAACAGTGAAGCCCACCACAGATTTTTTATTTTATTTTATTTTTTTTTTTTTTTTTACAGCTGAAAGTCATTGACGCAAATCTTATTTCAAATGAAGCTAGACTATACAGTCTTAGAAATCAATATTATAAAAAGTAGAAAAATTACATCAATGTACACTGATCAACCAGGACATTATAACCACCTAGGTATTATAATAATAATAATGTCGTGTGATGAGGGCCTCCCGTCGGGTAGACCGTTTGCCTGGTGCAAGTCTTTCGATTTGACGCCACTTCGGGGACTTGCGCGTCGACGGGGATGAAATGATGATGATTAGGACAACGCAACACCCAGTCCCTGAGCGGAGAAAATCTCCGACCCAGCCGGGAATCGACCCCGGGCCCTTAGGATTGATAGTCTGTGGCCCTGACCACTCAGCTACCGGGGCCGGACAACCACCTACGTAATAGCCGGTATGTCTAACTCTGGCACGGGTAATCGCGGCGATGTGCGGCACGGAAGCAATGACTCATTGGAAGCTCGCTGGAGGAATCTGGCATCACATAGACACACAAAACTCATCTAATTCGTTTAAATTCCTAGGAAGGGGAGCATGAACTCTGACTCCACATTCAATCACATCTGAGATGTATTCGATTGGTATCAGATCTGGCGAGCTGGGGGCCCAGAACATCAACTGCAGCTCGCCACTGCGTTCCTAGAACCATTCCATTACGCTCCTGGCCTTGTTAGATAGCGCATTATCTTGTTGAAAAATGTCACTGTCCACCAGAAATATGGTCGTCATGAGGGTGTGTACGTGGTCTGCTGCCAGTGTACGATACTCCCTGGCCATCAGGTTGCCTTCCATGAGCTCCACTGGACACATGCATGCTTACGTGAATGTTCCCCCGACAGTTTGTCTCCGTTCCATAGTATAGGTATCTAGGAGCTGTTCCTCTGGAAAACGACTGATTCCCACTCTCCCATCGGCGTGATAAAGACGTTATCGGGATTCATCAAACCATGCAACGCTGTGGCACTGCTTCAACCTCCAGTGCTGATGGTCAAGTTCCCGTTGTAGTCGTAGTTGCTGATGTTCACATTGGCACATGCGTGGGTCGTCGACTGCGGAGGCCCATCGTTATGATTGGTGCACCATGTGTTCAGACGTGCTTGTACTCAGCCCAGCATGAAATTGTAATGGTAGTTCCGCCTGTTTTACCAGTCTGCGAAGCCTACGACGTCCGACATCTGTAATGGAGGTGGCCGCCGATCCCCTCGACGTCTGGACGTGGTTTCACCTTGGTGTTGAAGACACTTACCACAGTGCTCGTCGAACACCCTACAAGTCGTGCAGTTTCCGAAATGCTCGTACCGAGCCTCCGGGCCATCGCAGTCTGTCTTCAGTCAAACTCAGATAGATCGCACATTCGCCATTCTACACAGGGACAGCTCGCTCACTGACGCTACCTGCACAGCGTGTGTGTCTGACTAGCAGTCATTCCTCGTCAGGTGACGCTGCTGTAACCTTAACGGGTTTATATCGGTAGCAAGTCGGTGGTCATAAATGTTCTGACTGATCCGTGTATGTTGTATTGTCTGAGCTAAATAAGCTACAGATGACATCAAAGCACACAAAAAGTAATGCATCATATCATTTTGGCAAGTCAACGAATAAATATTCATGTTACCAATCTTCAGTCAATACTAAGAAGTAAAAGAGAAATGACCGTCAATTAACATATTCTAGTTGATAGGCTTTTTTGAATCACGAATTTCAATTTGAGGGTTCCACATAAGATGCCTACGTAAAATTTTCATACAGGATGAGTCAGGAGGAAAGGTACAACCTCGAAGGGTATTAGTATTGGAGTCTCTTAACAAAAACAAATGAATATAAGCCGTATGCCGAATGGCTTCCGAAATAGAACACATTTATTGTACACTGTTGTTTATTTCCAGTATTATTCAAACATTGTCATTGTTTATAAAGTACACAGGAGTGAAGAGGAAGCTGAGACGAACAATGTGATGCAGGACACTTGTGGTCTATCAAGTCGGGAAACTATCTCACCGAGCGAGGTGGCGCAGTGGTTAGACACTGGGCTCGCATTCGGGAGGACGACGGTTCAATCCCGCGTCCGGCCATCCTGATTTAGGTTTTCCGTGATTTCCCTAAATCATTCCAGGCAAATGCCGGGATGGTTCCTCTGAAAGGGCACGGCCGACTTCCTTCCCTAATCCGATGAGACCGATGACCACGCTGTCTGGTCTCCTTCCCCAAAGAACCAACCAACCAACCAAACTTTCTCAAACTGGCATACATGCGTGTCGCACGAGATTTTTAATGTTCTAGAGCTCTCTTCGCGCAAAGTATTAGTCCCAGAGAAAAAATCAAATAGAACTTTTTTGTTGGTAATTTAATGTAGTTTATTTTTGTCCTACGACAGGTTTTCGCTGTATGATATTAGATTTTCGAATTATTGGAGAAAAATGTACAAAAGTGAGATTAAACGTGTTGTATGTGTGATACCATTCGTAGTGCAGCATACGTGCATACGCCGCTTTTTGTTCAGAAACACTGATATTGTCACCCATCAAAGCCCGTACTTTTTCTCCTGAATTACCTGTATTGATACAGATCACTTAATCAAATTCTGACAGAAGCGGATAGTTGAAACTTTCAGTATGCAACCAAACGTATCGTATATCAGTGCTTGAATGGTATAGATGATACTTTCTACCTTGAATGACGTATGTTGTACATTTCTCGGGATAAATTCTGAGAGAGAACCTACGCACAATTCTATTCATGCTGTAAAGTATGAATACACACAGGCGAATATTACGCCTAGCTTTGTACACGACCGCAGCGATCCTTTGACCGCAATCTAAAGGAGTGCCGCGTTGCTGTCTTATCATCATCTTCGTCGCATATTCCGTGCGGTTCATTCAGCCTTTTGGAAGCAGGGGCCCCAGAGGCTTTTATCACAAGTCCACGATGTGAAAAGAGCGAGAAACTCCCGAGATTGCTGCAACACAGGACACGACGAAACCTCTCGCTCTGAGGTAAAATGACATACGCATTTTAGAAAGTTGCTTTTGATTTTGCAGCGAAGGAGAACTTCAGTCAGCGTGACATTTTCCATAGTTTTTAGCAGAAAATGAAGAACATTTCAGAACGTAGTGCAACTATTGGAAAAATTGCATCTAGCGAGTGCATACTGTACTGTAATGGCAGTGAATGTAGGGTTACTGCCAGATTAATTTTACAAATTTGTAAAGTAGGTGTTCGGAGACAAAACTACAGCGCACTTTTTTTGTTATTATATCTTTACTGTAAAGGGTTTCTCGTGATTATGAGAAGCCATAATGACAACTCCGCGATTAATAACCTGAATACAGGGTATTAATGTTCCACAAAATTTTTTATTTAATAGATCGTTACTAACCGTCTTTCGGCTTCTAATGCTATCGTCAGATAACTTAGATAACTTAATGCAAAACAGGTGGTCCACACAACTTCAGCGAGAATTCATAGCTGCACAAAGATTGCTGTACAAAGATATGTGACATTTCACTTAAGTGTAATGTAATACCTAAAGAGATTCTGAACAAGTAAACCTTACATTACAGTACATTCAAATATTAAAACTATGTGAATGTATAAGCCAAAAATGTTCTACAAGGGAGTAATGGCACAGGCTACTATGTCATATGAACAAACTGACAAATGTGTCAAACAGACCGAATAAAGGGAGAGGAGAAAGAAATCTATGGAATGCGCTTGAAACACCCGACATGCGCTGCTAGCGCACGTCCTGAGGCTCAGGCGTGAACCCCATGCTGCCCGTAATCGCAGCAGGATGGCAGCAGACCGTATTATTCGTTTCGGACCTCTTGATAAGTATGAAAGTGTGATTACGCATGTCAATCACATCGTGATTACGGCAGCATGTGGTTCACGCCTGAGCCTCAGGACGTGCGCTAGCAGCGCATGTCGGGTGTTTCAAGCGTCAACTTCGCGTCTTAATATCTCGGGATATAATGGGAATATTGCGATGCAATCAACGCCATTGTGTATGTGCTTTGACATGCTATGGATTGCTGAAGAAAAAATATAGGAGGTCCATTTAAAAAAACATAAGTTCGTGTTAAAAAACACATATGCTTTCGTTTTAGAATGTTTCCAAATATGTACATTAATGGGCCCCAGCCCTACATTGATACCGGTGAAAGTCGTTTTCCAATAGCTGTTATTGTTCCGGAGATATTTTGGGTGGACAAGATAGATGGGACACCCTGTATATATCGCATCCCGAGTTCCCCATGTAGCACAAGATCTACCTTTCCCGCTTACTGTGCCACGTCGCATGTTGGCAGCGATGGCATCTTTCGTCAGATCTGGGCTGTTGTTCAAAGTTAACTATGCAACCCTTATTCTTCCCCGTGAACGAGGTGGTATACGTCTGTTTCACGTTCCGGATAGAGCTCGCGCCCTATTTGTCAGCTCCCAGATGACAGTATGGATACGTTGCCCAACGAGCCTCACTGGTCTCCTCCTGTCGGCATATTCGCCGGTCTCACTGTCAGCCCCAGTGATGATCTCGGATGTTCCGGACCAGTTCCATTATGTAAGATACTTCTTTCTTGAACTCAGTTATCTACGCCTCACCTTACCAAGACAGCTTTTACTCAAGGAAAAGGCAGTATACAATGTCCTCCAATTAGGTCGTCCAACTAACCGGATTGAACAAAAGTTCCCCCAGGTTGACTGTCGTCATGTATGGCGCGCGGTGTTCGCCTGATACCTTGACACGAATGTTCAATCTGTCTGGTACCTAACTGTCAATGGTAAGAAAATCAACCAGTCTCGCCTTTTTAGGTGACGCCACTTCGGCGACTTGCATGTCGAACCTACGTTCGATGACCACAGTAGAGGTTCGCTGCACCCATCTTTAAGTCTGCAGAGTGCTCCGCTGCTCATAGGGAAGTCGCGACAGGACATACCACGGATCCTCCGTCTGTGCAGCCATTGCCACCACATAGGCACGGTGGTGCAAGCTTTAATTTTCTTACAAACTATCTTGTAAGAGGAACATCCGCAACTGAGCTTTATACCAGAGGTTGAAAATACCGCTTCAGTTGTAAAGTAGTTTGACTATCACACGACCGGTTTCGGGCTCTTACAAGCTCATCTTCATGTGTCATAACTTGGTGTTGTGGCACCTGAGCGCCGCGGTGGACGTTTACTAGGCGCGTAATGCTACCTGTAAGAGCATAGGTAGCACAAGGTGTCTAGTACACGTCCACTGCGGCGCTCGGGGACCACAACATCAAGTTACGACACATGAAGATGAGCTTGTAAGAGCCCGAAACCGGTCGTGTGATAGTCAAAGTACTGTACGATTTAAGCAGTATGTTCAACCTCTGGTTTAACGTTGTTATTTCAGTTATGGACGCCACTGGTGGCTATTGGCCAAGGTATGTCACATTCTCAGATGCGAAGCAACAGCCATTGTGATACAACACTTGCACACACAGTGGAGCATGCAGTGTTGCAGCAGCAGTGGATGACAGTGGATGACTTGGAGGCAGGCTAGGCTTGCACAATAATGATTGCTGGCAAGTCCAGACAGGTTGTTTGGGAGGTTGCACAAACTTAAGGAGCGGATCACAGAATATATTTTTTACTTCTTTAAATAAAATGCTTACCTCCATCTCTACAATGCTATCCCCAGTGGTAGTACATGCAGCCAGTAGAGACATTACTACATGGAAATTTTTTTTTATTTCGCTCTGCTTTTACACA
Source organism: Schistocerca nitens (assembly GCF_023898315.1). NCBI lineage: Eukaryota > Metazoa > Arthropoda > Insecta > Orthoptera > Acrididae > Schistocerca > Schistocerca nitens. Next base: position 285,448,658 of record NC_064619.1, read on the forward strand.
TCCACAGCAATTTCATAGTGATACACTCCTCTGAGACAGCCTGACATTGATTTCATACAGAGCAGGCAATTGTTTTTAACGTACTAATAATGCAGGGACAAGTTATCTTACAGTGAAACATACTCCTGGTCCATAAAAGTGTTTGTTTATTAAATAATGACGTGTAGTATTTGTAAGACATTAAAACATTCTGGTATCAGTGTATTTGTTTAAGGAACACACTTTGGTGGTAACTGTTAAACATTTAGGATCCGTATCTACATGTGTCTTTGGATCTCGATCTTGATAAGTATATATTTTGAATACTGGGAAAAAATCTACCACAGATGTAACAGGCTCGTCCAAAATTGCAAAAAGAGATTGTTGGTGGTAGTACGTTGGAATATTTGCACAGCTTTACTCTGCTGCAAATTGTACCAAAAAGTGCAAACCACCTGAGTTTCACACATGTACTGCCTGGGCAGTGGCTGATCTCTGCTAACACTTCATGGTGACCAACTGACATTCATGGCATGAATGATGAGCCCATCTCATGGTTGTAGCTACCATACCCTGAAGAGTGATAAGGTGAGTGATGATGAGGGCCAAATCCTGCCAATACAAAATTACTCAGAACTAGAGGAGTGGATATCTGGAGGACACAGGTTTTATGTTGTAAATCGTGGTAATTAAGATTAGGCTAAGAGCATCTGAAGTTGTGTTATTATAGTACATCAGAAATTACTGTTTGGGTAAAAGCATTTAGTCGCAAACTAGATTCTATATACATAACTTAGAACATACAGACAAAGTTTGTTTACATGAGGGTCATAAACTACAGTGATTTGTTTACCTAAGCACACTAGGCCAAGTGACAGGTTTGTTTATGTATGGTGAACAATGAGCCCATTGAGGCCCAACCCTCATTTGTCCACTACTTTGGAGAAACCTTGTGCTACAACAAATCTTTTGCTTTTCGTTGAAAATACTGGGGAAGTCTTCAGAGTGATAGCTGCAATAGAGACAATGAGAAAAGGATCTTTATCGATCAAAATTTCGAGTGCTAATCAACTGTAAGCACTTCACGCCTGTGACAGGCTAAAGGATATAACAGTAACCACCTCCCCTTCAACAGAATTCAAAATGATATCTCCCATTGGGACCTTACACTAGAAACAGATGAGGAACCACAGCCGGCCATTGTGGCCGAGCCGTTCTAGGGGCTTCAGTCTAGAAACGCGAGACCGCTACGGTTGCAGGTTCGAATCCTGCCTCGGGCATGGATGTGTGTGGTATCCCTAGGTTAGTTAGGTTTAAGTAGTTCTAAGTTCTAGGGGACTGATGACCTCAGATGTTAAGTCTCATAGTGCTCAGAGCCATTTAAACTATTTTTGAGGAACCGCATGCTAGCCTAGCATGGTGAGGGATGCATTTTGGTGGTCACGTCTAGAGAGTAGCCAAGGACAGACATCGACGTTTTCATCCTAGACTTCAAGGGAAATATTTTACCTGCGAAAGTTAGGGGCCTGATTTATAGGTGTGCAACCAAGTCATGTATTCCTCTTCATATGACAGCCGTTTGGTGCCAGAGGTTTATATACATGTCCTCCCAATGTACTAGTGAGGCTAGTTGTGAGGTATGTGGCAGAGCAATACATGACGCCAGCCCTTGCGAACAATCCTCTACATAAATCCAGGAATATAAAACACCTTACCATCACCTCAACTATCATCTGCCGGCAGATGATGGTTGAGGTGATCGCTGTATCAAGCAGAAATCTACAGGTAACAATATTTGAATGCTGGCTGGAACTGCAGTTAGATTCGTCCTACATGTCCGCCAGGGAGAAAGGTGGCTTTCATTTGTGACGTTCGTTTCGCAGATTATTCTGCATGTTTGAAGTAAATAAACCCATATAATGGTTAATTAGTCTTATTAGGCGGATTAGTAAGAGAGATACGTGATGATTAAATACATGTCTGAAATAATACGGACTTTGGTAATGATAATATTTAGTTGCATGCTGTAGGTGCAAGCAAAGTAAATTTGCTAGTGGAGGCGAGGAGTGGTCGGGCACAGCCGGGGAGGCGAAGGCCGGCGAGCGCCGGAAGAGCATTGTGCAGTGGCCGGGGGTCCCAGGGGATGCGGCCAGTGACCGGCAAGCATCAAAAGAAAGGAACACCGCCGGGTGCCAGGTGAGAGAGAGGGGGGAAATGTCGAGCAGACAGAGAGCGTCCAACATAACCGCTGGCGCCTCCCGGTCGTGCGCTGTTTTAGTGGCAAATGGGCTGAACTCTGATTGGGCAGTTCATAAGAAAGTGCGGGAAACGCTGAGTGTCAACGCCCGCTGTTTGAACAGAGAAATTTTTGGATAGGTGGAGAAATTGTAAAAACTCCGCGAGAGGGATGTGGGAGGCCTTTGCAGCGTCGGGATTGGCTGATTAGAATTTGGCGAGAAGATTGTCGAAAGAGCATCGGGCAGAGCGAGGCAGGTAGGAGAGCGGCTTGTGACATGAAAGCAGACAGTCGCAAAGTTCGGTAGCTCTGAGATAGGGTCTTAGATTCTGAATACTGTGCTGTACATTAGCTAGAGTCTGCAGCTACAGTAGGACATCAGCGTCCACGATAGGCATTGCATTGACTGCTAGTATAATTGCAGTTGATTCCGCCTTATAGGCTAGCAGTCACCATTGAACGTAGTCAACCAGTGCACAGAGCTATCATACTGGTATTGCACGTTAGTACAAGACGCACTGGGCTGCACCTTAAAGGTTGTTGAGCCAGTCTTGGAAGCGTTGTATACCATTTAGAGGAAATATAGGGCTTGTGGTATTAGCAGTTTCTGAGTAGTTTATTCTGCTCAAGATATTTGAGAGACTTATCTTAATTCAGCGACTTCGCAGCTGCAGTCGTCGCCCCAGCAGTATCGACGGAGCCAACACGCTGGTAGACCATATTGTAAAACTTGCAGCAGCGGCAGTAAAGTTCAGAAATAGTTGTTGGATCGTGTTCTTGCCATCCACTGAGCATCCGTGCAGTTTTGCTTAGGATTCGTTATTGGTTATTTGTCTTTTTGCATGTTGTTTGGTTTGTTTCTTGGTGGTGGTGTCTGAAGTACGTAGTATTTCAGACACAAAAGAGATTATAGGAATGCAGTCAGATCGCATTTACCATTTGCATAGTTAAATCTAACTTCGCATCAACTTAACATTGAGAGCTGAGAGCCAATCTTACCAGTGTAGTATATCTAAGAAGTGTACAATTTGTTTAATTTGTTTTCATTCATGATTTGTTCAATATGATCTAATTTCTATCGTGAGATAATTTACAATAAATACAAGTTATTTACAATATCGCTTTTGATTCAGCAGTAGTGGCAGTTAGCCGTCACTGTCACATTAATATATTTTATTCATGTTAAATAACGGCCACTACCCTAATGAGGAATTCCTCCAAGGGGCCTGATGATGGCATAGTAAATCGCCGAAACCGACAGGCGAATAAAATAACAGTTGGAAATTAGATGGCTGAAAGGTGTTTTGTTTGAAATTCCGGTCGATATAACGTCGAAATTTGCAAACATTGTGTCAAAATTTACACCTAGTGTGATGACAAGGTCTCAAATAGCAGCTCCCAGCCATAGCCTCATATAAATGCCTGTTTGTTAGTCAAAGAAAGAGACAGGAGCTCCCTCGACCACTGCACCCACAGCACTGGTTGTGAACAATCCATCGGTGCAGCTTATTCCAGCATCTTGAAGGAAGATGACACCTACCAAGATGCACCCTTCCCAGAACGAAAGAGACCAGCAATCTAACCCCACTCAGTGGCCAGCAGAGCCACAGGCTGCGGGTCGTAGAAGAGATTGGTCCTCTTCTGTCCTAGAAGTCGAAAAGGGAAAATCCGTACCGGAATCGAAACCTCACAGGGATAAGGAGGATAAATCTAAAGTTGAAATAAATTCTACTGCTTCTGTTAATCTGCTTCCTACCCCCCCCCCCTTCCTCCCTACCGCGCCTTCCTGTGTAATGCCTATGAGTACCGATGAAGAACTGCACATTGAGTCAGACATGCACGAGTCAGCAGCAAGATAATTAGTACTCTTGCTTCTCCTTCGTTGCTTTCTCATATCCAAATCGTATGTTCCTTAAAAGGATGTAAGAGCTACTGTCACTACCTGACCAAGCCCCTTCAAGTAATGACTACTTGATCTACAGTTGGCGTGGAGTTTCAGAAGATACGGTGATCAGAAACCCAATTTCCTACTATCAAAAATTATAAATTCTACTGTAAAGACAGCATGAAAGCCAGGAAGAATCTGCACTATCATTCGGTCTGACACTTTCAGTGAGAAGGTGTCACTAAGCACTGCGTTAGAAGCCATGGCTGTTCGTGTCTACATGTTAGTTATGGTAACAGTGTGTTACGAGTTTGTCAATAAAATTAAAAAATAGTAACAGAAAACGGATCATTCTTATCACTCAATATATCTAACATTCCAGGAACAGAGATTATAGATATCATTAATAACAACCTTTTCAAATATAATAAAATCTTTGAAGCACAAGTCTGTGAAGTAGTAAAATTCCTACAATTAGTTTCTGGCTACACTTACTTTTTATTCCAGATGAAAATGTATCTCCAAAAAGATAAGGTAGCAATCGGTTCATGCTAACAGGTACATTAGCTGAAATTTTGGTAAACACTTTAGAGGATTATTTTAACACACTCACTCAAACAGTCGAAAAAAATAGAAACATCCTGGCAGATTAAAACTGTGTGTCAGATCGAGACTCGAGCCCGGGACCTTAGCGTTTCGCGGGCGTGTGCTCTAACATCTTTTTTTTAAATTTTTCTTCGTTATTGATCGTTGGGTTTGGTCGTTGCGGACGTCACATGACATCCGTTAAAGTTCGTTTGTTGATCCTTCTACTTAGTTGTTTTTTTATGTCAGAGGCCAGCCAGCTCTCTGACCGAACGCGCAGAGCTACCGTGCCGGCTCCGTCTGAGCTAGCCAAGCACGACGCGCGACCCCTCCTCACAGCTGTACTTCCGGCAGTGGCTCGTCGCCTACCTTGCAAACTTCACAGAAGCCCCTCCTGTGAAACTTGCAGAACTAGGACTCCTAGAAGAAAGGATGCTGTGGAGGCATGGCTTAACCACAGCCTGGCGGAAGTAAAGCTGTGAGCAGAGGCAGTCAGTCGTGCTTTGGGTAGCTCAGATGCCGGCACGGTAGCTCTGCGTGTTCGGCCAGAGAGCTGGCTGGCATCTGTAATTAAAAAAAAATGAGTTAATGGAAGAACGATTAACTTGAACAAGGATCAAAGGGACGTCCGTCCAGAACAAATACAACAAACAATAATCAACAAAATTAGATTTCTTTTTTTTTTTAAAAAAGGATGGTAGAGCACTTGCCCACGAAAGGCAAAGATTCCGAGCTCAAGGCTCGGTCCGGCACAGAGTTTTAATCTGCCAGTAAGTTTCATATCGGCGCACACTCCGCTGGAGAGTGAAAATCTCATTCTGCAGTCGAAAAAATCCTTTACTACTAAAGACATGTCAATCATATTTTAATCCTATTCGATGGCACAATAGAAGAGAGTAACGTCTTTAATCAAAAAAGTAAATTCGCTACGGGAAGAGAGAAAGATAAGAGCATCAGCTTATCAATTTTAAAATTTCTAACTTTATGTCTGAATACACTTTCGATATTTTTCGTAAGGCAGCGAAACGAAACATAATCAGCCACGACGTCTGCACGTGGTTTCACCTTGGTTTCGCCAAGTATTGGTGACACCCACCACAGCACCCAAAAAACTGTGTAGTTTCCGAAATGCTAATGCCAAGTCTCCGGGCCATCACAGTCTGGCCTCGGTCAAGCTTAGAGAGATATGGCTGCTTCCAAATTCTACATACGGACAGCACGCTCACTCATACTACACACACAGTGAGTGTGTCTTACTAGCAGTCATTCTTTGGCAGGTGACGCTGCTATCACCTGGACGGGTTTATATCGATAGTACACCGGTGGTCACAATATTCTTGCTGATCAGTGAACTTGTCCCTGTGCTACATTTATATCTGATACCTATGCATCCAATGTGTAACGTTTCCGTTTCAGACAGTTGAAAATATCCCTAGGCTGAAAGTTTTTGCTGTACATCAAATAAAGAATATGTCAGTCGACATCGTGACATCATTTAACAAAGATCTATACTATAGCATGAGCTGGTAGAGTTAGTGAAACAGCTGCCTCCACCCTTATACTGGCGGATTTCGATGCTCACAATCCCCTGTGGAGCAACCAAACCACGCCTATCAGCAGCAATAACAGAGCAGTTAATTTCACAACTTGAAGTCTGCCTCCTTAATACTGGAGACGCAACACATTTCAGTAAGGCCATGAAACGTAGCCATATACATTAGTCTGCAGATTGAGCATCTAACCCTTAACCCCGTGGTCCGCTCATGGCGTTATCAGCGACGGCGACCACTTTCCTATTACTCTCCGTTTCTTTACTCATAGACCAAAGGATCGTGCTCCACGTTGACCAGTTCTGAAAGGCAACCCACAATCTTTCACCTCTAAATCAGCTTTTGAAACCAGTCAAGATATTGCTATCAAAGGAGTCGTACGAGGTCCTGTCGACACGATTCTATAAGTTGCAAAAGCAACGATATCCTATCCTTCAGGCTCTCCTGGACGGTCAGCGGTGTTATGGTGGTCTGAAGAAGTAACTGCATCTAACAGGGAGTGTCGGTCATCAACGATACAATCGCCGTCGCTCTTCGAAGCATTTCATAGCACTCAATAGACTTCGAGCGAGCGCACGGTTTTTAGTAAAAATGAGAAAACAGCAGTATTGGGATGACTATCTGTGGGAGTCCACACCCCATCGTCTCAAGTATGGACTAAATATCGCCGCAGATGCAGTTACGTGCCGTCCGCAGTAGTTCCTGGCATCTCCCTCATTGGTTACATCTGTACTGGCGACGTGGTCATTGCCTCTTTGATGTTTACTTTGCTGAAGTGTCTGTATGTAATAACTACTATTCTCATTTCCTGGCAGGGAAACGCCTCGCTTAGCGAAACTCCTTATCCTTCATCGCACAAGGCTTTGAATCGTACAATGTTGCATTTAGTGAATGGGAAATCCGCAGAGCTTTAGCGTAGTGTTGCATCCCCTGGGACCGATAAAATCTGCAATCAAACGCTTCATCACGAGAGCATAAAAAACATACGTTTTTCAGTCGAATTTGGTGGGCAAGTTTCCGTCGCAGTGAAAGAACGGTATTATTATGCTTATCGAGAAACCAGAAGCAGATTATCAGATATTGCAAAATTATCACCGAATCACTCTAACGAACGGGCTGTGCAAATTGTTCGAAAGAATGGTCAACCGACGAGTGTGTTCATGCCTGGAAGTCAGTGGACATGCATTGGAATTGCAAAGTAGCTATTGGGCATTCTGGTCCACCACAGACAAACTGATTCGTCTGGAATCTACAGTGCTTTCGCGCATCGCCAACAGCTCATAGCAGCGTTTTTTGATTTACAGAAGGCGTTCGATACCATCTGAGGCCATGACATGCTATCTACATTGCATGAGTGGGGCTTCGGAGACTGTTTAGCCATTTTTAGCAAGAAAGTTGTAACACTCCAACAATTTCGGGTCCAGATAAGTTCGACTCTCAGAAACAAGCTCATACAGGAAACTGTGACCGCCCAGGGATCGGTTCTGAGCGGAACCCTCTTTGCCACCTTGATACGGTATCGTGACTGCAATGTGACACACTCTCATCCTCGCTGTATTTGAACTACCTTCATCTGTATTACAACCATCTTTGCCCATCACAGAGTGCCAGCTTCAGGGGGCGATACAGAAAGTACATATTTTCTCCTGCGAAAACTCAAATCGTGCCCATTGGTCTATTTGAGAGTGTGCATGCGCGCTCAGAACTCGACGTTGGTAAACAGTTACTTGAAGTCGCCGAAACTTTCAAATGTTCAGTGCTTTTATCTGTCGGCAAAGTAACGTAGTTACCACATGTACAACAGCTAAAGACAAATGGCATGAAGAAAATTATCACCTTCAGATTTGTCGGCAGCACCTCCTATGACGTAGACCGTACAGTCCTTCGGTGATTTTATAAAGCTTTGTTTTTACATCCGTTGGACTAGGGATGTATTGATTATGGGCCTGAAGCGCCATCTGTCCATCATAGCATGCAGTTGGCAACTGGAGTCATAAGTACGAATGCTGCAAATGGGCTCCTGGCTGATGCGGATGTCCCATCTCTGAGGGTCAGACGCCAGTCAACATCTGTCAGATGCGTACCCATCCGTATTACTCGATTCTGTTTCACAGGCAACAGTTCAGATTGTTTACAAATCACCCAAAAATTGATTGATAGATCAGATGTGTTCGATTGGAAGCTCTGTTCAAAAACCTTCAACTGCCCACTCTTCGTATGTATGCACACCCGCCGTTGTGTGTACCCAGTACTGTTATTCGGAATTTTCTTTTTTACTGATCTTGCCATTCTCAGACGCCCCTTCTGTTTGGTTCTACATGACTATCCGAATTCGAAATGCATCTACACAGATGGTTCTAAAATAATGACAGGGTGGGTTTTATAAGGAGACCCAAATGAAAACCGAACACCTTCCACAATGGGGCCGTGGAATTGTTCCATTCAAAAGTAATCACCACATGCATTAAGGAGAGACGGTGGCAGAAATAATGAATAATTTACAAATTATTTTTATTTGCTTCTTTGACAGTAAATATAATTGAGATTATTATCCCAAATTTTTTCCTTCAAATTCGAACTGCAAATGGCATACAAAAATTAAAACCCTAAGCAGTGTCATGAGCCAGGCCCGCTTTTCAATGTACCAAATTGAGGAAAAATTTTATTGCAGAATTTGGCCGTGAACCAAGAGAAAATATAGCTTTAGAAGATTGCGATTTTTTGTATACATAAGAGCAGTGTTGTAAAGAAGGCTGTGGAGCCATTTTCTGGTTCAGTCAGTGTGGTATAGAAGGCTGTGGAGTGTTGTAAACAAGTTTTGTGCTGTTCAGTGTAATTCGAGTGACGCTTGATTTATTGTGCCATTCTTCTTGCAAGCTTTAATCTGTTGATCCCTTTTTACAATACCTAGGCCTGGTACGGTATTCAAAAAATATAGTAAGTCCCATATTTCCAATATAAAGCGAAAACTGACATTGAGGTTAGGGTCAGGCCTGCAGATGCCGACATTAGATTGTCTCCAAGTGCATTTAAAATAAAACTTGGGACAGGGATTGTGTCAGAAGAAACAAATCATGACAGAAATACAGGTTTCAGAATTGTGTATCTGGAAATGGTGGCAGAAGCACTTAGAAAAGCCTGCAAGTGCTCTGTTTGTGGAGGAAATGTGGATTTGGTAGACGGTGGAAAGAGAGAAGGTTTGGTTTGCACATTGAACATTTTGTGTCAAAACTATGATGCTGACAGACCATTCAAGACAAGGTCAGAAACAGATTCTATGAAGCCATTATGAGATTTTCCTATGGACTAAGATGTATAGGGTTGGAAGAGATGGTGGAAACCTTTTATGTGGTATTATGAACATGCCTGGTCCTCCCCTAATACTTTCTGCAATGAATACTGCTCTCCTCAATTCAGTTGCAGAAGTAAGTGAAGAGAGCATGAAAATGGCAGTCCTAGGGGGCAATTCAAGAAAATTGTGAAGCAACTAATAGTAACGATACGGCAGTTTCTTGTGACAGTTCCTGGATGAAGAGGGGGCGTGCTTCACTGCATGGAGTTTCAACAATCATTAGTGTCGACACTGGAAAAGTATTAGACTTATAGGAGATGTCTAAATATTGTACTGCATGTTCCTTGCACAAGAAATATACTGATGCAGGTAAAGAACAGAATGGCAAGAAGCCCATAAAGCTGTTTGTAGCAGAAATTATGTACACTCCAATGGTGGGATGGAAGCTGCAGGTATGAAATTCATTTTCCATAGATCTTTGCAAAAGTATGGAGTAAGATACGTACAGTATTTAGGAGATGGAGACTCTAGTGCTTTCAAGAATGTAGTTGAAAGTCAGCCCTATGGAAGAGATTGTACTATTGAGAAACTGGAGTAAAGGATGGGTGGACGACTCCGAAGACTTGTTGCAGACAATAAAGGCTAGCTACTAGAGGATGGGAAGCCACTGGGAGGTAAAAACAGACTAACAAAGAAGAGAATTGACAGCCTATATGTCTATTATGGTGCTGCAATAAGAAGTAACCTCACAAGCTTGGACAGTGTGAGGAAAGCAATATGGGCCATTTGGTTTCATTACTTGTCGAAAAACACTACACCTCAACATGGCCTCCGTTCTAATGAATGGTGAAAATTTTTGAAAAGTAAGGAAATTGGGGAAGTTTATACCCATAGAAATAACCTTCATTATGAGGTTTCAATGGCCATTAAACCAACTTTCAGAGCATTGGCTTCAACATAACTGCTAGAAAAACGTCTGCATGGGAAAACACAGAACCCAAATGAAAGTTTCAATGCTCTTATTTGGAAAAGATGTCCAAAGACTGCCGGCCGAAGTGGCCGTGTTGTTCTGGGCGCTGCAGTCTGGAACTGCGAGACTGCTATGGTCGCAGGTTCGAATCCTGCCTCGGGCATGGATGTGTGTGATGTCCTTAGGTTAGTTAGGTTTAACTATATTTAAGTTCTAGGGGACTAATGACCTCAGCATTTGAGTCCCATAGTGCTCAGAGCAATTTTTTTGTCCAAAGACTGTGTTTGTTTCCAATTTGGTGGTGAATATTTCTGCTTTGGATGCTGCAGCAGTGTTTAATGATGGGAGTGTGGCAAGACTTCACGTCCTCAGCAAGTTGGGCTTTACACCTGGAGTCTTCACTGAGCAAATGCTGCAGATCATCGATAAGCAAAGAATCGCGAAGGCGGAGACTTCAGTCCAGAACATACAAAAAATTGCTAGGCAAGGGAGCAGAGAAGCTAAAAGAGCTGTAGAGGATGATGAGGAAGAAATGGAATATGGATATGGGCAGTTTTAGCTGAGGTATGATAGATTTTTTTTTTTACATTTCATCCAAACTTTAAAATGATTTTTCTGCAACTTAAGGTTTTCTGCTTTCAGGAACACATATATCAGAATCTGCTGGAAGGATTGCAATCAAATTTGGCACACCTATTCTTTTACTTTGAAGCGATATTTAAGTGGAACAAAAATTTAATCGAGATATTATACATAGTTTTGTGGTTGATAACATATTGAAACGTTTGCTTGTAAAAAATGTTCGAATCCAAAATATCACAGAAAATAATAGCATTAATTTACCAAAAACGTACTGCACTTAATTGTACACCTATTAGTGTAGATTATTTTACCATAAAAAATTTGCCAATTTTGCCTCGAAATTATGAAAAAGTGTACCTTAAAATAATAACGCAATAAAAAATTCAAAATTTAGATTGTTATTAAAAATACTGATTTTTTAAAAAAAATCATATTAGATCTCTATATATAAGTGTGCAAAATTTCAATGAGATTGAACAAAAAATGACAAAGATATGTATTTAGAAAATTATCAGTGCAAGACTGCCACCGTCTCCCCTTAAACCATGTATCCCATTGAGAGACAAAACGATAAATTCGTGTTTCATGGAACTCAGTTGGTCACTTATGGATCCATAACCAACCCTCTCCTGTTCTTCCTCGTCTGACTGAAATCGACATCCACAGGTGACCTTCTTGAGGTCACCAAAGATGTCAAAATTACACGGTGAATATCCAGGTCCTACACAGGATGTTGCCGAGTTTCCAAACCAGATCCCTGAAGCGTAGCCTTAGTCTGATTGACAGTGCGGGAACTGGTGTTACCGTGAGAGACGATGATTCTTTCCGACAGTACTCATGGTCGTTTTGACTTCATGGCACCACAGTTTCTGCTAAATATATTCATAGCGCTGCGCAACGGTCGTGGTTCCATACTCGAGGATCTCGACAGAGGGCCCCTGCAGTCGATGAAGAAGCTCATCACGATCTTACCAGAACTTCTGCGGACAGTTCTGGATTTCTTCAGTGGGAGATATGTAGGATATTTCCACGTTCTTTGTTGTTTGACCTCTGGATTTGAATGCTGTCTGACGTAATCATCCTGTCACACATATTTGGCTATCTGAAGAAAGATGTGCATGGACGTTAGATGCCAGTTTCACTGGCACGAGGAAGTGCAAGGGTGGGCGCAGTGGTTGGTCCACCAGCGGCCGACCGCGTTCAATTGAACAGGACTTTATCTTTTCGTCCTCCAGTGGGACAAGTGTCTTAATGACAGTAGTGATTACTTTTTAATGAAACCGTTCAATGGTCCCGTTGTGGCAGGAGTTTGCTTTCCATTTGACGCCCCTCATACGTTAACATACCCAAGGGGGCATGAGAAAAATTCTCAGCAGAGTGCGTGCTGTATATATACTGCAGAGTTGCTTGCCACATCACGGTATCTGCGGTGCATTGAAATTCTTGCCACAAAATACTTCCTTGTTTGTAGTGACTCCAGGAGCTGCTTATATAGCATACCTCAATGCAAGCCCTGAAAACATTTGGTCGCTAAGATATACGATTTATCAGTTGACCTTCACAGCTCCAGAATGATAGAATACATTTCTGGACGCAAAGCCACGTGGGTATTTCGGCGAATGGACTCACAGACAACTTAGCTAAAGAAGCAACCACGGGAGACAAACTTGATCTCGAAGTATTGGGATAGGTCTCCGATTTCAACTCTGACAGCAAATTTTGTAAACCAGGCATATGGAATGGCAGGCTACCGCAGCCCAGAGCAAGCTGAGAGCAATCAGTGGAACCAATAGGGCGTGACACACATCTCTTCAGGCCTCTTGAAAAATGCCTCGAATTGTGCCTACTGCATATCGGCCACACTATACTTACCCACGAATCCCCGTTGCGTCAAGAGGTCTTCCTTCAGCTGTGGTAGTCATCTCACGAGCGCCCTTATTCTTGCAGTGTGTCCAGCTGACTGATATGAGACGGACAGTTAACCTTTTACCTCACTACCTCAGATACTGTTTAGCAGCTAAGAAAATCCCACTTTTTTTTTTAGAGAAAGCAATTTTCGTTACAAAATTCAATGCACCTCGAAGTTCGGTGTCAGGGGCGGTTCTGAGGGACAAGTACTTCTCGCTGTGGCGCTTGCCCCCAGTGGCCTCAGGTTTCTTTCTCTCTCAGCACTATTGTGCACTTTTATGTACATATTTTACGTATCAAACTGTTTAAGGTAATTAGCTCTGTAGTTCGTAGCCCTCCCTATTCTCACCCCATGTTAGTTTCTCGCCGCAGTTTATTATTACTATGACGACCATTATGGTAACCAGCTACGGTTTTAGCTGTCTGGTTCTTGTCTCACTTTTAACTACGTATATGTTTAAAACTACTGTCCGCCCCCGTCAGCTGAGTGGTGCCAGCACGGTAGCTCAGCGTGATCGGTTTGGGGGCTGCTTGCCCTCTGTAATAAAAATACTGAGTAAATGAATTAATGATCAACTTGAACGGATGTCAACTGACGTCCGCCCAGACCAAACGCAACGAACAGTACCGAACAAAAAATGAAAAAAAGAAAATGGTCAGCGCAGCAGGGATGCCACGCCAAGGGGCCGAGGTTCGATATCCGGCTGGGGCAGGAGATTTTCTCCTCATAGGGACTGGGTGTTGTATTGTCATCATCATTTCATGCCCAGCTCCGACGCGCAAGTCGCCCAATGTGCCGCCGAATGAAATAAGTACTTGCCCTCAGAGGACGAACTTCCTCGAATGGGGGACTCCCGGTCCACAATGCCGTACACTCATTTCAATTTGTTTTCTAAAACTACTGTCATGTTCATACTAAACCATTATGACATAGCCACAGGCCCTAGAGCTGATAATTCAACTTTTCTCTTTTCATGTCTTTTACATTTTTCTGTGACTCGAGGGACTGATAATAAAGCAATTTAGTCCCTTTAAACTTATAAACATACTCGTATGTCATCATTATCCAATTATAACTCCTCTTTGGGGCTTATTCTTTCTTTCCTGTCTCTTATCATTTCTTTCATCTGTGGCATTGTTTGTTAATGTGCAAAATGTCGAGCCAAACCGTGATTCAGAAGTCAATTTACACATTAGGTCCCCGAATAGTGGGCTGCGTAAGTAAGCTCTATGTTATTTTAGAAAATAAAAATACATTTTATTTTGCTGCATCCACTGACGGAAGAAATTTAGAGTAATGAAATTTCGGGAATACACTTGTCTAGGTAATATATTTTACTGTTTGAAGTGCTGGTACATTAATGACTACTGTAGCCACCAGAGTGTAGAATGCAGTACAGAAACATGCATGCATTGGGTTCTTCAGATGTCAGTTCGTGGGATGTTGCAAATGGTGGTATTTAGGGGTCACCAACCCACCACCATCTGCGACTTCACTGTTGTCAAGTAAGAGCTCATGGAGTGAAGACTAGATCTGCTGTGTTTGTAATGTGCGGGTGGGGCACACTATACTCATTAAAGCCTGTGCTATGGTAAGTGAGCGGGGTTCACCTTATGATAAAGGATTTTCTTACAGATATCGACCGCGTGTACCTGAATGGTGGCAAATCAGACTTACACAACACTGAAGATGCTACCAATTTAATAATAATACGGTCGCCAGCCTAAGTAGGCATTAACTGAGTTTCTTCCCTGTACAAGTTGCTATATATTCAGGCAAAACAACAAGTAGTAACACAGCATAATATAGTATAATTTTAGAACCAGAAAATCTATTGAACTGATAGTTTCACGTTCTGTACTGATATGGAAAAACTATGAATACACAACACTACACTATAATGTATACTACAAAACTTCGTACTGTCTATTGATCTGATTAAAATCGGGCATAGGTTACCCTAGAAATAGCACTTTCGAGCCACACACAAAATGTCAATTTTGATAAAGATAAAACACTGATAAATTTTGGCTTTTATATTGACTTTAACTTTTGCTGGTCAGACCAATTTAGAACACTTCCGAATTCAAATGAATAAAAAAAAAAAGGGGGGGGGGGTTCCTGAAACTGTTATAATCACTGTATTAAAAAAATTGATTACTGAATTTATTATGAGTATAAGATTTCCAGTATATAAGTTACTACTCTTTTCATCTTATTTACTGCTCATTTAAATACCTTTATATCTGTCTCGAAATAATTAAACTTCATTACTATATCAATATTAAAGTTATCTTTCAACTTCGTTAGACCTTCGTTATTCATTTACTAGTTCATTAACAAAACAGTTCTTTAAACACCATTCTAACATAGCTAGGTCTGCAAGTAATTATTATTAACACAAAATTTAATTTTTCATTTCGGGACACTCGGATTGCACAACATTTGGAAAGGACCCTGTCTAGGTTAGTTGTGAGGATAATTAAATGATGGAAAAGTTCTGGTAAAATTTAGGTTAATATTGAACAGTTTACTCTATGGTCCATACGAATACAGTACTAAAAGTTTCAACCTGCTTGTATCGATGCGGCGGTTGGCAAGCGGCGAGATGGCGAGGCACAGAGCACACATACAACCACAGCTATGGCTCTTGACGTATCGGCACTTTAATTCTTCTTTGCGTCTCAATACTTTTCCATTTAGTGCCTACGGACTTTTGCCATGCTGTGTGGGCGTTGGAACGGCATACCCGAGGCTCAATGAAACTACGTCTTCCAGGAGAGTGTCCTCGCTCCAGAAGGTGTTGCTCAAACCAGTGCCAAACTCCAAATACTACTGCTGAGCCCGTTGTGCCGTGCAGTGCCTGTGCGCATTTTCCCGCGCTCGCCTGCCATCCACCTTTTACCGCTCCCTTACAGACAGGGTATTCACCCGAGGTTTTGCATTCTACATATCCTAACACATTGCCTACGTATGGACCAGACGCACAGTTACAATTTTAAACATCTTACAACAGTCTCAACATTTGTTACATTTCAAT
This sequence comes from Schistocerca nitens, assembly GCF_023898315.1. Classification (NCBI taxonomy): domain Eukaryota; kingdom Metazoa; phylum Arthropoda; class Insecta; order Orthoptera; family Acrididae; genus Schistocerca; species Schistocerca nitens. Next base: position 285,464,686 of record NC_064619.1, read on the forward strand.
TCTATTACAATATTGCTTGACATTTGACATAAACATTAATATTCACATTGAAACTCGTTTACAGTTTTCTTAACACAATGGCATGAAACAAAAAAAGAAATGAAATCAGAACATTAATTACACAAGTTTATCGAAAAATCAGAAGAAGAAAAAAATTACTTATATGTACAGTAGTACAGCGTCGTTGTTGTTACATGTTTTCTGATAAAAGCTGGTTCTGCCTCATTGCCAGTATGGCCAGTGTAGGTCAGGACGAGGCCATTTGAGGGTCTGCACCCTACCTGTCTGCTTGCTTGACACACTGTACCTACACCACGAATTATCACCAGCGATACGATTTCGTGTGACAGTTGGAGTACTCTTATGGTTGTTGCGCGCACCCTTACTGAAAATTAGGTCTACCTGGTGATGCGACCTGTTGTCCATTCATGAACAGCATTCAGAAGGTGTTTTCCAGTGCGTCTGGCTAGTAGCTGTCCTTGGAGTAACCGATTTGGAACAGTTCTTAGTGTCACCGTGGTGCCACCTGCCGCTGAAATTGCTGCTGCAGATGCAGCACGATGAGACAAAGTTCAACAAGATGGTCATCGCTCTCGGTAGTTCAACATGTCCGTACGGAGCCCGGTCTTCTTGCGAACGTATATTATCGTGACCACCGTTGCCAGCAATCACGCACAGTGGCTACATTACCGCTAAGTATTTCTGTAATACCGCAGAAGGAACATCCAGCTTCTCGCAGACTTATTACATGACCTCGTTCAAACACAATGAGTTCCTGATAATAGTGGCTTTGTCGCCTCAAGGGCATTCTTGACTAACATCAACTTACCGTGTCCAATCTCCAAGGTAACTAACGCTCATAACCGTTACAGTGGGGCCCCTACGACCTGCTTGAAATCGGAACAGAAATCATCTTTCAGATGTAGAAAAACACGCCTACCAATTTTTGTTTATGTCGCACAACTCCTTTGTGCTGAGATTCTTTTTCCATCGGTATATACATATACGCCGTAAATGTTACTCTTTCACAGATTATATAACAGCATGGATCTTCCAGTAATGACGAAACGGATATCGACATTTTCATCGGATGTTGGGAATTCTGTTGGTAGCTTTTGGGTGGAACAAATCGCCGAGGGAAGCTGGACGCAAAAGTAATGGATTGCCAAGTTGAAATGATCTCCTTTCTACAGCGAGTAGCGGTTTCTCTGTGCCCAATGTCAGTGATGATTAAAGGTTGTAATTGACTACACCAGACTGCTGCTCGTAATTTCAAGGGATTAAGATGCGACCGTGCTGTGCAGACGGGCGTAAATAGCTTAGTGCCTTTAGTTGCGACAGCTCGGAATATTTGTAAGGCTGCCGTTCGCAATAAATAAACGCGTATAATAGGTGATTACTTGTGCTTCTCTGATTTTAAATGCGGGCTCACGGGACATAACACATGTTTCGCTTTCAGGGATAAAGAACACCTGTTGGTTCATGACCGTATTTTACGAAGAGCTTAATATATTCCCTCAGATTCCGACAGTTTTAATTATATTCTTTAGGATATTGCATCAGTTTGGAGCTTCGAAGAGCCCTTTGCAAAACGAGTAGCTACCTCAGTGCGTGTTTATTTACAGCTGCTTCTTCTTACTTCGTCTCGCTATTTTTGCCGATGATGTTCAGTGTGAGGAAGAACAATATTTTTCTCGCTTCGCTTTTTCTTTGAGCGCTACGTAAATAACATTCAAGAACAATGTGCACAGTAAACCAACTGTGGAAAAATTTTGGAATTTTCTCAACAATGTAGGCTATTGGATACGAAACAACAATATTTTGTTTTATAGCAAATTTTCGTTCTAGTTTAGTAACTGCATTGGTCATTCTTTCTTTTCCCTCTTTACACACGTGAGAGATAGGGAGACCCAGATGAAATGGAGAATCGGTACGTTCTCTAGAAGCTTTCGGTTGATCAATTCGAAAGTAGAAATTTATGTACTCTACCTTCAAAGAAATGTCAGAAATTGTGATTGTACGTTTAACTAGTTAGCGTATCAAAATTGCACATTCATATGCTCGTTACTAACAGATAACTTACGAAGTAATACGATGTTCCGAATTTTGTTTTTCAGGACACCTTTCTCGAGGAAGACAGTATTGTCGTAGTTCTATTATCGCCGCATGGAAAAGTAGAAGCAATTGTTTGCAAAACTGGAAACTATCTAAGCAAGGAAGCCATCAAGGATCGTTACACTCTCTGACATGTTGTATATTACACACAAACCACAAATAGTGAACTTCAGGTTTTTGTTTGCCTTACACAAATTATCCGGAGTTGCTTATCTGGAAACGTCAGTCTGGTTCTGTATTCTGAGGTGGGTCGTGGAACTTCCTCCTATATATCATTCTGTTTCCATGAAGTGTAATCAATTTGTAATATAATTTTTGTTGTTCAGAAGATTTTACAGCTTGCTGCGTTTGAGCCATCGATATAAAACTTCTTCTGTCTGCGATTGCTTTGAAGATGTAAACATCGCCAAGTAGTACAGACGTGTCGATGAAATCTATTAAATTTTGGTCCATCTACTTATTATGAGTAATAAGCGACGATGTCTAAAATTTCAGCTTGAAGAAGGACAACTTCTCAGCCAATATCGCACATCGCATTTATAAAACATTTATTTACGATGAAAAGTTTTGGTAAACAGGGCCACCATTATCTCATCTCAGTACAGGTTAATAAATGTCACTAATTTGATCTACAAATGTACACCGTATCTTATTTGGTGAACAGTTGACGTAAAATATATTGGATTGCTAAAATTAAAACCAATATATACAATACAATGAAAGATAAAACCAGTATTTACAAAATGTTTCACCTAGTACATCAGTCCCATATCATATATCACAAAGTGCATCACTGATACAAGAGCACCAGTTCAGGAGAGTTTCGAAAAAAAACAAACACATAAAACGTTTGGTTTCAAAATAACTTTTTTGGATTGGTTAAACAAAACACTTACTTGCTCTTGTTGAAATAACTTATTACTATTGGACAACATTATACGCCATTGAGTGGTACAAAATGGCTCTGAGCACTATGGGACTTAACATCTGAGGTCATCAGTCCCGTAGAACTTAGAAATACTTAAACCTAACTAACCTAAGGACATCACACACATCCATGCCCGAGGCAGGATTCGAACCTGCGACCATAGCGGTCGCACGGTTCCAGACTGATGCGCACAGAACCGCTCGGCCACACCGGCCGGCTGAGTGGTACACAACTGATCCCCAAGATGGCAACCAAGTAAAAATAACATGTCAGTTTCTTAATCTATCTATCTGCAACTTAAACTATAAAGATTTTCTCTGTTGACAATTCTGACACAGTTACATTTCTTTCCGACAATATGCATCAGGACCGGGCTTGCAATAACCACGAATAACATAGAGCGGAGTAGAGTTATGTGCACAGGAACTTGTGGAAAGGCAATCATGGTTTTTTTTCACTATGTAAAGTTTGTAGCACTGCCAGAAAGGTGTGAACAATTGAATTGAGTCAGCTTTTTTCAATAGCTACTGTGGGGATACAAATATTTCTCTTTTCAATTCTAATATTGCTAGTCGAGTGAGTTTTGCACCGCTTTCCTCTGTGTTGCACTCCTATATCTAATCTGTGCTTGCGGTTTCTGTTTGAGTAGTGTTCGGCAAATGATGAATCTGGCTTCTTCAGCGTCAACCTTCTGTGGTGTTAAAGTTTTTTACTGTCAGTTTACATTAAAGAATATGTAGCGCATCTCTACGAATGGTCAATATTCAGGCATACAGCAGGACCAATCATCCTAAGCAAAAAGTCTAGTAAATAAGGATTCTAAAATGCATATCATAAGAGCTACGAGCACATCTTCAGTACTGCAAAACAAATCTCTTCAACGGCAAGGTCTTTGCTTGTCATGTTTTGCGGGTTTCCGGGTTCGATTCCCGGCGGGGTCAGGGATTTTCTCTGCCACGTGATGACTGGGTGTTGTGTGATGTCCTTAGGTTAGTTAGGTTAAAGTAGTTCTAAGTTCTAGGGGACTGATGACCACAGATGTTAAGTCCCATAGTGCTCAGAGCCATTTCAACCATTTTTTTTCATGTTTTGGGAGGTAGTACGAACCAAAACCAGAAAAATGTCGTAAACATCGACTCTAAACTGCATACTATACTACGCTATGAGTTACGAGCACTTGTTAAATAGCAGAGATGTGTTTCACGGTAGCGAAAATGAAAAAGTGCTCTTAGGTCTTATGGTAAGCATTTCGGAGCCCATATTTACCAGTCATTTACTTCAAATGATCTTTCCTGTCATATCCCTGAATATTGGCCATTTCTCCTCGGATATCCTGTATAACACAACAAAAGTAGGTTAACACACTCAGTAGGAAAGGAAATTCAGAATTTTGATAAAAAAGAGCTTTAGCATTGGCTCCAGAAATCACTTTCTTTGCGAACCGACACTTACGCATTTGTTGTTGTGGCCTTCAGTCCTGAGACTGGTTTGATGCAGCTCTCCATGCTACTCTATTCTGTGCAAGCTCCTTCATCTCCCAGTACCTTCTACAGCCTACATCTTTCTAAATGTGCTTAGTGTATTCATCTCTTGGTCTCCCTCTACGATTTTTACCCTCCATGCTGCCCTCCAGTACTAAATTGGTGATCCCTTGATGCCTCAGAACATGTCCTACCAACCGATCCCTTCTTCTAGACAAGTTGTGCCACAAACTCCTCATCTCCCAAATTCTATTAAATGCCTCCTCATTAGTTATGTGTTCTACCCATCTAATCTTCAGCATTCATCTGTAGCACCACATTTCGAAAGCTTCTATTCTCTTCTTGTCCAAACTACTTATCGTCCATGTTTCACTTCCATATATGGCTACACTCCATACAATACCTTCAGAAACGACTTCCTGACACTTAAATCTATACTCGATGTTAACAAATTTCTCTTCTTCAGAAACGCTTTCCTTGTCATTGCCAGTCTACATTTCATATCCTTTCTACTTCGACCATCATCAGTTATTTTGCTCCCCAAATAGCAAAACTCATTCACTACTTTAAGTGTCTCATTTCCTAATCTAACTCCCTCAGCATCACCCGACTTAATTCGCCTACATTTCATTATCCTCGTTTTACTTTTGTTGATGTTCACCTTAGACCCTCCTTTCAAGACCATATCGATTCCATTCAACTGCTCTTCCAAGTCCTTTGCTGTCTCTCACAGAATTACAATGTCATCGGCGAACCTCAAAGTTTTTATTTCTTCTCCATGGAATTTAATACCTACTCCGAATTTTTCTTTTGTTTCCTTCACTGCTTGCTCAACATACAGATTGAATAACATCGGGGAGAGACTACAACCCTGTCTCACTCCCTTCCCAACCACTGCTTCCCTTTCATGGCCCTCGACTCTTATAACTGCCATCTGGTTTCTGTACAAATTGTAAATAGCCTTTCGCTCCCTGTGTTTTACCCCTGCCACCTTCAGAATTTGAAAGAGGGTATTCCAGTCAACATTGTCAAAAGCTTTCACTGAGTCTACAAATGCTAGAAACGTAGGTTTGCCTTCCCTTAATCTTTCTTCTAAGATAAGTCGTAGGGTCAGTTGTGCCTCACGTGTTCCAACATTTTTATGGAATCCAAACTGATCTTCCCCGACGTCAGCTTCTACCAATTTTTCCATTCGTCTGTAAAGAATTCGCGTTAGTATTTTGCAGCTGTGACTTATTAAACTGATAGTTCGGTAATTTTCACATCTGTCAATTCCTGCTTACTTTGGGATTGGAATTATTATATTCTTCTTGTAGTCTGAGGGAATTTCGCCTGTGTCATACATCTTGCTCACCAGATGGTAGAATTTTGTCAGGACTGGCTCTCCCAAGGCTGTCAGTAGTTCTAAGGGAATGTTGTCTAACCCCGGAGCCTTGTTTCCTCTTTCAGTGCTCTGTCAAAATCTTCACGCAGTATCATATCTCCCATTTCATCTTCATCTACCCCCTCTTCTATTTCCATAATATTGTCCTCAAGAACATCGCCCTTGTATAAACCCTTTATATACTCCTTCCACCTTTCTGCTTTCCCTTCTTTGCTTAGTACTGGGTTTCCATCTGAGCTCTTGGTATCCATGCAAGTGGTCCTCTTTTCTCCAAAGGTCTCTTTAATTTTCCTCGTGAGATAAGCCTCTAAATCCTTACATTTATCCTCTAGCCGTTCCTGCTTAGCCATTTTGCACTTCCTGTCGATCTCATTTTTGAGACGTTTGTATTCCTTTTTGCCTGCTTCACTTACTTCATTTTTGTATTTTCTCCTTTCATCAATTAAATTCAGTATCTCTTCTGTTACCCAAGGTTTTCTACTAGCCCTCGTCTTTTTACGTACTTGCTGCTCTGCTGCCTTCACTATTTCATCCCTCAAAGGTACCCATTCTTCTTCTACTGTATTTCTTTCCCCCATTCCTGTCAATTGTTCCCTTACGCTCTCCCTGAAACTCTGTACAATCTCTGGTTCTTTCAGTTTATCCAGGTCCCATCTCCTTAAATACCCACTTTTTTTCAGTTTCTTCAGTTATAATCTACAGTTCACAACCAATAGATTGTGGTCAGAGTCCACGTCTGTCCCTGGAAATGTCTTACAATTTAAAACCCGGTTCCTTAATCGATGTCTTACCATTATATAATATATCTGAAACCCTTCAGTATCTCCAGGGTTCTTTCATGTATACAACCTTATTTGATGATTCTTGAACCAAGTGTTAGCTATGATTAAGTTATGCTCTGTGCAAAATTCTATCAGGCGGCTTCCTCTTTCATTTCTTAGCACCAATCCATATTCACCTACTACGTTTCCTTCTCTTCCTCTTCCTACTGCTGAATTCCAGCCACCCATGACTATTAAATTTTCGTCCTCCTTCACTACTTGAATATTTTCTTTTATCTCATTATACATTTCATCAATTTCTTCATCATCTGCAGAGCTAGTTTTCATATAAACTTGTACTACTGTAGTAGGTGTGGGCTTCGTGTCTATCTTGGCCAAAATAGTGCGTTTGCTATGCTGTTTGTAGTAGCTTACCCGCACTCCTATTTTTTTATTCATTAGTAAACCTACTCCTGTACTACCCGTATTTGATTTTGTGTTTATAACCCTGTATTCACCTGACCAAAAGTCTTGTTCCTCCTGCGGCCGAATTTCACTAATTCCCACTATATCTAACTTTAACCTATCCATTTCCCTTTTTAAGTTTTCTAACCTACCTGCCCGATTAAGGGATCTGACATTCCACGCTCCGATCCGTAGAACGCCAGATTTCTTTCTCCTGATAAAGACGTCCTCTTGAGTAGATCCGAATGGGGGTCTATATTACCTCCGGAATATTTTATCAAAGAGGACGCCATCATTATTTAATCATACAGTAAAGCTGCATGCCCTCGGGAAAAATTACGGCTGTAGTTTCCCCTTGCTTTCAGCCGTTCGCAGTACCACAACAGCAAGGCCGTTTTGGTGAGTGTTACAGGGCCAGATCAGTCAATCATCCAGACTGTTGCCCCTGCAGCTACTGAAAAGGCTGCTGTCCCTCTTCAGGAAGCACACGTGTGTCTGGCCTCTCAACAGATACCCCTCCGTTGTGGTTGCACCTACGGTACGGCTATCTGTATCGTTGAGGCACGCAAGCCTCCCCACCAACGGCAAGGTCCATGGTTCATTATGCATTTATTTTTCTAAAAATGGATTGAAGCACTAGAGTTAGAAAAGAATACTTATTACTTGTATACCATACTGTGAGTATGCAATTATACGTTACTGCAGCTGGAACGTGAAAAGCATCTAGTAATGTTTTAGTCTATGGCGCCAGTCATCTTCTACCGGTACTACCATCGTAACATTGATGTCTTACATTTCCTTATGTTTCATTAAAACATTTCCATTACAGACAGGATACGGAGTAATAGTAACAAGGTTTGTCATGGCATAATTAAATCGAAAATTTATATGTGTAGTAATGAAATCAAATATGATAACTACTTGTTGGTTGCTAGAACTGAATCAGAATTTTGTGTAGCTAGCAGGACTGAATGCTGCCTTAGACTCAGTTTTTGCTTCTCCTCGACGAGATTTTTTGAGAGCCTAACTAACTGTACACATTTGAATACGCCTTGTTAAAATCTAAAATTCCTTTCACACACACTATGTGAATTTTAAATTTGTGGTTCATTACAGGAAACTGTAATGAGGTCTTTCGGAAATGACTGGACGTATGACGGGTTTCCTGTGTCAACACTAGCTGGTGGAGGACGACCTCTTTACCATACCACTGGAGAACAGCAAATAACAATAGAATACTTTTACAAAAAATGTGAAAAATGGCCTTTTAAACTCACTGGATTAGTATGTGTGTGTGTGTGTGTGTGTGTGTGTGTGTGTGTGTGTGTGTTTGTGTGCTCTCAAATTGAAAAATTTGTATTCTGGTGTCCTAGCATTGGACAGCTATCGATAACGGAAATTCATACAATGTTTGTGAAGCTTTGTGACGAATTTGATCTTACAAAAAAATGGCTCTGAGCACTATGGGACTCAACTGCTGAGGTCATTAGTCCCCTAGAACTTAGAACTACTTAAACCTAACTAACCTAAGGACATCAGAAACATCCATGCCCGAGGCAGGATTCGAACCTGCGACCGTAGCGGTCTTGCGGTTCCAGACTGCAGCGCCTTTAACCGCACGGCCACTTCGGCCGGCTTGGACTTACACCTTAATCGTTTAAGTAATCAGTGGTGGAATTTGAATGTAACTGTAGAGCGGATGTTCTGGCTATTCGCATGAGTATCTTATTGATAAAGACTACTTGTAACACTAGGAGAAATTCGAGGAACTTGTGTTCAGTATTTCATGTTGCGACCTGCTCCACAGTCCAGAAGAAATTTGTGAAATTGTAATCACAATGATAATAAAAAGGTAAATATGAAGACTATCTTAGGTGTCTGACTTGTGTATGTTGTTGCAGGTACCTGCGCCCGTCGGCAGGTTTCGTGAGGACCGACAGAGGACAAACACACGTAGCGCATGAACGGTAAGTGAGCTCCTAGTTTGATGCTGTCTTATCGAAGAGAAAGAGGAACCACACCACGAACACTTCCTGTACAAGGAGATAGTAAATGAAATGTGCAAACAGGCCTTGAAGACGAAGCTATCATAATCGGCTTCCGTGTCATCCTCTCACGAAGGTATCGTTGGATGCGGTATGGGGAAGCATCACCACTCTACAAGCCGTTGTCAAGTTTCCAAAGATCGAGGCCGCTAGATCTCTGCCAAGTAGGAAGAGCCTGACTACACCCTCTCCGGGAGCCTCATCAAGAAAAACTCTGTGGTAATACAGGGAATCGAACTTGAGTCCCCCTCGTAGCAATTACACATGGTGTAATCTTTTTTTCCTCCTTGGACGTTACGATGGAGATCGAAAGAAATTACTCATCTTGTTGCTTAAAGAAGAAGTGATTTGATTTTGATTTCTAGAATTCTCTTAAAAAGTTAAAGAAAATCATCTCCCAAATACAGCTCTCTCGCTATGTGCTAAGAATGAGAGCAAGGATAAAAACTCTCAAAAATAAAAAAGTAATTCTCCAAGCTGCGCAAAGAAAAGCGTTCTTTTTAAGTGTAGAACACTTCTGATATACCAAAGAGATAAAATTAAAAATTTACTATGCTTTTATGTTGATAAGGAATTGTAATACACTGAGTTAAACAGAAGAGCCTGTTGAAACTTTTGGTCAGAAGATTAATGACGTAAGTCCTCCTGGCTTAATGGAAGAAAATGTTCCGGTCATTCCTTGAGTGAAATTGAGTAGTACTGAAACATCGACAAAAAAGCGAACATTTTACCATTCCGCGGCTGGCTTAGTGTGTTCAGGTATAAAATGATATTAGTGCCCACGAAAGTCTCGTAGATGTACAATGTCTCGCAAAGTAACATGAAGGTGTTTATGAGTATTTTTTATAATACGTGAAGTGTGCTAATAAACAGTTATGACTTAAGTGTTTTTCATATGTGCGCAAGGACCACACTGGATACAGTGTATCGTATCGGTGAGTTCTATTTCGTAGTCTACTGTCCGTTGGATGACTGGGTGTACCTACGTCCAAATCTTTTCCGATTTCCATATACGACGTAATGGGCAGGCTTCCCGTCAGGCTTTAAACTGTAGAGTTCTGAACCACTCCTGAGGGCTGAGAGCAAAGCGCCATAACTGGAGCAACTCTTGCTTGGTCCGTCAGAGTTATTCCGGCGGCAATTTTCGGTAGCTTGAGTTACGTGCAAGTGGGATGTACATCTTGGTCGGGAAAAAGATTCCTGCGTTGTACAATATTTGATGTATCGTATTGTGAAGGCAACTTCAATGCTAGGAAAAGAGCAAGATCACAAAGTATAAACGAGATCATTACACATGAAGTAGTTGGATTTGGGAAAGACGGAGCAAAGGGTAAGAGCGTCTTGGAATCCGCTTGAAGTCATCTAGAGAACCCGCCAATAGTTACTGGCTGCTGGACTTGGATTTGAACTACGCTCCTCTCGAAAATGAAACCATTGCACCTCTTCATTCAGTGCACGAGAAAGTTCTTCCACTGCAACTCCTGTCTCTTCCCACACACCGGATATACGGATCGGCTTCTCTAATCTCGAGATACCATTTGCTTTACTGGTATGCATCCTGTTCGACCAGGAAAGACGTGTGACTTTTGTCAGCCAGGTGGCTGTAGTGACGACAAGGATTTTCTCCCAACCTATTCATATAATCAGCGTAAGGGATGGGCATACTATCTCAGCCAGAATTCTGTTATCTGCAGTCGATATTCGTTTTATACTATCCCTTTATATTCCTAGCGAACTTAATCCGTAAGCCTGACCGCACATGACCTTCTCAACTCACATATATAACCCCTGAATGCAAGTTTTCCTCACGTGTCATCTTCGTAACCGATACCTCACTTTAGCGAGCCCTAGTTATTCCAAGAATTAGGGCCCCAATTACACAGCGTGAATTCTGTTTTAGCTATTGTGACACAAATGCCAGCACCCTCTGTCTATGTCTCTAGCCCTCTTCAATTTCCTGTTGGTCCTCTGATACCAACAAACGTCATCATCATGCAAAAGATTGGAGAACTGTGTGAGAGTCTGTCAGATAAATCAATACTGATCAGAAGTGTGTTGATAGTACTCCCTTGATAAAATCTACCATTTAATCGAAATTTTCCAATAGTGAAGCTATTTAGACATGGTTTTCGCATGTAAAGTAATGTTTGCATACTGTCTGTATGCCTTTGGTTGTAGTCACTTTAATGATCGACGGATACGATCAAACATGCACTACTGATAGTGTAAAGTGAAAAAATAGTTGTCCCATAAATAACGAAGATATCGGCTTCGCGAAGCGCGAAATTGGAATTGGTCTTTCTCAGATTTGACCGAGTGCGAGCAATGTTGCCAAAGCAGTGCCACGGAGTATGTAAATGCTCACTTGGGTTGTCCTCTAGCTGTAGAAAGGGACTACTTATTTACGGGTGAAATGAAATTAAAACAGTGGTAATTTTCTGTGCACACCACTTGATTAAATTAGTGGTTGAGCAAGGTACACTACAGCTTCTATTTCATAGTGTTCAATACGGACATTTATTTTCTGTATAATTGTATACATAAAAAAAATAAATTAACATATTAATCACACTAGCTACAGAAAACAACCTGTGCCTGTAATACGTAATTTGATTAGTAGCAACACTGTTACAATGGTGGCATAATAAACTCGTTAACTAATGGTTTGTTTGGATCATTAACCATACATTAATTTAGAAACTGTTAACATGGTAATAAGTAAACTTAGATCAGACTGGGAAAAACATTTTTTCTCAATATGCTGATTGGTACAGCTTCTGTAAATTTATATGTCGATTTACTACACATATCAGATCATATGAATATACATAATGAATAAAATAAATAAAATATATAACAGTAGAGCGCTATTAGGCGTTGTTTACTGCTAATCTTGATTTTAAACTCAGGTTACATGTTGCAACGTTCAGGACGACAATTATTAATCTATATGAAATAAAATCGTCATAACATGTAAACAGTAGGCGTTCGAAAACTGAAACAGAGCGGTTGGGCGCGGGGCACGATGCGAATTAGTATGGGCATGCCTATGGTTTGGTTTAGCGACAAAGCCCACTTTAATTTGGATGGGTTCATCAGTAAGCAAAATTGGTGCATTTGAGCAGCTGAGAATCCGCATTTCGCGATCGAGAAGTCTCTTCACCCTCAACAGGTTACTGTGTGGCGTGCAATGTCCTGTGACGGAATAATCGGTGCGATATTTCTTGATGGTAAGGTGACTACCGAACGGTACCTGAAGGTTTTGTAAGATGATTTAATCCACATTATCCAAAATGACCCCAATTTCGGCAAGATGTGGTTCATGAAACACGGAGCTCGACGCAGTGGCTGCATTCTGGCTCTGGGGTACACAGAGGTCACTGGCATGGGCCCCGATTGGCCGTCATATTCTCCGGATCTGAACACATGCGACTCCTTTTTGTGGGGCTATATTAGAGACAAAGTGCACAGCAATATCCCCAAAACCATTGCTGAGCTGAAAACATCCATTCAGGAGGTCTTCGACAGCATGATGTTACGACACTTAAGCTGGTCATGCAGAATTTCGATATTCGTCTGCGCCACATAATCGCCAATGATGGCAGACATATCGAACATATCATAACCTAAATCTGAATATCTGTTGTGACCTTTGCATGTTGAATAAAGTGTGTAGGCGTCGTAGATTGTAATTAATTTACGTTTCTTTTCATATAGTTCAATAATTTGGTCCTTCTATTAATAGATAGAGAAAGGCAATAAATTTATTGTCGAGACCTAAGTTTTAAACGATAAAAGTGAGGCTTTGTTGAGGAACTTGCAAATTTAGTTTCAGCAGTTCGAATAAAGCTTTCTGTGCTTTCTATATTTCTATATGGCTCCCGAGCAGCAGTATAAGCCAGCGAACGATGGAACTTGATGGCTTAAAAGGGGTCGTAAGAGCGGATTTCCTCCGAGCTTTCCAAGTATTAAGGGCAGAATATTTTGAAAATCTGAGCCTAAGAGTAAAAATGGAGCTTAATGGAGGGAAAGTACAGTCCCTGCTACAGACCATCAGCGACTGAAAGTACGTATTTCGCTTTTGATTTACTTTGTAACATGAAAATATTTTGTTTCTCGTAAGGTATGAATTAAGACAAAGTCAGTAACCTTTCATTAGCTGACGTTAGCTTTAATAAAGCGAAACCAACCAGCGCTACTTGCTCATTGGCTTGGAGAATATGGCTCATGTTAGTACATGAGTGTGCTGATAATGCTTCCGAAATTTTTATGTGAAAACTCTTAAGACTTTTTGAAAATAAAACGAACGTTGTTAACATGCATATTTATTTTTCAACATTGTCACCCCAGCAACAAATAAATTTCTCCCAATGAGAGACCAGTATGTAGATGTCATGAAACATGAGGAATAAACATTTAGATTTAAAAATCTTTAAAAGTTGTCACATAGAAAATTCGGAGGCATTACTTTTCAGTATGTCCTCATATTTCTATACATCGCCACATAATGGCATTAAAATAGCTGAACTCTGAAAAAGAGCTGTATCGTACATAAAAGTTTTAAAGTGAGTAGTTACGAAACATTTATATGGGATAAGAAGTAGGCTTGCAAATACCATTAGCATCACACGAGTAGGCTTCCTCGTTTTAAATTATTTAATTTTTATTGAAATATGTAATATAAAGAAACTTTTTTTTATTTAAAACTGTGAACTTTTTATGGGAGTCGCAGTTGAAATTTTTGTCCACACACGTGAATACGCAAATGGGGCATACGTCAATGGGGATGGATATGAACCGTCGTCCTCCTCAATACGAGTCCAGTGTCTTCACTAGTTCGGGTTGGAGAGCCAATGCTCGCTTTTAAGGATTACAGCATTAGATTAAAGTCCACTTATCAAAGAACGATATCAGTACCTTTGCAGCATGAAAGAAAATTCTTGTTCTGCGAGTGATATAAACCATATCAACACAAACAGGTCTAAAGTTTTCTGCACCGGTTTACCTACCTATCAAGCTGCGCTTTACTTTGGGAACTGCTGCTAGACATGCTGTCCCTTCTAGCTACAAGTGACCACGCTACGAGAAATAAGTCTGTCAACAACATCACATAGTGCTGCAGGTGGAAGTTCATTGACCTTCGCGAATGGGGAAAGAACTTAGAATACTGGGAATCGTTTTGTAGTTAGGGAATACGCTAAACAGTGGCGACGCAAACAACCTAAGATTCGTTTTTAGATCATCCCTGGGAACGTCTGTAGCAACCTCTCAACAACTCCGCTTTTTAACAGCTTAACTAGTTATTTTTCAACAGGTATTACTACTACTCCTTTCGCTTCTCAGTAGCTTCTTGAAGATGCCAGATTAGAAGGGTGCGGCGACGCTTGCGAACGTAAAGCTGAATTTCACAGTTTTCAGCTTTGCATAACAGGTTTGTTTATTTTAATGTGACATAGATTTGCATGAAGCAATAAAATAGGAGGGAAACTGCATGGTGGAGCGCAATCGAGAGGGTGTAATGCTCATTGTGGAGACATGAGTTGCATTCTTAATCGATGAGCAATGGTCGCAGCACATTTCCACGAATTTAAATACTTACGAACGTTTGTGGAACTATAATAATTCCCATTTAACACAAACACCTGTACTGACATATCACAGCGTAAGACGTAAGAGAGGGCATTAAGGACCTAATCTGGTCTGGTTAAACAAGCCATAAATAAATATTTTGCACACGTTGAGTCACCTTTTGCGTCGGTCGTATCCGGTTAGATTGTGACGATGTCCCTGTGCAATTGAAACTGGTTTCATTACAAAATGTTCATATGATTTTGTGAAGAAGGGAACGAAATAATACAATACAAACTCTGTTCAAAAAATTCCATATGTTTTTGCACAAAATTTTTCTACGCTCAGATTTAACTTGTAGTGCATGGTCTTCTTTGAAACACTCTCCTCCACCATTGATGCACAGCTCCCAATCGCGTTTCCAGTTCCGGACGCAGTCTTGGTACGCCTGTTGGACCGCGCGAAGTGCTGTCTGCTAATTTTCTTTGTCTACTCTATCGTTGCAATTCTTCGTCCTTTCAACGAGGTTTTCAACTTCGGAAACAAAAAAAGTATGCAGGGGCCATGTCTGGAGAGCACGGGGGATGAAGCAGCACAGTGATTTCGTTTTTTGTGCAATCACGCAACAACAGAGATGAATCTGCGGGTGCGTTGTCGTGATGCATTCGACGATGCTGTGAAAATGGAATGATCCAACTAAAATGTTATATTTTTCCACTATCTCTCAGACAGTCAGTCTTCATCTGGCACGCACAATTTACTTGACGCTCCTGGCATGAGCTTCGTCGATAGACGTTGAAGGGCGTTCTGAACGAGTCATCTTTAGCTTTCGTCCGGCTGTTTTTAAACCGTGTGAACCATTCATAACAGCGAGTACGGCTTGAGCAGTCACCACCGCAGTCATCTTGCATTATTTGGTGTGTGTCTGCAAAGGTTTTCTTGAGTTTCACGCAAAATTTAATACAGATGCGTTACTCGTCTAACTCTGCCATCTCGAAATTTGCAAACTATGCGACACAAAGTTCTACTCAACACAGCACAGAACAATACCTAACAAACATACAACAATGAAATTTCCGGCAGTCACACATTAAACACAAGCATGTGCAAGAATGCCAACCTCGTTTCGTGCCAACACACCATTGGCGGGAAATTATGAATGATCCGGAATTTTTGGAACTGACGTAAATCACTTACGATTTTCCGTGAAAGACTGATTTTTTTACAAAGTGTCCTGCCTTCTTTTTACACTGCCGTGGTGAAACTTTTCGCTAGTAAGTGTTTCTGCTTGGAATGTGTACAAAGCGGATCGAAGGAGGTCAGTGGAATGTTTCATAAATGTCCGAAAATGTGTGACGTACTGTGGTATAAGTCTTATTAAAATTACCGGGGCCTCAACGGTTTGTATGTCAAATGTCTTAATATAGTAACTATCTCACGTAAGCGTATGTATTATGTGTGTGTGCGTGGCGGGGGGAGGGATGGGGTTTGGCGCACTCATGTGTTGTAATTAGTAGTGGTGGTCTCAAACAATACCAATGGGACCGTCGAGCTTCGCAGAGCAATAGAGCAATCTGCAAAAATCACCCTTTGTTACGAATTGTGAAACATATCGGCGGTGATAAATGCAGTACTTGCTTTAAGTGTACAGGAAAGAATGTTTGAGCATAATATATGTTCACAACTAGTTTCAGCACATTCGATTACAAAATTAAATTATTATTGTTTAGGCGCAGTTTTCTGGTAGACATTACAAAAACTTTCGATGTTAGCACAACATTGGTGAATGATAAATCGACAATGGTCTGTGTCGTTCATAAGTGTATCTTGATCTTACATTTTGACCTTGTGACTTGGTATTCACACCCTGCTACAGCAATTAGACCTAAACTATTCACAGATGTTACCTGACGTCTTACAGCGTGTAGCAAAAAAGTGCGGTCTGACTTTGATTGATTCCTAGCGCAAAACAATAAAATATATTACACAGAATGCAACATACATTGAGGGCGCATTCTGAACACGAAAAACAAGAAAATACGTTACGTGGACACGGTTCCGACAACGCTTTATTTCCATCTCATAACTCAATTTCCACGGCTCTGCGTGAAACACAATTCGTGGAAAGATACAGGACGTACCAGCATAGCAGATGAAAGTCTTAGCTACATCTGCTTAAGTTGTTACCCTTGATTAACTTGTAATTCTTCATTTCGGTGCCACTGAGATTTCGTGAGGGCTGAGTAAGAAGAAATAGATCACTGCACTAGTGTCCACACTTTCCAGACCCAATCCCGCTAGACTTTCATATGTCGTGATGTATGAACCTCTGTACAAGATGCTGATATTTTTTGTGTGTATATTGTGGAAGTGTGCGAAACTATACGCATACTCGAAGGATACATCGGCGCATCAGGGACTCTGTGGCACAGCAGATTGGTGCAAGTATTAGTTTTAAAGGAAGACATTTTGAACCATTCAAAACTTAAAGTCTCTGTACATTTTTAATGTCATGCTTTAGAACAGTACAGCCATTTAAAAGTGCATTTTAAAATTCGTTAATGCAGCTAAAATCAAATGGTTAAAATGGCTCTGAGCACTATGGGACTTAACATCTGACGTCATCAGTACCCTAGCACTTAGAACTATTAAAAACAAACTAACTAACCAACACATCCATGCCCGAGGCAGGATTCCAACCTGCGACCGTAGTGGCCGCGCGGTTCTAGACTGAAGCGCCTAGAACCGCTCGGCCACACCCGCCGGCAAGATAGCTAAATGTATGAATATTTTATACGTGTATAAAAATGCAGACATCATTAATTCATACGTCAGAGGTTTATGTCTGCTTCCTGAAGGCATATCGAAGGCGTGATATCTCCCTTGAAGTTGGGTGTTTGTTACTAGGAAAACAGGTAGTGCTGAACGATTTTACCCTCCCGTAACATTTAGTGATTCTCTTCTCGCACAATACACACACTTATCCTAAACACACCGTAGTAAATAAATTCTGCAAATTTTTCTGTATTTAATAACAACCCCGTTCCTCTTAAAAATGTAAATAGCGTAGAAGTCGGTTTGATGAGAAATTGCACACGCTCCCTCAGATTCTGAGCGAATAAATCATTTATAGCTCAGAATCTCAACTTCTTTCGCATAACTAAACAGCTCCATGACGCGTACCTAATGTGGCTTCATGCAGTGTCGGGCAGTGGTACGGTGGCGGCTTGCGTTCATATGCAGTATGAAATATTCTTGAAATAATTAATCTCACCAGGCAACTTTCGCTCCGAAACGGTGCCAAAACACGTCATAAAAGACGTAATCTTGGCGTGAGATATGTTCCAAATATTTCAACAATTACGAAAGTTGTATCAAACAAGTGTCACAAAAAATTTATGCAAGTCTAGAGCGTCAGCTGTTTGTAAAAGAAAATTGATCTACTTTTTACACAGACAGCCCTTATAACTCTTTTCGCATTGTCATGAAGTTTTCAATAAACCAGCCTAGAACTACTTTATTGCGGCTTGAGACTGGAAGATATCCACAGCCGAAATTGTTGTGTAAAGTATTATAATAAATTTACACAGATTGATTCAAAAACACACCCTAACACACACAGCGGTTTTTTGCTGTGAATAGTAAGTTTCTCATCCAAATCATTTGTCACTGACGATACGCTACAAGGCGTTTAAAATGCACATGTGTGAAACCAGTCCTGTCGTCTTTAATAATGACATCATCGTGAGCGTACACAATTTGATGTCCTCATACCACATAACTAACTATTGTAATCTGAATAAAATTAAAGCACTGAAACACGTGCACACGATTTCCACCAAAATATGAAGCTTTCATTAGACCACAATAAATCCTGTTCGACAGTGCCCATGAACGTTCACAAATTAAACATGAATACCCATAAGCCACTTAGATATTACTACTACGTTGCCGTTACTTTGATAATCACCATGCATGCGTCAAATTCTGAACTCAATTAATGTGATTAATCGAACCCAGCATAACCTAGCTCCCCTGTAACTATGCTCTGCGACTTGTAGATTCAACTAGTGGCAAGTCTTGTCTTGTAAGCTGAAATTTAAAGCTTTTATGTATCTGTTTAAAATAAATTCACTGTAGTATACTGGAAATGAGGTGTAATTCTGACATTAGGAACGGCGGAGGGAAAATGTAGAATATCATACTCGGTTTATAAGTATCCATCACTTAACGCATTGCTTTATTCACATCGATTGCTTCACAACAAGAATATATCGCTACTCTCAACTAACGTAGTCAATGAGGACTTGTAATAAATGCGTAGCCATGTTCGCTTAAGCAAAATGTTATCAAAAACTTAAGCCACTAAGTTACTCTCCAGAGACATGATAAACTGACATGAAGCAGCATCACATAGTACTAAAAAGTAAAAGCACGTTATATGTCTGCATGGGCCTTTATACAAACTGAATCACAAAATAACGTTAAATGGAATTCATTACGACTGGATAGTAATTGACTGCTACCTAACTACAAAACCCAACATTGGCAATTTGTCAAGACTATAAGTTAAATTAGCAAATATATATAGGGCATGTACGAGGAGCTGGCCAGTACATAACGCGGAACTAATTTTCGTCATAACGAACATTATCGTCGAGCGGCGGAAATAACTGATAACTGTCGACCACAAAACAATATGAAATGATATCATGGTATACACAGTATACCCCCCCCCCCCCCCCCCCAGAGAATGGTCGGGCGCATTTTCTCTTGTGCTTAGGCATATATGTGCAGTTTCGTTTTTGCAGTGTGTAGCAAGAGTCGGCCCAATCAAATACTATTCATCAAGTATTTCAAGCGACGCACAGTTTCGACAGAAAGTGTCGGTCTGTTACATTTAACAAATAAAATTATATTTGAAGGGGAATTTTACGTGCCGTTCGACAGATTAATCTAGTGGGATAACCTTTTTCTCGATACATATTAAAGAGCAGAGAAAACATGAAGGATAACCAGTAGCCCAGTTCACACCTTCAGCTAATCTCCACCAAACCCACCCTGAGAAACAGCGTTGCCAATGGCAGGCTAGGTATAGGGCAAAGAGCATCGTAGCGTCACGTGCGACGTCTGTTGTGCGCCGGAAAAACTATTTATGTGGTTGACTATAAGGACTGCCAAGTTGTTTATTCTGTGATTTCTTTTGTGATCTGGGGCAGTACACCAGCAGCAACTAAGCAGCATTGCTGCATGGTGGTAACAGTGCTGGCCAGGGCAGCTGAAGGTCACTTAACGATGCACTTTACGACCATAAGGGGCAGCCAACAGCGTGTGGCTCTAACGGACCAAATGACCGGGCGAGGCACTTATATCTCTTTAAATATGTGTTAATTTTGTTTTTCTTGCCCTAAGCTAAACTGACGTAACGTAACCGACCATGCTCCCAAAGTGGAAACCGAACGCACTTGTTATTGATCTTGTCTTTCGTAGAAACAGGCTGTTTTATAAATGTCGTTCTGACTGGTTACCGTCATGACAGAGGCAGCTTGGACGTGAAGTTCGAACCGATAGATGTCACTGCATTCTATTCAGAGTCGTACGGTCCACTGTAACGGTAACAGATTACCGAAAATGGATCTCGTAGCAAAGAGATGAAATAGTTCTGCAAGCTTTTAAATACTTGCCTCACATATTAAATGGGTCCTCGGAACTTCTCGATGCCACCAGAGCATACATTCGATTTGAAGTGTCATGTTCCTTTAGTGCATGAATAGCAGAACGGATGTGAAGAATCTGAATTGCGCTCAATTTGTGGATGCAAATTAGATCACGCATTGCCAGTAATGTGGAACGACAATCGAGACATAGGCTTTAAGACTAGACAGCTTGGAAAGAAATGGTAGATCCAAACTGAAAAGGAAACTAAATCTGGGTTAGTAAAGGAGCATTCTCCAAGAACTATAAAAGAGGACGTCTACAAAGAGCTGTATGCGCTGTAATTGTTCGTTCCACATTTTTATCATGGTTTTCACATCTTCGGAAATACCATTTTTGATTATGTTACGATGATTGATTTGAAAATGAGTCTCGGCCCGAAACTAGTCATAGGGTGAAAGAAAAAAAGAAAATTTGGAACTTGGGACTGGTTTCTCGATGTGCTGGTCTACAAAGAAGACTGCTTACAAAATACACGTATGGCCCATCTCTGAATACCTCCATACCAAACAGGACTAATTGGATTATCGTTTTAACATGAACTTAGTGCCGTGGTTCGACGTGGAATATTTCACGTCACTAATTATTCCCAGAGGTGAAAGAAGCGGTAAAAGAAAACAAAATCATACCGCAAATGCTGGACGTAACTTCCAGGCCTTTAAGTCAGAAGCTCAGTATATCCTGACTGCACAATTGAAACCGACAGCTCATACCAGTTAAACATACCGATACAGTCCATTACTAGTGGGGAAACTACCACTTTTTATACAGCTCATGTAATTTGTGACGAAAAGTCTCAGCCAAGAAAGAAAAAGGAAGGGCAGCGCTAGCTCTGAAAATTACAATGAAAGTGTCACTTGAAGAAATAACTAGCGGCTGTTTTACTTCATGCGCTAGAACGGCTACTAACCTGTATGATCACTATATCATTACCCGCGAGACATCTGTCAGTGCCTTCGATTGTCTAGGTCCGCAACCCGTCTGACAAAGCGTTCGTCATCACTGAACCCAGGTTCAGAGATATTTCTGCTACGAAGTGACTGATAGCTCAAGAAGCAATGATCTATTCATATGTTCACATCGATGTGCTAGAGTCGTAGGATTAACGCTGTATCCGTAGAGATACTATCTGTCTTTTATTTTAGGGTAAATATCAGAATGGTGAGAGGTTGAGAACATAGTCACCTTTCAGAATTAAATCAGATTCTTCAGTTTTCACTTCCTAATGAAACTTTGATATTCACAGCAGAGACTATCCCTATTAAAGACACAATGATTTATGGGAGAAATTCATGATAACTCAACTGGTTAGCTGTATTAGATCCGAAGAATGTAACACGGTTAGTAAAAAAACGCAAAGTGGAATGTTGAATGTTGTGTCGTCTATTGTGGGAGTGAGCACCGACACAGACAAGGAAGGAGAAACGCTGCTATGGCCGGTAGCGGGACTCCAAAATGATGTGTCCATACACTTTCAGATTAATAGAACTCTTTATTTCTAAAAAGGACTAAAACATAGCTTCTCGCTATGAAGTGACCTGACGAGCATGATGTGCTTCCTGTGCCTCCTACATGCAAATACTTTACCCAATATTACTAATCGCAGAACGCACGCCATGTATCATTTTACTATTATTCAGGACTGATCATCTCAAAGTCTGCAACCGAACTGGGCCCGACCAGCGATGGACGGCTGGTTAAGTCAGCGTTTACAGAGGACGTTGAATGTCTTCCTGGAGGTCTGGCGCTACCCGCTCTTTCCACTGGCGAGAGGATCGGCACCTTCGTGATGGCGTTCTGCGGCGCACCCCTGGCCGATGTGCAGTCAATGCTTTAGGACTGCACATTAAAGTTACTGCTTTATACTGGACGTTGTGGATGTCAGTGAAAAACGATTCTACAAAAGGAGCTTCAACATTCTGTAAATTACAACTAGTACTGGAACATTTTTAACGAAAATATCCGCTGGTTGACAAAAGTCATTTCAATTACAGGTATTTTCGCTACGTGCAAAGTACGAAACCCATATGGACCCATATACATCTACATATTCATGGATGCTCTGCAAATCACACTTAAGTGACTGGCAGACGGTTCATCGAACCACCATCACAAATGTTCTCTAGTATTCCATTCTTGAACAGCGTTCGGAAAAAACTGACACTTGTATGTTTCCGTGCAAGCTCTTATTTCAATTATTTTATTATACTGATTGTTTCTCCCTGTGTAAGTCGGCGTTAGCAAAATATTTTCGCATTCGGAGGAGAAAGTTCAAAAATGGTTCAAATGGCTCGGAGCACTATGGGACTTAACATCGGAGGTCATCAGTCCCCTAGAACTTATAACTACTTAAACCGAACACACATCAATGCCCGAGGCAGGATTCGAACCTGCCACTGTAGCGGTTGCGCGGTTCCAGACTGAAGCGCCTAGAACCTCTCGGCCACAGCGGCCAGCCAGGAGAAAGCTGGTGATTAAAATTCCGTGAGAAGATACCGCCGCAACGAGAAACGGCTTTGTTTTAATGATGTCCACCCCAGATCCTGTATCATGTCCAATAGTACAAAACACACTACTCTCTTCTGAACTTTTTCATGTGAAGAAAAAAGCTCCAGAACGTTGAAAATAGAACTGGAGAAATTCTAGCAGTATCAAAATCATATGGTACCACTCTTGAGTTCTCCTGAAATATTACCGAGCGATGTGGCACAGTAGCTGAGACAATGCAAATATATTCACGATAATTGTAGTTCAAACTCCACACCAGCCATCCAGATTTGCAGAGTGTGATTACAGGAGAGGCTAGGTGTGACCTTAATGAATTCGCAGCCAGTACACTGCTGAAATCTTAATCATTTTTGTGTTTTCATGTACGAATTGATGTACAAATTTCATTCCTGAGACAGGTAGCTTTCTTCTTACTACATGCCGCAATTATTTTAAAAGCTCTTTTTGGACTACTAGAGCCTGCCGTCTAACAAGCAGCTCGTGGTCTTGCGGTAGCGTACTCGCTTCCCGCGCACAGGGTCCCGGGTTCGATTCCCGGCGGGGTCAGGGTTTTTCTCTGCCTCGTGATGACTGGGTGTTGTGAGTTCATCATCATTTCATCATCATTGATTCGCAAGTCGCCGAAGTGGCGTCAACTAAAAAGGACTTGCAATACGGCGGCCGAACTTCCCCGCAAGGGGCCTCCCGGCCAACAATGCCATACGATCATTTCATTTCATTCTTAGGGCCGTAGTGCTATCTCGTAACCCGTGGACTAGGGTTAGCGTCTTTGATTAGTAATCAAAACGTCTTCGCTCCTGGGTTCGAGTATCCCCCCCCCACACCCAGCAATGGTGGGAGAGGAATTATAGCATAAGAAGTCAGCCTCATTCGGCAAATGTCCTTGTCAAAGAGGCGGAAGAATCAGCAATGATCAAAAAGCTTGAAGATGCACAACACAATGGCCTGAAATTGAAAAAAAAAAAGGGACATGATGATCTCTCCATTAGCAAAAGATTCCTGAATAGTCCCCCATTCTGATCTCCTGAATAGGACTGCCAATGCGTAGGTGACCTTGAGAAAAAGACTGAATACTCAACGAAAGGATAGTCCAGGATTGTAATGCCAGAAATTTGAACGTGGTAGGGAAGCTAGAAAATCTGAAGAGCAAAATGCAAAAATTCAATGTAGATATAGTAGGGGTCAGTGAAGTGAGATGGAAAGAAGCAAAGTTCAGATGAGTATAGGATAGTATCAACAGCAGCAGTAAATGGTATAACAGTAGTCATAAATAGGAAGGTAGGGCAGAGAGTGTATTATTACGAACAGTTCAGTGACAGGAATATTCTCTTCACAATCGACAGCAAATCAACAACGACAAAAATAGTTCAGGCATACATGTCGACACCGCAAGCCGAAGATGAAGAGATGGGGAAGGTCTACAAGGATATTGAACGAGTAATTCAGTACGTGAATGGAGATGAAAATCTAATAGTCATGGGGGTTGCCGTAGAGGAAGGAGTAGAAAAAAGGGTGACAGGAATTAAGAGGGTAGGTACTAGTAATAAGAGACTGTACTGTCCAAGACAAAGAGACTGGCAGACCTAGAATGCCATTTTTAATTATTGTAGTTCTAAATCTAGAAGTTGGTGTGGCATCGGACTCAAAAAGGCTGCCCCTAGACCAAAGCATAGCTTAGTAAAAAAATTTGCAGCGGTAGCTCTACTCTTTCAACAAAATGGTTCTGGAAGCTATACCTCATCCTCGTATGGGGGAAACCGATCAGAGGTTTTGTTCTCTTGAAGCCAATAGCTACAGTTCGCACGAAACGTTTGCGTTTGTATTACACATTGTCTGATGAAACGTACCCGGACGCCCGTAAGCAATGTGACCTTTAACACTGTCACGTCTGGTAGAACCACCAGTGCACAAGGAGACGGGGAGAGTTGTGCTGCCACCAGGAAAGCAATAATAGCAGAATTGGCCTGTCAGGCGTCCTTATTGACTTTGAACGTGGGCTACTCATTGGATGTCAACTGACTAACAAATCTATCAGGGATATTTCAAAACACCTTCTACAGCTGCCACATTTATGTGGCATCAGATTATTGCCATCGCCGACTAAGTGTATGGTTTATTTGTTTAATTTGGTTGCTTTTACGTGATTGTGCGTTAGGTTTATTACTGAACTTGCTTAGGAATGTGCTACCTCAGAAGCAGGTATTGCCGTGAGGGGTTGCCGCGCGGTCAGGATCGACCTGTCACGGTTCGCGCGGGTCTCCCAGTCGAAGGTTCCAGTCCTCCCTCGGGCATGGGTGTGTGTGTTGCCCTTCGCGTAAGTCAGTTTCAGTTAGTTTAAGTAGTGTGTAAGCTTAGGGACCGATCACCTCAGCAGTTTGGTCCCACAGAGCTTACCCCAAATTTCCAGATTTCTAAGTAGGTATTGTTCTGTTTCGTTTCGCTGGATAATGAGGGCATGACGCGGCGCATCGCTGGAGCGTGCCGGGGCGAAACTGAACCCAGCGGAACATTTTTGACGAGTTAGAACGTGAACTTCGCTCTAGAGCCCACTGACCTACATCACTAAGTCTCTGGCTTCGGCTCCTGAGGCAGCATTGGCTGCCATTCCTCCACAGACGTTCAAAGAACCTGAAAGTGTCCCCAAGTGAGTTCGTCAGGCGAAGGGTCGACACACCCCGTATTAATGTAAAGATACTTTTGATCAGATTGTGTGTATGCGATGAAAAGATCCGGCGTTCCATAGAATATTTAATGCCCACAAGGATTTTTCTCTAATTAACACACGCACTTGTGTGAGGTCAGCCTACAAAGGTGGTCTTCCAGAAGAGCCCCGCGGCGCACCTGCCGCAGAAGCGCAGGCCGCTGTGTTGTGGATGATGGAGCGACTGGTGTCGCAGATAGCGGCGGCGAGTGCACTGGGAACAGCACACGTGGCGTGGCGTGGCTGATAAAGGGCGAGGAGAGGCGAGTCTCTGATGACATCTCGACACGAAATACGGCCGCAACCGCCAACACCACCGCCGCGGCCAAGGTCGCTCGCGGTCTCCACGTGGAAGTTGTGCGCGCTGCGGGGGCACCTCGCAAAACACCGCGGCGGCGGCAGGTTGCCTTGCAACGACAAAGTATCTGGGTCATTCTCAGCTCGAGAATACCTTGAATATGCCAACTTTCGTGCAAAAGGTAGCACCATTTTTTTCTTTTATAATTTCCTGTTTCCAGTCTGGTGTATAACAATTTCATGAACGTAATACGGCTGCCATTTACACAGTGAAAGAGGACAAAAGATCTTTACGAGGCCCTCACCTCCACTTGGTGCAGCATGGGCAACGAAGCCGGCGGCATCAGCTGCGTACCAATAACTGCGCGTAACGGTCGTTGGTTCTGGCTACGCGGAACGAGTGAGCACTTCTTTTTATGTCATCGGTCTTCTGACTCGTCTGCTGCTGCCCGCCACGAATGCCTCTCCACAGTGTAACACTTCCAACCTACGTTCTCTATTACATGCTGGATCTATTCCAATCTCTGTTTTTCTCTACAGGATTTATGCTCTTCAGCCCCTCTAGTACAATGGAAGCTATTACGCGATGTCTTAACAGAGGTCCTACCATCCTGTCACTTCTTCTTGTGTCTTCCATATACTCCTTTCCTCGCCGACTGTCCGGAGAACCCCTCCTCATTCCTTGCCCTATCAGTCAACTTAATTTTTAAAATTCTTAAAAAGGTTGTATACCTGGAAGAATCCTGGAGATACTAATAGGTATCAGATAGATTATATAATGGTAAGACAGAGATTTAGGAACCAGGTTTTAAATTGTAAGACATTTCCAGGGGCAGATGTGGATTCTGACCACAATCTATTGGTTATGAACTGCAGATTGAAACTGAAGAAACTGCAAAAAGGTGGGAATTTAAGGAGATGGGACCTGGATAAACTGAAAGAACCAGAGGTTGTAGAGTGTTTCAGGGAGAGCATAAGGGAACAATTGACAGGAATGGGGGAAAGAAATACAGTAGAAGAAGAATGGGTAGCTCTGAGGGATGAAGTAGTGAAGGCAGCAGAGGATCAAGTAGGTAAAAAGACGAGGGCTAATAGAAATCCTTGGGTAACAGAAGAAATATTGAATTTAATTGATGAAAGGAGAAAATATAAAAATGCAGTAAATGAAGCAGGCAAAAGGGAATACAAACGTCTCAAAAATGAGATCGACAGGAAGTGCAAAATGGCTAAGCAGGGATGGCTAGAGGACAAATGTAAGGAAGTAGAGGCTTGTCTCACTAGGGGTAAGATAGATACTGCCTACAGGAAAATTAAAGAGACCTTTGGAGAGAAGAGAACTACTTGTATGAATATCAAGAGCTCAGATGGGAACCCAGTTCTAAGCAAAGAAGGGAAGGCAGAAAGGTGGAAGGAGTATATAGAGGGTTTATACAAGGACGATGTACTTGAGGACAGTATTATGGAAATGGAAGAGGGTGTAGATGAAGATGAAATGGGAGATAAGATACTGCGTGAAGAGTTTGACAGAGCACTGAAAGACCAGAGTCCAAACAAGGCCCCGGGAGTAGACAACATTCCATTAGAACTACTGATGGCCTTGGGAGAGCCAGTCATGACAAAACTCTACCATCTGGTGAGCAAGATGTATGAGACAGGCGAAATACCCACAGACTTCAAGAAGAATATAATAATTCCAATACCAAAGAAAGCAGGTGTTAACAGATGTGAAAATTACCGAACTATCAGTTTAATAACTCACAGCTGCAAAATACTAACGCGAATTCTTTACAGACGAATGGAAAAACTGGTAGAAGCGGACCTCGGGGAAGATCAGTTTGGATTCCGTAGAAATGTTGGAACACGTGAGGCAATACTAACCTTACGACTTATCTTAGAAGAAAGATTAAGAAAAGGCAAACCTACGTTTCTAGCATTTGTAGACTTAGAGAAAGCTTTTGACAACTTTAACTGGAATACTCTCTTTCAAATTCTGAAGGTGGCAGGGGTAAAATACAGGGAGCGAAAGGCTATTTACAATTTGTACAGAAACCAGATGGCAGTTATAAGAGTCGAGGGGCATGAAAGGGAAACAGTGGTTGGGAAAGGAGTGAGACAGGGTTGTAGCCTCTCCCCGATGTTATTCAATCTGTATATTGAGCAAGCAGTAAAGGAAACAAAAGAAAAATTCGGAGTAGGTATTAAAATTCATGGAGAAGAAGTAAAAACTTTGAGGTTCGCCGATGACATTGTAATTCTGTCAGAGACAGCAAAGGACTTGGAAGAGCAGTTGAACGGAATGGACAGTGTCTTGAAAGGAGGATATAAGATGAACATCAACAAAAGCAAAACGAGGATAATGGAATGTAGTCAAATTAAATCGGGTGATGCTGAGGGGATTAGATTAGGAAATGAGACACTTAAAGTAGTAAAGGAGTTTTGCTATTTAGGGAGTAAAATAACTGATGATGGTCGAAGTAGAGAGGATATAAAATGTAGACTGGCAATGGCAAGAAAATCATTTCTGAAGAAGAGAAATTTGTTAACATCGGGTATAGATTTAAGTGTCAGGAAGTCATTTCTGAAAGTATTTGTATGGAGTGTAGCCATTTATGGAAGTGAAACATGGACGATAACCAGTTTGGACAAGAAGAGAATAGAAGCTTTCGAAATGTGGTGCTACAGAAGAATGCTGAAGATAAGGTGTGTAGATCACGTAACTAATGAGGAGGTATTGAATAGGATTGGGGAGAAGAGAAGTTTGTGGCACAACTTGACTAGAAGAAGGGATCGGTTGGTAGGACATGTTTTGAGGCATCAAGGGATCACAAATTTAGCATTGGTGGGTACCGTGGAGGCTAAAAATCGTAGAGGGAGACCAAGAGATGAATACACTAAGCAGATTCAGAAGGATGTAGGTTGCAGTAGGTACTGGGAGATGAAGAAGCTTGCACAGGATAGAGTAGCATGGAGAGCTGCATCAAACCAGTCTCAGGACTGAAGACCACAACAACAACAACAACAACAAAGCACTACATCTCAAATGCTTCCATCGTCTTCTTTTTCCGGTTTTCCCACAGTCCATGATTCACTGCCACATAACGCATTGCTCCACACGTACATTCTCAGAAATTTCTTCCTCAAACTAAAGCCTATATTTCTTGGCCAGGAATGCCCTTTTGTCAATGCTAGTCTGCTTTTTAGCTCTTTCCCCGTCCTTTAAGGGTTATTTTGCTGCCTAGGTGCCAGAACATCTTAACCACACTTCACCTATTCGTGAACACCATCTCTATTATTAAGTTGCTGCCGGCCGTGGTGGCTGAGCGGTTCTAGGCGCTACAGTCTGGAACCGCGCAACCGCTGCGGTCGCAGGTTCGAATACTGCCTCGGGCAGGGATGTGTGTGATGTCCTTAGGTTAGTTAGGTTTACGTAGTTCTAAGTTCTAGGGCACTGATGACCTCAGAAGTTAAGTCCCATAGGCTGATCCCTGCGGAGGTTCAAATCCTCCCTCGGGCATGGGTGTGTGTGTTTCTTCTTAGGGTAATTTAGGTTAAGTAGTGTGTAAGCTTAGGGACTTATGACCTTTGCTGTTAAGTCCCTTAAGATTTCACACACATTTGAACATTTTTGTTAAGTCCCATAGTGCTCAGAGCAATTAAGTTGCTCCGTTTTTTTCTCATTACTTTCGTCTTTCTTCGATTTACTCTTACATAATATAACGTTCATTCTATCAATAGATCCTGTAATTCTTCTTCACATTCACTCACGATAGCAATGTCATCAAAGGATCCTGTCATTGACATCATTGCACCTGGACTTTTAATTCCGCTCTTGTACTTTTCTTTTATTTCCGTGAATGCTTCTTCGATGTGTAGGTTGAACAGTAGTAGGAAAGACTACATCCTTAGTTAACACAATTTTTAATCCGACAGCTTCGTTCTTTTTGTTTGCTCTTGGTTATTGTTTGTTCTTGGTTATTGTACAGATTGTATATTACCCGTTCTTCCCTATAGTTTACCCCTGCTTTTCTCAGAATTTCGAACATCTTTCCCCATCCTACATTGTCGAGCGCTTTTTCCACGTCGACAAATACTATGGACGTGCTTTGATTTTCCTTTCGTTACATGTTCATCAAAGATGAAAGTCATAGCAATGAGCTTTCCGCCAACCACACTATCTTTTGGCAGCCCTGCTGTTTCGATGAACTCATTCAGTGTGGATTGCCTTGAGACCAGTGGCGAATATTTCGTCTGTTCACTTTACCATTGACATAAAGCAGAGCTACATATCTAAACAGCACAATGTCTTTAGTAAATATGATGTTTTCATCCAATTTATCTGCAAACCGTCACACAGCTGCATCCGTCATCTTCTTATAAGTGTTGCAATATCTGTGATGAAACATCTCCTTTGCCCGTATTTTGTGGATGGTTGACTTTACATCTACCTCCGTGGATATCCGACGTATGTTGGGCTGGCATAGGCCTTGGAGAATTTTGAGAACGTCCATCCTTCTTGTCCACTTAAGATTAGCTACTCCATTCCGTCTTCTTTACACAGAGCCATCATTCAATATGGAAAAAACAAAATTTATTAGAATTATTAGAATTTAACTTGTTATTATTTATTTATTTTATAGAATTAGAATTCATTAGATTTCCCTATGTAGCCAGGCTTCGTGGACACACTGGGTATATCTTACAATCCAGTGTCTGATTTCAGAATCTCTGCCTGACCATGACGTAATTTAACAGGACTCTTCCCTTAGCTCCTGGCCTTTTCCACGTATGCCTCCTCCACTTCTGATTCTTGAACAGAGAATTCGCTGTTACTAGTAAAAATTTATTGTCTGCTTATGGTACACAAAGGACTCCTGCATCTCGTGGTCGTGCGGTAGCGTTCTCGCTTCCCACGCCCGGGTTCCCGGGTTCGATTCCCGGCGGGGTCAGGGATTTTCTCTGCCTCGTGATGGCTGGGTGTTGTGTGCTGTCCTTAGGTTAGTTAGGTTTAAGTAGTTCTAAGTTCTAGGGGACTTATGACCACAGCAGTTGAGTCCCATAGTGCTCAGAGCCATTTGAACCATTTGAACCAAAGGACTCCTCTCAATTAGTCTTTCCTTTTGGATGGGAAAGCTGCTCCTGAAGATGGATTCAGGGAAGCCATGCAAGATCCCCGGGACCACGTGCCTAGCGCACGAGTTCATCACTCATTTCCATGCACATAGTCGGAATTGGAAAATGTTTACAACACAAAGGACTACTGCGGCTCTCTTCTTATTAACGAACATCATAATAAAATGGAAAGTATCTGCTTATAGTACATAAAGGAATCCCCTTTTTAGATACATCGAGGTGTAGTACGTTGTGTCAATTAAAAATGTAAAGGTCTGCCTCTCAGTAATCACTTCAGAACTGGCGTTAATTTGTTCTACAATAATGGAGGGTGTTTTTTGTTCACGTATGGTAACTCTAGTAGACATAAGCAAAGGCGATGTTGGTTCACATGAAGTGGAGTGGATATGCAGATGTAGATCAGGTCAACAGAAACTAGACTACTCAGATTAGCGGGCAACATTGTCCCAAAAGGCCGGCCGCAGTGACCGAGCGGTTCTAGGCGCTTCCGTCTGGAACCGCGCGACTGCTACGGTCGCAGGTTCGAATACTGCCTCGGACATGGATGTGTGTGATGTCCTTATGTTAGTTAGGTTTAAGTAGTTCTAAGTTCTAGGGGACTGATGACCTCAGATGTTAAGTCCCATAGTGCTCAGAGCTATTTGTCCCAAAAGTAAATTAAAAGCAAGTCTTGTACTTCTGTTGCGACCACGGTTTTCGTGAGGTTCTTCTCGATCGTCAGATGAACGCAGGAACTGGAGATCCCTCCCAAATGTTTCCAGTAAGTAATCCCTCTGCCCCACGATCAGCAGGTCCAGTATTTGATTGAAAACAAAGGAAATACAACAGTAAGAGTAATAATAATAATAATAATAATAATAATAATAATAATCACAAACAGCTCAACCTCTCTCTCTCTTTCATTCCCTTTGTTTCTCTCTCTCTCCCTCTCTTTAATTCTCCCCCCCCCCCTCTCTCTCTCTCTCTGTTTTTCCCGTTATACGTTTGGGAGGCAACTGCATACTTTATTTCCGTTTCAAACTGAAGATACTTGGGCTCATCACACTGAACTGCTCATCATCAGAACTAAACTCTACTGCATCTCGCTTTTCCTAAGACTGCGTTAGGGCTACACCGCTTTTTATTTCCGGTGGATTAAGATATAAACGTTGAGCCGTGTCGTCCAGTATCGATTGCAGTCTGTAGATCGTATATCTGGTTCGTTTCATCTCTGGTCGCCGGTCGGCGCTCTTGTGCCACATCTTCAGGTTTGAAACATTTGGAAGACGGGCATTGTGGAACGGACAATCAGCGGGGGCGAGGGGCAAGAAGTCGGCTGGAGAAAACGTGTCGTCACGCGCCGGTGGTCGGTGTCTTGACTGATTCGCCCTGAGGGAAACGTTGCAATGGGAACGACTTTATGATTAAATGACTGGTGCTCTAAAGTTCGTCTCATTCCTGTTGCTGGGCCGTGTTATGTGATGTAGTTTGACGACGTTTATGGGCTTTGGCGCTACTGGCCTGCCGTATGAGATTCTTCCCTGCGTTGTGAATTTGTGCTTTCCGGGAAATTAAATCCGCCATAGTGTGGTCTGTATCGCTTGTAGAAACTGTTTGAGCCTGCGCTGCGCCTCCTGTATAACTTTTCTGAAAAGTAACTTAGTTGTGACCCCGAGTGTGACGATTGTGGTGATAGTTTTTTATTGTTTTCATTTACCTATGTTTCTCCTTGTCAAATGATGGCCAACATTATTACTGTCTGGCGGTGGGAGTGTAACGGCGGTTTCAGGTGCTGCTGGTGCTGTTATGAACATTTATGTTTAATGTGCTCTTTTAATTATATTTTAGATTCTGACCTGGCCACATCTATTACTATACCAGGTGCACTGCCGGAGAGGTGTGAAATTTTCTGTGTTGTAAGGTGAGATTCCTTACTTGATTCTTCGAGTCTGGTCGGGCCTGCGAGGCCTCTTGTACTGATATCTGACCGTTGTGTTACTAACAGAACCAGGACTGAAGATTGTTTAAAAACCACTTGAACTATGTTTGTGCCTTGGTTATGTTAGTATACTTATTCTTGGTTCTCGCCAGTATTTAAATTTCCTACTCTTGAAATTCTTAATTTAATCTGTCAATCACCGCCTGGCGGGTATTGTAACTTACACCAGTTTGCGGCCGGCCGCGGTGGTCTCGCGGTTCTAGGCGCGCAGTCCGTAACCGTGCGACTTCTACGGTCGCAGGTTCGAATCCTGCCTCGGGCATGGATGTGTGTGATGTCCTTAGGTTAGTTAGGTTTAAGTAGTTCTAAGTTCTAGGGGATTGATAACCACAGCAGTTGAGTTCCATAGTGCTCAGAGCCATTTGAGCCATTTGAACCAGTTTGCGTGTTCAGACAGCAATTTTCTGAAAGTGTGTTTCGTACCAATTGACCTGTTGGTGTTTCCAGACATCTTACTGTCACATGACGCCTATTTAAGAGCGCCTAGCAGTTGTCTGATGGGTCAGCTACCGTTTCTGCAGTCTATGCGTCAACTGACTCCGCATGCCAAGGATGAGCACACCGCCGGGAGGATACTACTGAACTGCTTTTGGGATTCGCCGCTGCATTTACCTTGTGTGAAGTAGCTCTGCGGCATGATGACTGCTATTTAAGCTTTCCTTCTCTGTTTTGTGTGGGCCTAATTTTTTTCCGAAATCGCTGATTTTTGTTTTTTGGCTGGGATCTCTTCTGGTGCCGTGATCTTTTTGTGCCAATGTGACAAAAAATAAAATCACCTACAGCCGTCCTTATGATTTTATTTTATTTTGTCGCTACCTGCTTCGACGCAACATTGCGCCATCTTCAGGCTGCTTTGATGCGGTACAGGTTGATACGATCCCCATGCATAACCCATCAGTTGCCAACATTACTTGATTCGCAGATAATCTGAAACTTACGTGTCAGGCACTCTATCCATCAACTGTCTGACCTGGCCAAACTGATTAATCTGGCCAATCTGAGTTGACACTTGATGGATGAAGTGCTAACAAGTAAGTTTCAGATTATCTGCGAATCCAGTAATGCTGGCAACTGATGGGTTATGGATGGGGATCGTATCAACCTGTACCGCATAAAAACAGCCTGAAGATGACGCAGTGAAGCGTCGAAACTGGTAGCGACAAAATAAAATAAAATCATAAGGACGGCTGTAGGTGTTTTTATTTTTTTTTTCACGATGGTAAACGGCCGTCGTTCCAGAGACGTCCTGGTATAAGGATGGACATGCAAAAGCTTTTTGTGCCAAGTTTTCCTTAGTCAGCAGAGCCATTTGCTGGCCCTTGTATCGCTTATATTTGTCACCTTTCTCAAAGGACCGTATTAATTTTGATTTTTAATTTAAAAGAATTCTGTTAGCCTGGACATTTAAATTTATTTAAAAATTTCTCCCGCTCCTAAAGTAGTCTTAATCGTTATTACATTTCATCTTCAAAGATTTAGGTATGTGATTTAAGACGATTTTGTTAGTTTGGGACATTTAAATTGTTTAAACACTTTTACTATGTCTAAAAAGTCGCTGGTCGATGTTACAATTGATCTTCAAAATTTTGGTCCGTAGTTAATAGCACTCTGTTAGCTTGCGCCATGTGAATTGGTTTAAATACTTTACATGACATAAAATTGTGGTAGTCGTGGTTACACATGAAACATTTCTGCTTTGAATTTTTCAGGTCTCCTTAAGGATCAGGCCGGCTGGAGTGGCCGAGCGGTTCTAGGCGCTACAGTCGGGAACCGCGTGACCGCTACGGTCTCAGGTTCGAATCCTGCCTCGGGCATGGATGTGTGTGATGTCCTTAGGTTAGTTAGATTTAAGTGGTTCTAAGTTCTAGGGGACTGATGACCTCAGAAGTTAAGTCCCATAGTTCTCAGAGCCATTTGAACCATTTAAAGGACCATGTTAAACGTTGGGTCTGCAATTCAGAACTATTGTTAGCCTGCTATCAGTTTGCCACCATTGTTATTTCAAACTGTTTAATAAATGTAAATCACTTAGCAAATAATGAATGATGTCATAACATGGAGCGCTCTTCTATGACTTCCTGCTTCCTTGGCTCACTGGAGCTCATAGGTCTATTGTAAACTTCTCGTTCATTGCCACAAAGTTGATCGATTGCGACCACACTTGTCTTGGCGTAAGTACACGGTTAGAGTTTGAAGATCAGCCATGGGTTGACAAATAACGGCTTAGTAATGCGTGAAGCGGTCTTTCATTGCTGTCGAAAATATGTCCATTTGTCCACGAAATAATCAGCAGAAAATGCGCAATGACTTTTAATTTCTCCTTTGTGATATAAATTCAGGAGGACTGTGACCAGTTTAGTTGGGAGTAGAGCACCTTGTAAGTACTGTACTGGTTTAGCGTTTGAAAAGACCGTCAGCCAGGGTCATCAGTCTCCTTTTGACATCCCAGGACAGAAGCAGTGTACCTAGTGATTGCATGTAGCGTAAATTTTGTGTGAAAATGCAGGCGAAACGTCAGAAGAATCAGTAGGTAAACATCGGCCGGAGAATCCGAGACAGAAACCAACAGGTAATTTGCCGTATTAATCCCTTTACATAAACTTCAGAAAACCTAAAATTTTAATGCTGGATGGAGATTTGAACCTTGGTCCTCCCGAATATGAAACAACTCTCTTAACCATTTCGTTATCTCGCGAGGTTTTGGAAGAAAGATCAGTTACTTTTTTCAGCGTAGCTGTTGGTACAGAAACCATTTATGGCGGTAGAACGACAATAATAGGGTGCAGGAGGTGAGAAAAGAAATGGATAAGTTTGGAGCTTTTCTCCAATGTTATTAAACCTGTTCGCGAAGCAACCCTAATAGGAAATTTGAAAGGGGTTTTAAACAATTTTAGATAAAACGTCTGTGCAACTACAGCGACAAATGTATCTTTATTATAAGAGAAAACAGTCTCAATCACCATCATTTAAAGTTCATATTGTTAGCGCATTCGGCCAGTAGTTCATTGGCAGATAACACTTAAGACAATGGCGACGTGGACTTCCAAGTAATATCAGATTGTATCAGTCACATGCTGAATAGTGGGGTGTTTTTATATTTGGGCAGTATAACTACTCATCACAGAAGTAAATCATGATATAGAAGTCACACGTGAATGGAAAACAATGTAGGCAAGGGAACAGAAGCTCCTGGAATGAGGTATTACGGAAGAATGTTGAAGTTTAGATGAGTAAATTGAATGACTAATGGAGAGGAACTCAATTGAATCGCCAATGAAATAAATTATGGCGCAACTTCGCCAAATGAAGGAATCGGTTAATGGAACGCATTCTGATCCATTAAGGGATAGCCAATTGGAGAGAAGTGGGAGGGAGGAGAAGTATTGTGGAAGAGCAAGTCCTGAATACAGTAACCAAATGGATGTATGCTGCAGTAGTCACACAAGGCTGAAGACATTGTACATGACTACCTTAAAGAACTGCATGAAACCTGTCTTTGCACTGAAGACTACAACAACAACACCGTTACGAAGCAGACCCAAGCTTGAGCAGTTAATCATAAATGTAAACAGAAGTTATAATTGTTAAATGCCCTTGGACTTTCAAGGAAATTGAAATACGATGGACCACAGCAAAGAAATTGAAGAAATTTTCTTATTTAAATGGATGCAATAACCATTCCGCTTCCAGTAACTTTTGTGATTTGGTACAGAGTGCATGCTGCCTGTTCGCTCCCACTTCAGTGTCGGCGATACGGCGA
The DNA here is from genome assembly GCF_023898315.1 of Schistocerca nitens. Lineage (NCBI taxonomy): Eukaryota > Metazoa > Arthropoda > Insecta > Orthoptera > Acrididae > Schistocerca > Schistocerca nitens. The sequence goes on from NC_064619.1 coordinate 285,501,522, forward strand.
CGCGCTCATCAGTGGCTCCGTCACACGGCTGCACAGCAGGCGAGGAAGGACAAAAACTCGCTTGCCTGTCAACGCCGCCTCTCAATTTGCGCTGGAGAAGGGGGGTGTTATCGACATGCGAGCCGCCCGCTGTGGAGTGGCCAACGCGTGGGCGTTGTCGGCGGCGGCCAACGCTCTGTCGACGTATCGATCTTCGCAGCGACAACGCACAGTCGACGCGGTCCGGCGCCGTGTCCGATGGAAGGGCGGTTTCCTCCCGCCCCAGTGAACAATTAATGAAACCACCGTGTCCCATCCTACCCCTGCAGCCCAGGCCATAAATAACTGACCTACCGTTCGCATAGGTCAGTGACAGTGTAACATCAGCCAACAATTTGTCGTGGCGAAAACTTTACATTGCCGTTTTAGCTTCATACATATATTACTTTATGATTGCCCGCCCGGTTAGCCGTGCGGTCTAACGCACGCCTTCCTTGAGTGGGTAGGAGCGCCTGGTCCCCGGCATGAATCCGCCCGGCGGACTTGTGTCGAGGTCCGGTGAGCCAGCCAGTTTGTGGATGGTTTTTGGGTGGTTTTCCATCTGCCCCGTTGAATGCGGGCTGGTTCCCCTTATTCCGCCTCAGCTACACTACGTCGGCGATTGCTGCACATACAAGTTCGCCAGGTACGCATACACCACCATTACTCTACCACGGATGGTTCAAATGGCTTTGAGCACTACAGGACTTAACATCTGAGGTCATCAGCCCCTTAGACTTAGAACTACTTAAACGTAACTAAGGACATTACACACATCCATGTCCGAGGCAGGATTCGAACCTGCGACCGTAGCAGCAGTGCGGTTCCGGACTGAAACACCTAGTACCTCTCGGCCACAACGGCCGGCTTCTACCACGGAATCGTAGCGGTTACACTCGTCTGGTGTGAGACATTCCCTGAAGGGGTCCACCGGGGGCCGAAACGCACACTAACTGCGCAAGAGTGGTTCGGTGTGGAGCGGTGGAGGGGTGAAGTGAACTGAGGTAGTCATCGTGGGGTTGTGGACCACTGCGACTGCGGCAGGGACGGAGCCTCTCTGTCGTTTCTAGGTCCCCGGTTAAAATACAGTACGATGTAATACAATACAATACTTTACGATTCACGTAGTAGGCGGCGGCAAATAACTTTTGAATAACATGCTGACTTCAGAAATGATTGAATTTATCCCACTTTTTCCTGGTGTCTTAGCTGAAGTGTACACTTCAGTGGTGCATTCTTCTACACTCAAAGCCGGCAATTGACGGTAAAAATAGCGAAAAATGCCATTTGGTCATGTCATTGATGGTAACTATATTATCTTGCTGTAATTGCAATGTTTTCAGTATTTTTAGTTTTTCATACGATGTAGTGAACCGATGAATATTGCACCAGGTCTTTTATCACATTTATCACTTGAATTTTTTAAGAATTGTTAACTTGCACTTGAATTTACAAAGACAATAGCATTACGTTTCATCTTACGCTTTTGCAATACGTTTCGCTGAACTCAAAAATGAGTGTAAGTATAACCCTTTGTTATAAAGTAAATGTAGATAAAGTGTTCATAATCAACTTGGTCCTCAATTACATTTTTAATAATTCTCTGAGATTACGTCATTCTTTCTGTTGCAAAAAGATTTGCAGTCCTTGTTTAAGTCAGGCGTCCTTCACTTTGTATCATCAGAAGCATCGCTTATGAGTTAACGTCATACTACAAGTGAAATTTTTGTATTTTATTTGTGTTGTATTTTCTGTATTTCCAGGTTAATGATATTCGTACTAACTCAGAATGTTCATTAGGAAGCCTGAGTTGTGGGAAAACTGATAAAGAAAAATGGGTATCCTACCATACATCGTGCACCAATGATGTTAAATCTGAAATGTAACATATAAAACGAAGAAACATTACCTCATGAAAAGAAAAGAGTGTACGGAATATTGCTGCCAGTGTACAGGGTGTGTCGCACTTCTACGACATTAAGGACTACTTCTTCTAGAAGCAAATTCAGAACTGAGGAGTAGAGAAAATAAATTGCCGGGAATGAATACGACTTTATTGAGGGCGTTGTGCGGAGCAAGTGTGCAGCTATCTAACGACTGCCACGGGACAGGAAAACTAGGAATAAGAATGAAATGAATAAAACAAGCTGATATTACAAAACTGTGACAGAGCATATAATTCTCGATCCTCCCGCGTTTTCTCGACACACGCTGTACCCCAGATTTTATTAGAAAGCAACAAATGGGCACAAATGGACTAGCGCTGTAAAACGCCGGTCTCAATCTTAAGTAGTTCCAGAGACAGAAGTGAAATAGCGGGAGCAATAATTTTCTGATGCACTGGGAAACGCAACTAACAATTTCAGTTAACTGAGGCACTTGCAGTGACATACGCAGTATTTTCTGGTTCGTTACGGTCACTACCGAATATAATCAGAGCAGGTTAACTTCCTCAACCAGCATCAGTTTTGTCGACCGAGAGAACAAGGAAGGATTCTCCTGATGAAATATAGCGAAGCTTCGCTATTACCTTGCAGCAGCGCCTGCGCACTTCTTCATGCGTTTTCGCGCGGATGGCGTAACAAATTACCACCTATCCTGTACCAGCTCGACAAAAAATTTAATCTGCTTGCGGACTCGTAGCTGTTGGCGAGACTGCCACTTGGAACACTTATTTCGGCTACCATTACGGATCGAACCCAGAATTCCTGATACACTACCTTAATTTTGATTGGAATTTCACCGATTAAACTAGTGTATGAGTTACATTAATCTCACTATTCTCATAAAATATATATCTAGGCTTTTAAATACATCTACATCTACATCCATACTCCGCAAGCCACCTGACGGTGTGTGGCGGAGGGTACCTTGAGTACCTCGATCGGTTCTCCCTTCTATTCCAGTCTCGTATTGTTCGTGGAAAGAATGATTGTCGGTATGCTTCTGTGTGGGCTCTAATCTCTCTGATTTTATCTTCATGGTCCCTTCACGAGATATACGTAGGAGGGAGCAATATACTGCTTGACTCTTCGGTGAAGGTATGTTCTCGAAACTTCAACAAAAGCCCGTACCGAGCTACTGAGCGTCTCTCCTGCAGAGTCTTCCACTGGAGTTTATCTATCATCTCCGTAACGCTTTCGCGATTACTAAATGATCCTGTAACGAAGTGCGCTGCTCTCCGTTGGATCTTCTCTATCTCTTCTATCAACCCCATCTCGTACCGATCCCACACTGCTGAGCAGTACTCAAGCAGCGGGCGAACAAGCGTACTGTAACCTACTTCCTTTGTTTTCGGATTGCATTTACTTAGGATTCTTCCAATGAATCTCAGTCTGCCATCTGCTTTACCGACGATCAACTTCATATGATCATTCCATTTTAAATCACTCCTAATGCCTACTCACAGATAATTTATGGAATTAACTGCTTCCAGTTGCTGACCTACTATATTGTAGCTAAATGATAAGGGATCTTTCCTTCTATGTATTCGCAGCACATTACACTTGTCTACATTGAGATTCAATTGCCATTCCCTGCAACATGCGTCAATTCGTTGAAAATCCTCCTGCATTTCAGTACAATTTTCCATTGTTACAACCTCTCGATATACTACACCATCATCCGCAAAAAGCCTTAGTGAGCTTCCGATGTCATCCACAAGGTCATTTATGTATATTGTGAATAGCAACGGTCCTACGACACTCCCCTGCGGCACACCTGAAATCATTCTTACTTCGGAAGACATCTCTCCATTGAGAATGACATGCTGCGTTCCGTTATCTAGGAACTCTTCAAACCAATCACACAATTCGTCTGATAGTCCATATGATCTTACTTTGTTCATTGAACGACTGTGGGGAACTGTATCGAACGCCTTGCGGAAGTCAAGAAACACGGCATCTACCTGTGAACCCGTGTTTATGGCCCTCTGAGTCTCGTGGACGAATAGCGCGAGCTGGGTTTCACACGACCGTCTTTTTCGAAACCCATGCTGATTCCTACAGAGTAGATTTCTAGTCTCCAGTAAAGTCATTATACTCGAACATAATACGTGTTCCAAAGTTCTACAACTGATCGACGTTAGAGATATAGGTCTATAGTTCTGCAAATCTGTTCGACGTCCCTTCTTGAAAACGGGGATGACCTGTGCCCTTTTCCAATGCTTTGGAACGCTACGCTCTTCTAGAGACACGGTACACCGCTGCAAGAAGGGGGGCAAGTTCCTTCACGTACTCTGTGTAAAATCGAACTGGTATCTCATCAGGTCCAGCGGCCTTTCCTCTGTTGAGCGAATTTAATTGTTTCTCTATCCCTCTGTCGTCTATTTCGATATCTACCATTTTGTCATCTGTGCGACAATCTAGAGAAGGAACTACAGTGCAGTCTATGAAGTTATCGTTTTTGTAAAATATAGACATTTCCCCAGAGGATTACGGAAGTCAATTTGGAAATAATCTAGGTCATATTAAGCACTACAGCTGACTGATATTACCAACGATTAAGGGGGGTAGGACGTCAAACGGGGCGACTTGGAGCAGGAGAGGCACCACAGGACATTTTAATTTCCACTGTCTATACATTTATAAACAAAGTCATAAAACTTTGTCAGCATCACCATGAAGGATTCAGGATTCACACTCATTGCAGTGCAAGATCGAAAACATAACAAAATAATTTTTTTTTACGTGTGAAATTTCATAATTCTTTCACTTACTAATGGCTGCATTTGTTGCTATAGGTACACTTTTCTTCATAAGTTAGAGAGATTGTTCGATGAATTTTGCACAGCATACAAACCATACTTACAGGTGTATGAAACTCTAGAATTTATTTAATTTATGAAAAAAAAGAATGAGCTGTTATATTTTAAACTTCATGTTTAGAAAAAACACACAAATTTTCTAGTTATTACCTTAATTTTTACCACAGTTTTTAATAGATTTGTAAAATTCTAGAGTTTCATACACCGCTGAGTATGGTTTGTATGCTGTGTAAAATTCATCGAAGAATCTCTCTTACTTATGAAGAAAAGTGTACCTATAGCAACAAATGCTGCCATTAGTAAGTGAAAAAAATTATGAAATTTCACATGTAAAAAAAAATTTAATTTGTTATGTTCTAGAATTTCCACTACTGTGAGTGTAAATTCTGAATCCTTCCTGGTCATGCTGACAAATTTTTATGAATTTATTTGTAAAAGTATAGACAGTGGAAATTAAAATGTCCTGTGATGCCTCTCCTGCTCCAAGTCGGCCCGTCTGACGTCTTACCCCCCCTTAATGAAAACAACCACAGTTATATTAAGAAACATTTATTGTTTCGTGACATGTTTCGTTTTTAGAACATCATCTTGTTGTCTGAAGTTATAGAAAACAAGAAATTAGGGTAAAATATATACTATCTTAACAAACAAAGTTGGCAACTTACACTGCCACGACCCTTATTCTTGAGATTAAAGTTACAGATTCTTTTCAATTTCACGTAAGTACTTTGCAATAATATTGTATAAATAATCGCTTAATATCCTCTCTATCACATGACAATTCAACTTCGTGTAAGCACGATCGTCTGATCCTTTCTTACAATGCTCAACTGTTTTGTTAATCTATGTTTTACATTTCTGTTTGCGATTGTTCTGAATAATTGTGTGGTGGTTATTTACAGTTTAGTGCCATTTCTGTAGTTCAAGTTACCTGCCAGGAAGTTTAAAGTTTTGTCTTTACTTGCAACGACTAATATGCCACAATCGAATTATGGCAGCAGACTGGTGCCAAATAGTATTTTTACGTACTTACTTCTCTCGCGGACTGGTCCCTTCTGGACAATCAGCTCACCACGCTTCCGCCAGAACGCTGATGATTGTTGTTTCTAGATTTTGTCTCTACAGTTATATACAACCACACCATTGATATTATGATACAGGCATATCACGATATAGGCACAACAAAACGTTGAGCCGGGTCGTCCAGTGTGAACTTGTGATAAGTCTGTTGACAGTGTGAGTTGCTTACTTGATTCGTTGCTGGCATTGTCACGATCCACTGTTGGTGATGGACTGCCCAACAGCAGTAGAGCGTGCAAACTCTGAAAATGACAGCCACTTGTGCAGGCGAAATGCCAGAGAACCCGAGGCAGAAGCCAACAGGGAATCTATCACCAAGTGGCCACGCAAGCGTTAACAGCTCGTATTAATTTGAATCGTTGGATGATTCATCTGGAAAAGGCTGCACTTATCTTCTGTACCATGCTTCCTGAAGAAGCTATAGCTCTGTTTCTAATGACCTCGCTGTCGACGAGACATTAAACCGCATGTTCTACCACCTTTTTTTCTCGTTACCTTCCAGATGCACTCGGAAAAGGTCAGTGATGGAAACTATTCCTTTAATTTCGTGTTTGTGGCTGCTTTGCCAGGAAGAAGATCCTTCTACAAGAATCTAATACGCAATGGATAAATCTGATATCACCTTAAAAGCCAAGATGCCATCATTTCAGTGGATGTTTCCACATTATGTCCCATGACTGTGTGAAGGTTAGTTGGAATTGTACGCTGAAACTGTGTAACTGAATTTTTCGCTAACAATCCAGAAATGGTGTCTCCTAATTTCTTCCCTACTCTGCTTTTGAACATGAACTTCTTAATGCAAATCACTTTTTAATAATGTGTTTTGAGTTGATCTGAAATAAGTCTGACAGTCTGTAAATTATATTTCATAAAAACTCAAGTTACAAGAATAATCAGAATGACTAATTCTTAGGTAATTTAAATGTGCCCTACTGTGAAAAATGCATATGGTGAATTTACATCAAATTTCACTAATTTAAAACTGTTTCCAATATTCTGTCAAAAATGTGCAATTAGGCTCTACAGCAAATTATTACGTTGCGGCGGAGAACTTGACCCTGCTCTAGCAGCATCGCAGACGGTGAAATCCCTGCGCGGCAGTTTGCCGTCTTAATTCATATTTTACTCCAGTTTTTCTTTCTGTAAATAAGTTTTGATTCACTTTTCCTAATTTTTTTTACTGTTCCCGCCAAACAGTAAGGCGTAACAATGAAAATCATATGGCCGAGCAGGATTAGCCGAGCGTTCAAAGGCGCTGCAGCAATGGAATCTGCGGCTGATACCCGGCGGAGATTCGAGTCCTCCCTCGGCCATGGGTGTGTGTGTTTGTCCTTAGGATAATTTACATTAAGTAGTATGTAAGCTTAGGGACTGTTGACCTTAGCAGTTAAGTCCCTAACCATTCCACACACACACGTTTACCGAACATGTTTTTTGAACAGTGGAGCCGTGAGAAAAGGAAGTGCTTTGAATTTCAATGTTTTCAATGACACGAAAACATTCATCTACCATAAACAATCACCATTCTCTCTCTCTCCGCACTGTCACACACGATAATATCTGCTTCCACTAAATATTCCTATTACAAAAATTTGTTTTCGTGACTTCCTAATGCAATATTATTTAACTAATCTATATGGGTGAGGTCTAATTAGAATACTGAACACATGACCGACAGTTCCCCTGATTACAAGCACGCAGATAACATTGGGCAGCATACTGAACTCACGCTTGCAGCTATCAAACTTAAAATAAGTGACATTTTTCTGAAGTGCTGTCTTTTTATACAATAGACTTAAAAATAATACTTCATCCTCAAGTTACACATCATGGAACATCTCAAACAGAAATTTCTGAGCGACGATTCCGCTATCCTAGGTGCACATTCCGCGACGATCAACGGCCTGTCTGCGCGACTTCACAACTACACTACTCGCCATTAAAATTGTTACACCAACAAGAAATACAGATGATAAACGGGTATTCATTGGACAAATATATTATATTAGAACCGACATGTGATTACATTTTCACGCAATTTGGGTGCATAGATCCTAAGACATCAGTACCCATAACAATAACCTATGGCCTAATAACGGCCTTGATACGCCTCAGCATTGGGTGAAACAGTGCTTGAATGGCGTGTACAGGTACAGGTACAGCTGCGCATGCAGCTTCAGCACGATACCACAGTTCATCAAGACTGGCGTATTGTGACGAGCCAGTTGCAAGGCCACCATTGACCAGACATTTTCAGTTTGTGAGAGATCTGCAGAATGTGCTGGCCAGGGCAGCAGTCGAACATTTCCTGTATCCAGAAAGGCCCGTCCAGGACCTGCAACATGCAGTTGTGCGTTATGCACCTGAAATGTAGGGTTTCGCAGGAATCGAATGTAGGCTAGAGCCACGGGTCGTAACACATCTGAAATGTAACGTCCACTGTTCAAAGTGACGTCAGTGCAAACACGAGGTTGTAACGCCGGAAATGCATATCCTCGTATTTCCATCTATTGTACTATAATTTTTTTTCCTTATTTTGTTACCTGAATATATGACATTTCTGTGCCTTTATATATTGTAATTGTTTTACCATTTGTATATATATTTATGCATTTATGTCGATGTATTATTGGTTGTTTTGTAAATATTATTTGTATTTTTACGCTGGGTCTTGCCTAGGGAAAACTATGCTATCGAACGAATACATCGATAGGTCTTGTGGAGAAAGAGTGTTTAGGATATTTGGTAGTGTTAACTCTGCCGCGTGGAGCGCGGGCAGAGCAGGGGGAGTCTGGCTGGGGTGGTGCAGTGGAGCAGGTGTGTTCTGTGAAGCTCCCGCGAGTTGCCGCACTTTCGGGGTTTGGCAGCATGTAATTGCGCTCGACTTGCGATGATAGTTTCCGACATGGTGTCGCGGACGGGAAGCATTAGCTGGCGCACATCAAGAGCCCGTTTCGTCTGGTGACCGTATCGAGAAGTAGGCGCGCCAACATCCAGCTTCTGCAACAGCGACGGCCGACAATGAGTGACTGTCGCCACCTCCTCGATCGACGGCTTCAAACCTTCAATCAGCAAACAAGGAAGACTGGAAGCACGTAAAGTTTTAGAACTGTATGGCAGACCTCAGCTTTTCAAACTTTTAAAATTGTTGCATCACAAAATTACAGCAACTTAGCATGAACCTTTGTTGCACATTGTGACTGCAGCTCAGGTTGGTACGTACTAAATTTTACTATTGTTAATTGTTCAGAATCATTTAATTCAAGTTCAAAGTTAAATCTCTTATTTCTAAATTGCGTAGATTCAAGTAGCTTTTGAAATGATTGTTGAGGTAGTCCAAGACTAACCGTATTTTACTGAATTTCGATGTGCTTCAGAAAGAAAGCTCACTATTAACTTCAGTCACTACCCACCGATTCCATATTCTGCTAACAGTCATTGTATCTGGACCAACGCAGGCAGCAATGTCGCGATATGATAAACCGCAATCGCGATAGGCTACAATACGGTCTTTATCATGGTCGGAAGCGTGATGGTACGCATTTCTCCAGGCAACGCCGGTCAACCGCTGTTTGTGTGTGAGAAATCAGTTGGAAACTTTCCTCATGTTAGCACGTTGTAAATGTCACCACCGGCGACAGCCTTGTGTGAATGCTCTGAAAAGCTAATCATTTGAATATCACAGCAACTTCTTCCTGTTGGTTAAATTTTCCGTCTGTAGCTGGTCATCTTCGTGGTGTAGCAATTATAATGGGCAGTAGTGTACTACTGCGCAAGGCTGCGACTCGGATCGACTGTTAGCTACTACCTTCCCCGCGCTTTTATTAAAAATGCAATCGCTGGAGACCAGAGACTGTGCATGGCCCATGTGTTCAGCATGCAAAGATATTTGAAGTGACAATATTCAGAATAAACTTGTAATCACATCGAAGATGGACGTAGTGTCAGTATATAAAATTAAGTGTGAGTTACTAGCATTTCATTTAGAGTATAAACCTTTTACATGGGCGGAAACAAAACGTCTGTTATTCGTGTTACTGTATGTTTCAGCGCAATATACAACACGCCACTCATGAGCTGCAGCAACAATTTCTCACCTCTTTCACTCCATGTAGTTCAGTTTGTATTACAATATTAGTGAATGACTGCTATATTGCTGGTAGATATTCATCGTGATGACTGCAAGTAATTCCAGAATGAAAAAAAAAAACATGTTAATGCAGGCAAGATTTTGGTTTGGCATCGATACTGAGTGTCAATCACCCTCCATAACTGACTCAGAACGACAATGGACAATACGAGAACTTCCCTTCTACGGTTTTCTCAATCCTCGTCAGGAGATCTGGCTGACCATTAGAGACACTGGACTAGACTGGGTTGTTCGGTATGCATATACATCCTTTGCGGTCAGGCGTTATCTCATACGGTGAAATCATCATTTGTTATACTAGCATTAGCGTATCGAAATCTGTAAAAACATCGGTACCAGAGGCGTTCAACCTCTTTAGGCTTGACATCTACTATGTGCCCTGAAATCCATTTATAAATTTACTGAATCAAGCATTCGTAAAGGTTTGAGTACAAAACAACACTGCAGGAAAAAGGAACCATTTTAATAATACAGAAAATCTAATAGGTAATTTTCTCTCCATCCAAGTTGTAGGTCTACTGCTCGATTTTCAAGATGTTACACACATGAAAAAAATTAAAAATATACAACATAATAGCGTTGAAAAAAGTTTTTGTGAGACACTTGGCTTTGGATATCATTGCCAAGTTTATTATAATCCTGGGAATAATTTTTCAGAGCTGATTTACACAGTATGAAAGATGGGGATCAGTCAGTTTTTCTTTACACCTAGATTTCACTAGGTTCATCGTTAAAACGCTGCCTCACACAGATAATTTGATCCAAAAAACGATTGAACATACGATGCCACTCTTACAATATTAGGGTAAGTTATTACACTCACTAACTACCGAAAGTTATCTTCATATATCATAAACACTTTAAGGAAGTGTCATATGGAAATAGAATTATTTCCTTTCCAGGCCGAGTCTCGCTGCAAGAGGTAAGAGCTTTCATTTTAGTTGAAATATCTTCCACATCTACTTTTTGTAAACGTTGAGCTATGAGAGCCAGAAAAGGTTCCTTGAAATCTGACCATCGGTTTTTAAAATTCTGTCTTCAGTGTCATCAGGTTGGCCGTATAGTTCTTTGTGGCTTCTTAATTCAATGAAGTTTGTTGATCTGACAGTTCTGGCTGCGTTTGAGGAAACAGTTTCAATATTTAATTTCTTGAACTGTGCTATCTGAAGAGCAAGTCCCGCAGCAAACTCTTAGGGCTCTCCCCGGTCATGGCAACCCTCGCTCACAACGCGCCAAGCTACAGTCCGCGAGTAGCAACCTCATCATGCACGAGGCTCAACTATTGTTTGGTGCGAGCGTTAAAGGCGCTGAAATGCATTGGAGATGGAAAAGGCGGAGACTGTGTTGTCAGACTTCCTGCCTACAAATACCGTGCGAAACACGTATTGTCAAGAGACTGGCATTGTGCACAAACAGCTTATTTAAACAGATTTAAGGCTAAGGCTTCGAAAGATCGACTCATAAAGTCAGGGCGACCGACGGGCTGAGCACCACTGACCTGCATCAACCATGCGGTCATAGTTGTAAGAGGAAACTTTAACAGATCCAGCTCGTGAGCAGTGCTCTTGCTCATGTGCCATAGCTCTCTCACATGGCTGCACACCTCACCCACTGCCACACTAAACTGAGTGTGGGGGGGAAGAGGGGGAAACTACGAAATTTGCAATATGATGTGCTACAAACGTACATTCCCAGAGATTTCTACCTCAAATTACAGCGTAATACTAGTAGACTTCTCTTAGTCAGGAATGCCCTTCCTGCCAGTGGTAATCTGCTTTTGATTTCCTCCCAGCTACGTCTCTCATTGGTTATTTTGCTACCTTGATAGTAGAATTCCCGAAGTCCATCTATTTTGTTGCTTAGTTGATGCTTATGATCGCTCAAGGACTCTACTTCGTGATCATCAATCTTGATCTTAAGTTTATCGCTGTTTTCATTTCTGCCACTTCTCATTAGTTTCGTTTCTCTTCGATTTATTCTCATTCCATAATCTATAGTCGATAGGCTGCTCCCTCCATCCAGCACAGCCTGTAATTTTTTTCACTTTCACTGTGGGCAGCGACGTCATCAGTGAACCTGAAAATTGATATCCTTTCACCTTGAATTTTAATTCCACTCTTGAACCTTCCTTTTATTTCCGTCATTCTCGATTAGATTCAACAGCAGGGGTGAAAGGCTACATCCCTGTCTTACACCGTTTTTAATCCGCCTACTTCTTTCCTGGTCTTCCACTCATCGTTTCCTCTTGGTTACTGTACATATTGTGTATTACCCGTCTTTCCCAATAGCTCACACCTACTTTTCTCAGAATTTCGAACATCTTGCTCCATTTTCAACTGTCGAACGCTTTTCCCAGGTCGACGAATCTTATGAATGTGTCTTGACTTTCCTTTAACTTTACTTCCATTATCAATCGCAATGTCAGAACTGCCTCTCTGAACAGCTCTTGCATTCTTCGAAATTGTGGGATGATATTTTTTGAGAATGTCAGATGGTGATCCCTAGACTCATACATTCTACACACCAACGTGAATAGTTTTGTTGACACTCCCCCTCCCCCCAGTAATTTTAAAATTGTGATGAAATATCATCTTCCCATTTGCCTTATGCGATCGTAAGTCCTCCGAAGCTCTTTTAAATTTAGTACTATATCCCATTTCTATTCCTTTTTGACTCCTATTACTTCTTCTATCACGTCATCATATAATTCTTCCCGCTCATACAGTCATTCAGCGTACTCTTTCTACCCGTCGGCTCTCTCCTCTGCATTTGACAGTGGAATTCCGATTGCACACTTAATGTTACCACTCTTATTTTTAATTCCTCCTAAGGATGTTTTGGCTTTTCTGTTTGACAACAATTTCTTTTCGATTTCTTCACATTTTTCATGGAGGCATTTCACCTTAGATGTCCTGCACTTCCTATTCGTTTCGTTGCTAAATGACTTGTGTTTCCTTATTCCTGAGTTTCCCAAACATTGTTGTACTTTCTTCTTTCATCGATTGACTGAAGTATTTATACTGTTGCCAGTATTTCTTCTCAATTACCTCCTTTGTATCTCTGTTTCTTTTTCAACTTCTTTGACTGTCCTTTTCAGAGATGTCCATTCCTTGTCAACTGAACTGCCTATTGAGCTATTCCTTATCGCAGTATCTATAACCTATGAGAAATTCAGTCGTATCTCTCCATTCCTTAGTACTTCCGTACCCCTCTTCTTTGCTCAATGACTCTTCCTATCTAGTCTCTCAAACTTCACCATACTCTTCAGCACTACTAAATTGCGATGAGTCTATGCCTCCTCCTGGATACATCTTACTATCCTCTATCTGATTTGGGGATCTTTGCCTGACTGTGATGTAATCTACCTGAAATTTTCCCTCTTCTGCCGGCCTTTTCCTAGTATACCACCTCCTCTTGATTCTTGTGCAGAGTATTCGCTATTATTAGCTGAAATTTATTGCATAATTCAATTAGTCTTTCGCCTCTCTCATATCTACTACCACGTCCATACTCTCCCGTAACCCTTTCTTCTACTCTGCCCCTACAACTGCATTCCAATCCTCCATGACTATTAGATCTTCATCTTCCTTTAAGTACTGAATTACCCATTCAATACCCTCAAATACTTCCTGTCTCTCTTCATCTTCGTCTTGCTACGTCGACATGTATGCCTGAATTATCATTGTCGGTGTCGGTTTGCTGTCGATTCTGATGAGAACAACGCTACGACTGAAATGTTTACAGTAACTTAGTCGGTTCCCCACTTTTCTATTCATAATGAATCATACCCCGGTTAGATCATTTTCAGCTGCTGTTGACAGTACCCTCTACTCACTGTCGCCATTAGCAGCCAGAATTGTAGCTTGACAGTAGAATTGCTGAGGCGCCGAATGTCGGAATCGTGATTGGCCATTTGGGAACTTGCACTGGAGGGGTTCATTGAGAGCGACAGGTTCAGTCACCTAAATTGAAAGGTTTTATTTTGTCCTGTGCATTGCCACCTTTCCTTCAGGTAACGTTATCACTGAATGGATGTTTTTATTTTGCGTACTGGTACGTGCTATTTGCGTCAGTAACATGACAGGAAGCAGCAGGGCCATAATTACCGAACATAAACAGCTTGTTTTAAACAATGATTATTACCTAGCAAAATTTAAATACAATAAAAAGATAAATTTAACAATCTCATGGGAGTACAATAATTTTTTTTTCTTAAACTCCTGTTAACATCTGTGTGACAAATTCACAAAAGATTAACAAAATTTCTGTTGGTGTAAGTACTTCATAAAATCAAAACTTGCCAAAGTCTGGACCCGCAAGACTGTCCAGTACAATGTTATCTCTTTTGCAACATAGTCATACCAAGGTATAACATTAAGGCAAAACATAAGGCACACAAGTAAAAGTAAAAGCAACTTCTAAAACTTCAACACTCAGCAATGAAGACACCAGGTCTGTTACCAAGCCCCACGGGTTTCGAATTCGCGCCAGAAGTCATGGAACCCGATGACCACTAGTGGTCTCTGCAGCAGTCTCGCCTTACGCCGAGGCTGCGCGCTCTCCTGGCCCCGAGGCTAACGTGAGGGCGCTACTGTGGGCACATGGTCCCAGCGACCAATAGTGACATACCCTGTCGTGTATTTAGGTGGCAGCCTCTCACTCAGCGAGCAGGCGATCATTGTAGGCAAAACCACCCCTTCCTTCCGACTCCTCGACTTCTATATCACCATTTATGGCCGTCCTATCAGCCTCACCCCCACACTCATGTACCTTGGCGTCACATTTGGCCGTCGCCTCTCCTGGACCCCCCATCTCCGGAAAATCCAAGCCAAGGCATGCTCCCGCCTCCATCTCCTCAAGCTCCTTTCCGGACGCACATGGGGTCTGGACCCCTCCACCATCATCCACACCTATAAATCCCTCATCCACCCTATCCTCTGCTACGCCCAATGTGCATGGATCTCTGCCCCTCCAACGTTTTACAAATCCCTTCAAATCCTAGAACGCCATGCGCTCCGCATCGCCTATTGCGGAAAAACTCAGCGAGGCAGTCTGGTATTCGCGTTCAGTCGGTTGATATCTTGCTTACAAACATGGTGTTTACGTTGCATGTGCTTACTTCCCGTTTACGAGTGGACGTTGCTTTGATTTCGTGAGGTTATCTCTTGTGACCCCATTGCTTAATTCTGTGTTGTTGATCTTCGTGTCTTGCTCGGTTGTCCGTCGTTGTGCTTGTCCTTCCAGTCCCGTTCAAACGTCTTGTTTGTTGGCGGACCAATCCTATTCGATCCCACTGCGTTTTTTTTAGCGGAAACCGCCCGACCGTTCCTTTCGCAGTTACAACACCAGGCACACTAACTTCTGACTAAGGAATAATCCAGTGGAAGCCAGTACAGGGTGGCAATAACTAAAATAACAAGCGATTAGTAAAAAAGAGCGCCTCAGCGTCTAAACATTCCGTGACAACTTACGCATATGAAAACCTCCTTTATAAAAATTAAACTTCACAACCAGCACACAGGGTACAAGTATAATAAACAAAAGGCTGATAAGGGAATACAGAATTAATAAGGCGGAGTCTCTGTCAATCCGTTTGGGCACTAATTACAGAATTAAATTCATATTTCGAGCGAAAT
The DNA here is from genome assembly GCF_023898315.1 of Schistocerca nitens. Classification (NCBI taxonomy): domain Eukaryota; kingdom Metazoa; phylum Arthropoda; class Insecta; order Orthoptera; family Acrididae; genus Schistocerca; species Schistocerca nitens. The sequence continues at coordinate 285,517,171 of NC_064619.1, forward strand.
TTTCATTCGCCAAAGTGTCGGAGGAACGAGCTACAAAGCTAACGACCTGACAGAGCCAGGAACAAAGGGAACAGCAATTAATAACTTACGGACGAGATCGAGACAGAAGGCCAGCAACGTGGAGCCCGGTCTAACGAATCACAGTTCCACTGGAAACGGCCAAGTCGTAAGACCTGGTCCCACGCCCCACCTTACCGGAGGAAATACACTGTGTTCTCGTGTAACCACAATCGTCGGGACGAAGATGAAGAATGCAAGAGAAGAGAAGGCGGTGAAATGACGTCAGCCACTGGTGTGCTGATTAGGTCCGCACCACGTCAGGAGCGGCCTCTACAAGAGGAGAATATACGATGTGCGACAGTAAAGTAATGAGACTGATGTGAAAAGAATGTTCCTTACCGTTTTAGTCAAGTTTAGTGTTGTCTTCTTCAAAGTAATTCCCTTCTAATTGCACACACTTTTTCCAGCGCTTCTGTCATTGATGGTAGCATTTCTGGAACTCATGTTCTGTATATCCTCCAAGACCCTCGTCACAGCTTTTTGATCATCTTGTGTTGTTTGAAAATGGTGTCCCTTGACCGCCGTTTTGACTCTTGGAAACCGAAAGAAGTTGCACGGAGCTATATCTGGTGAGTAAGGTGGCTGTGGTAGTACTGGAATTTGTTTTGAGGTTAAAAATTGCTGTACTGACACAGCAGTATGGGATGGCGCATTATCGTGATACAGAATCCAATTATCAGCAATGTTGACATGGACACGAAGAACTCTTTTAAGTCTTTCTAAAATTTCTTTGTAGTAATATTGGTTAACTGTTTGTCCAGGAGGCACCCACTCTTTATGAACAACTCCTTTGGAATCAAAGAAGTGCACAGGCATGCATTTCACTTTTGACTTTGAAATTTGAGCTTTTTCTGGTCTGGGTGACCCCTTTGAGCACCATTGCTAACTTTGGCGTTTTGTCTCTAGATCGTACTGAAAAAACCAACTTTCATCACCAGTGATAACATGGATCAACAATTCTGGATTGATTTCCGTTTGCTACAAGAGATGGGCTGCCACATTTTTCCGTGTTTCTCGCTTGTGAGACTTTTGGGGACCATTTTTGCACATATCTTTATCATACCAAGATCTTCAGTTATTATTAGACGAACCGTTTCTCGATTGATGTTCATTTCTACTGCAATCATTTTCATGGATAATCTTCGATCAGATCGTACGATTTCACGCACCCTGGCCAAGTTGATATCAGTCCATGCGGTTGATGGTCGTCCACTGCAGTCTTCATCTTAAATATTTAGTTTGCCTTCACTAAACATTTTATGCCAACGAAAAACTTGAGCTCTGGACATAACCTCCTCTCCAAAAACCTTCTGAAGCTTACCATAAGTTGTCATCGCGTTTTCACACAATTTAACGCGAAAAGAAATGGCATACCGTTGCGCAATATTATGGGGTTCCATTTTCGTGACGAGAGACACAAACACGTTTTAACTTATTACAGCACAACTAACGACTGAGCGGTTGCATCGATGTGCGGCTTGGACTAGAAGCAGCTTATAGACCAAGGACAAAGATATTGTACCTACGCAAGTCTGCAGGGTTGCCACATCTTGCAAAGAAAATCAGTCTGATTACTTTATTGTCGCACCTCATAAGCGCCGCTCCTGCCAGCCTCGACTGCTCAGTATCGGGACAGAATATGGACAGGCCTAGCAGAAAGCACTATGGTAGCAGTTATTAGTGATCCACAGACTGGGTGTCAATCTTGCATGAAAAATGTATTTAGATAAGGACTCGGACTTATGTTGCATGACGTCCAACACCTGCTACACTATTGTATATTCCAATATAAGTATTGTCAGTCTTATAATTTGTAATAAAAACTATTAATGTTATTTGCTTGAACTGTTGTACAGCATTCCGGGAACGCAGGATCCCTCAGACACCCTGTACTTCGCGCAACTGAAACATAAGTCAACTACAACAGCACACTTGCAATTGCACATTCGTACTGCATAAATGAATACAACATAAAATTAAAACAGGAAAGCTCGCTAAATTTTTTTAAACTCAGTACCTAAGAATTCATTTAAACACTACTTGTTCCTTGAAACGTGATACTAACAGCCGAGTATTATTTTAAACGGGCAAGAGCACATCAGAACTACACTTTCATGAAATCTGATGTAGTTTTACGAGACAGCAATAATATTTCGTTACTTGTAAACTAAGGTGCAAATTTTTGTACTTAATCACCAAGGTTGCAACAACTTCAGATATACAATCCCTCAATAATGATCAGCTCACTGGGCTTCCTTACTTATAGCAGCAGATCCTTCATCATGTGGTAGGAAACTAAGATGGAGAGCCCACGACCTATTGCCAAGCCACGTGTGACCTTACTTTGATACATCAGACTTGTGAGCAAATTGACACTGAAGACAACAGTAGTTAACCATTAACAAATGTAATCACACAATTGCACCTATCTAAACCAAACACACGCCATATGCCCAGGCGATCGGTTAATGTCAGGCGACGCTCCGGCAAGCTCTTCTTCTCAATAGGCACTGCGTGGCGAGAAAATCGGAACACCACTGGCAGGAAGCAAGCGCACCAAGTAAGGGACAACCTCCCGACCCCGTTATAATCGCAATCGACAGACCACACAGTGAGGCCTGCTGCCTCGATGCTGCAAACAGCCGAACCCACGATGAACAACTGACTCGCGGCTGGCTAAAGCGAAATCGATGGCAAAGATGACACTGACGCCAGCCCCGAGGCGTATCACATACGTTACTGTGTGGAGTGCATGCAGATTTTGAGTTACGTTTGTGTTGTTGATGGCAATGAGAGAAAAGGGAGTAGACGATACCCGTGTAGTAGGCTGTTTATGTTTTCTTATTGGCAACGTTACGTAGCGCTCTGTATGAAAATCAATGGCTGTGCTGTGTGCAGTCTGTGGCTAGTATGCATTGTTGTCTGCCATTGTAGTGTTGGGCAGCTGGATGTGAACAGCGCGTAGCGTTGCGCAGTTGGAGGTGAGCCGCCAGCAGTGGGGAGAGAGGTGGCGGAGTTTTGAAATTTGTAATACTGGATATCATGAACTGCTATGTATATTATGATTTTTCAACACTATTAAGATAAATACATTGTTTGTTCTCTATCAAAATCTTTCATTTGCTAACTATGCCTATCGGTAGTTAGCGCCTTCAGTAGTTTGAACCTTTTATTTAGCTGTCAGTAGTGGCGCCCGCTGTATTGCAGTAGTTCGAGTAACGAAGATTTTTGTGAGGTAAGTGATTTGTGAAAGGTATAGTTTAATGTTAGTCAGGGCCATTCTTTTGTAGGGATTATTGAAAGTCAGATTGCGTTGCGCTAAAAATTTTGTGTGTCAGTTTAAGCCCAGTCACGTGTATAATTGTTCTAAGGGGACGTTTCACCCAGTGTCAGAATGTAGCCTGTTCATATCACCATGGCGAACACCGAGATTAATGTCCTCGTCCGATGAAGGGATCACTGTTAACAGTGCTACATTTCATTACTTCATAAGACTGCGAATAGGTTTGGTATCCATTCTACCGCCGGCCGGTGTGGCCAAGCGGTTCTAGGTGCTTCAGCCTGAAACAAAAATGGCTCTGAGCGCTATGGGACTTAACATTTGAGGTCTCAGTCCCCTAGAACTTAGAACTACTTAAACCTAACTAACCTAAGGACATAACACACATCCATGCCCGAGGCAGGATTCGAACCTGCGACCGTAGCGGTCGCGCGTTTCCAGACTGAAGCGCCTAGAACCGCGCGGCCACATCGGCCGGCAGCAGTTAGCACATAAAGTATATTGCTGTTCCTCATCTCTGTCTGACTGAAGCCGACACGTGCTGCGGTGGTGCGGTGGTGCCCCATAATCGAAGTTGGTGTCATTTTGACTACTGCAGATTTGGCACACCTGAGTAGCTTTATGTGGCAAGAGGATGCTTTGTAGGATGTTTACATGCATTTCCGTATGAGATGAGAAAACAGGCAGTATTTTACGGCGATCGGGTTGAAATTGAAAGCAATGGACAAAACTGGAATCAAAAACATCAATGAAAGCTACTGTGGTGTCAATAAATAGTGGGCATCGTAGGGACCTTCTCCACTAAATAGAAATGCCTAAAGTAAAATGTTTGTGATTAAAAAAAAACTTCTCCTCAGTGATATGCATTTACTGAAATAGTTACGAAGACAAGAGAAAATATGGATTTGATAGAAGCACATGTCAATTAAGCACAAGGTTTTACTTCGTTACTGCGATACGTTTACCTTGGTAGCACGGCTAGCCACCAATGCTGTAACACAAATCAATATTCCGATGACATACTAAAACTACAGTAGACTAAAGAATACAACATTCATAATCGACAATTTTTAGTCCAGATAAAAGATACGGAGCCTTACAATCTGCACCCAAAATTCGTTTCCTGCCATGGTACTAACAGGCTACCTCATAGTCGAGCACCGCTACAAAACAACGGAATATGCGAGGGCAGTTCAATAAGTAATGCAACACATTTTTTTTTCTCGGCCAATTTTGGTTGAAAAAACCGGAAATTTCTTGTGGAATATTTTCAAACATTCCCGCTTCGTCTCGTATAGCTTCATTGACTTCCGACAGGTGGCAGCGCTGTACGGAGCTGTTAAAATGGCGTCTGTAACGGATGTGCGTTGCAAACAACGGGCAGTGATCGAGTTTCTTTTGGCGGAAAACCAGGGCATCTCAGATATTCATAGGCGCTTGCAGAATGTCTACGGTGATCTGGCAGTGGACAAAAGCACGGTGAGTCGTTGGGCAAAGCGTGTGTCATCATCGCCGCAAGGTCAAGCAAGACTGTCTGATCTCCCGCGTGCGGGCCGGCCGTGCACAGCTGTGACTCCTGCAATGGCGGAGCGTGCGAACACACTCGTTCGAGATGATCGACGGATCACCATCAAACAACTCAGTGCTCAACTTGACATCTCTGTTGGTAGTGCTGTCACAATTGTTCACCAGTTGGGATATTCAAAGGTTTGTTCCCGCTGGGTCCCTCGTTTCTAACCAAACACCATAAAGAGCAAAGGAGAACCATCTGTGCGGAATTGCTTGCTCGTCATGTGGCTGAGGGTGACAATTTCTTGTCAAAGATTGTTACAGGCGATGAAACATGGGTTCATCACTTCGAACCTGAAACAAAACGGCAATCAATGGAGTGGCGCCACACCCACTCCCCTACCAAGAAAAAGTTTAAAGCCATACCCTCAGCTGGTAAAGTCATGGTTACAGTCTTCTGGGACGCTGAAGGGGTTATTCTGTTCGATGTCCTTCCCCATGGTCAAACGATCAACTCTGAAGTGTATTGTGCTACTCTTCAGAAATTGAAGAAACGACTTCAGCGTGTTCGTAGGCACAAAAATCTGAACGAACTTCTCCTTCTTCATGACAACGCAAGACCTCACACAAGCCTTCGCACCCGAGAGGAGCTCACAAAACTTCAGTAGACTGTTCTTCCTCATGCACCCTACAGCCCCGATCTCGCACCGTCGGATTTCCATATGTTTGGCCCAATGAAGGACGCAATCCGTGGGACGCACTACGCGGATGATGAAGAAGTTATTGATGCAGTACGACGTTGGCTCCGACATCGACCAGTGGAATGGTACCGTGCAGGCATACAGGCCCTCATTTCAAGGTGGCGTAAGGCCGTAGCATTGAATGGAGATTACGTTGAAAAATAGTGTTGTGTAGCTAAAAGATTGGGGAATAACCTGGTGTATTTCAATGCTGAATAAAACAACCCCTGTTTCAGAAAAAAAATGTGTTGCATTACTTATTGAACTGCCCTCGTACAACACGTATTAAAAACTTTTTTCATGATTGGCCTGTGTTATTCTTTCGAGTTTGAATCACGATCGAAATTCACTAAACATCAGAGATTATAAAATACTGTAGAACTGAAATGCGGTTTTGTACTGCCGTGGCAAAGCTATTTCCGTAGGTTTCAGGTTTATGAATTTCGAAGTTTACATTACATTTTTGTTACATTTGTTATTACAGATATAAACTATTACACCCGTTGCTGAATTTCGCTATATGTCTAACACAAGGTGCTCGTAGCAGTATCTTATGCGATTCCAGTTATTTCACTGCTTCCTAGTTCGAGGCAACCAAAATACGAGCGTCTTATTACCTAGACATGTGTAAGGGAAAATAGTACATAACTCTTAACGTTGCACAGTTCAATGAAATAAATTTCTGTATAGGAGATTTCACCATTCTAGCTCAACTGACTCAAGGTTTTGAACAGACTAGTGTCTTTTCCAGAGAGTCAACGAGCAGTCTGTTTTGTGACCCTTATGACCTTCTGCAAGTATTGTCTTTCAGCATAAGATTTTTTCGGTTGATAATAACAATCTCGCTATTAAACAAACACTGTATCCTTAATTTTCTGGTTTCTTTTCTGTTTGAAACATCACCTACACAGGTTTTATTGCCACTGTAGACTCGTGTGTATGTTTTAGTGTGCGGAGGAATCCAACGAAGTGTTCTGACATGCCATTTTTCTCTGAAGCAGTCTCGAGAAGCGACTGGACCACCGTACGTCAAAGCATTTGTCGTTATTCCAAGTTCGTTTATCCCCCAAGCCTTTCATCAAAAAGCAGGCTCCTCCGATTTGCGTCAGGGTAGCCGTAATGACTTCCGTGCATCCCTTGCCTGATATGCTCTAAGTCTATTACATAACAGCGCTTTACATAACAGTAGTTCCTCCTATTTACACAGAATCTTTAAAAGGCAACAGGCAGAAGACGACTTAAGCGGCTTGGCATCTTTTCATCTGCTTTTCCTAATGATGATGATTGTAATACCTCTCTAGTAAACGGTTATTGGTCCTTACCTTCAGCACTCTTTATACAGATGACGTAACTTGACAATGACTACCGTAGCATAATAAGTACTCAAGCCACACAAGAAAAACATGGCACGTACTAGCCTTCATGCGAATACCAGAGCACCTTCTACAGTTGATACAAAAATCTGTTTTTAACATTTTTATGCAGCGACAGCAACTGATATTGTTTATATAAGAATATACAGCCTACAGTTTCAGGTTAACTTCATCGCTTACCTTGGTTTCAACGTTAGTAATAACGTCTACTTCAGAACGTAATTTAAATAATATTTTATGTTCTGAAGAAGACGTTATTACTAACTTAGAAACCTAGGTAAACGATAAAGTTAACCTGCACCTGTAGGCTGTATATTCTTATACAAAAATCTGTACAAGAACAGAGAAGCAAAAGGAAAAATAAACATGTACAGAAATTTTCGGCATCGGGAAAGCACCCAGAGATATGAACTGCGTTCGTTTCTTTTCAGTTTATATGGTGAATACGTAATGAAAACTGCTGGTCCAATAAAGAAGAAAATTTGAATTTCTGTGGATATTTAATCAATAGACGTTAAAGCTACGCTGCAAAAAAAACATACGAAAGGGAAGTTTAAAGGTAGTCTTAAGACTAAACTTGAAGGAAATAATTTCACCGCACGAGTGAAAAGTAACGTGATGAAAGACTGTTAAAGCCATGAGAAAGGCAATAAAAATACAGTTTTCCAATCTTAAGCAAAAAAAGAAGAACTCCACGACTGAGGAAATAAGAAAATACGATCTTTTGTAAACCCTTGATGCCAATTTTGTAAAGGCCTCGTCGCTGATGCTGTGGAGGCCGAGTTGCCACTCTTGTTGCGGTAGGCCGAGTTTGTGAGTTCGTGAAACGGCTTCTGGTGCAATACCCCGCTAATAAAATTTCTTCGTGTCACTATTACACAGCTATGCTCTACGGCCAGGTAACAGGATAGGAGAACGAAGGTTCTACAACGTTCCAACAAATTTGTGACAAAGTCACACAGATGAGCTAAAATGTTTCCTTATCTTTGATACTAGTTGATTAATGCAGTCCGCAACACTGCTTTCATAAAACACAAAAAAAGGCCCTCAATGGCTAACGCAAATAACCGTAGGTAAACTTCACAGTACATAGCAAAAGTAATTTACAACTATCTGTTCACTTGTAAGAGGTCACTAAACGATGTTCTTCGTCTGTCAGCCCTGGACGAAGATCTATAACCAACTGGACTAGAGCTGTTCATCTATCTTCCGCGTAGGTTTCTGTCCGTTGTCGTTCGCTCATTGGCGGATTGTACTCGGCCGACAATTGGCGGGCGAAGTCGATATCTTCATCATCAGCGCCGTCCATGGCGCTGGTGGGACTCGTGCAAGTGGCCAGTCTCTATGGCACTGGCACCAGCTCGCATCTTTGCGCCTGTGATGCTTTTGCCCTGGCTCTGTCTTGTTCGGATGACACAGCACGTTCAGACTGGAAAAACCACTACAAGTTGCTAAAGGAAAGAAAAGAGACGCTATTGACAAAAATAAAAATGGCTAGATCTTTGATATATGCTTTAATTTTGTGCAGATATGATTCGTGGATAGTGAAAAAAGTGGGTAGTAAGAAACTCGATTGTTTTGGAATCTGGGTTTGGAGAAGTAGGCCTATCCTGATGATTTAATTGATTCAATAAACCAAAATAAATCAAAATTATCTGGTTCAAAGTGGCTCTGAGCACTATGGGACTTAACTTCTGAGGTCATTAGTCCCCTAGAACTTAGAACTACTTAAACCTAACTAACCTCAGAACATCACACACATCCATGCCCAAGGCAGGATTCCAACCTGCGACCGTAGCGGTCGCGCGGTTCCAGACTGTAGCGCCTAGAACCGCTCGTCCACCAAGGTCGGCAAAATTATCTGGAGGCCAAAGTACTGCAGATGAAATTAATATGCTTCAGGGATATCTTGTGAGGAAAATACGCACTAGAAACAGCTGTAATGATCAGAACAACAGGTCAAAGAGTAGCGGAAAACCAAGTAGAAAGTGGATACAGGATGTCAAACACAGCACTGGAATATCTGTGCAGTATGTTATTGCTGTGGTCTTCCCTCCGAAGACTGGTTTGATGCAGCCATGCAAGCTGCTCTGCCCTGTGCAAGCCTCTTCATGTCCAAATAATTAATGCTACATCGTTTGCTTACTGTATCCGTCTCTTGGTCTCCCTCTACAGTTTTTAACCTCCAACACATCCCTCCGATGTTAAATTGCTGAAATGTCTAGGAATGTGTCCTATCAAACAATACCTTCTTCTAATCAGATTGCGCCACAAGTCTCTTTTCTCCCCAGTTGTATTTTGTACCTCCTCATTTGTTACAAGCTGTACCGACCTAATCTTCAGCATTCTCCTGTACCACCACGCTTCAAAAACATCTTTTCAGAAAAGATTTGATAACACTTAAATCCAAATTTAACGTTGACGCATTCCTTTTCTTCATAAACGCTTTTCTTGCCATTGTCATCATCAGTTAATCTGGTGCTCAAATAACAAAACTCATCTACTGCCTTAAGTGACTAGTTTCCTAATCTAATTCCACCAGGATCACCTGATTTAATTTGGCTAATTTCCATCACCCTTGTTTTGCTGTTTTGGACGTTATGAAGATCTAAATAACGGACAGGAGTGCACATAAGGACTTTTTTCATCATGTCATCAGGAGTCGGAGACTATTTGATGCACCACAACATCAAACGAAAACAGACAACATCAATCAAGTGCGAAAATCTCTATCTTCATCCATTCTATCTATCTCTTGCGCCTTGTCCCGCGGTTACAAAGGGTCAGCCATGGTTAACCTGATTTTGGCATGTTAATTACAAGGGGTGGCCGGATGCCCTTCCTGCCGCCACCCTGTACCCCCCAGGATGGAGTTAGTGTACCCCAGCTGTCTGCAACTAGTGTACATCGTGAAATAGTGTGAATGTGTTTCACATGTCTGTGAGAAGTGTAACTGAGGAGGGACGTGGGGACCAGCCCAGTATTCACCTAGTAGGATGTGGAAAACCGCCTAAAAACCACCTAGAGGCTGGCCGACACACCGGCCGTCGTCGTTAATCCACCGGGCGGATTCGATCAGGGACCAGGAAGCAGCGCGTTAACGCTCTAGCCTATCCTGGCGGGTTTCTATCATCATCTAGCATATACACCAAATTTGTCACTCTATGACTTTTGGCTATTTTGCATCTAAATATTTTTATGTTACATGAAGCTGTTCTGACAAGCTTAGACGTGTATTTTGCAGAGTAACAATTTATGAATGGTCTCTGCTGGTGCTAGGGTCATCGAACTCAGTTCTCCATTCCTGTCCCTTGACAGCTATCGTCTTCATTTCAGGACAACTGCTGATCTCCTTCCTTGTAATATTTTCGTAACGAAAATGACTGGTAATGGCGAACGTGCTCCTGCCGGGAGAACTTCCGTGCCGCTGGCGTGGCGGACCTGAGGCGCGCGCACAGTGTGGGGAAGCCCCGCCGGCCCGGCGCTGCCTGGCAGTGCAGGGCGCGGTCGGCCGCCGCCCCTGCTGGCGCCCCTCGGATGCCGCCGGGATGTTTAGCCGCCTTTGTTTACGGCAGCCGGCCTCCAGGGAACTGCCGCTCTCATCCAATCACCATCAATCTGCCGAGGCGCGTGACTCGGCCTCCGGATCAATATAGCCAGCGCTGCCTTAATTACCGACAAGTCCGTAACGCTAAAGCGCTCAACCTCAGATGGCAACCTGCATCCTGCATCGTGCAGTCTGCCACGGCCGGCGCCAGCCACTGCCCCGACGCGTTAATTGCTGAGGCGGGGTGCCACTCGGAGCCCAAGTGGAATTTTCGCCTGCCGGACTCTCCTGACACAGGCTGTTACAGAGGACGCTCACCAAAGTCGCGAGACCAGAGATGTGAAGCCTAGCACGGCGGCCATCAATGTCGCTAGCGTCTCGCAAAGGGTTCAAGAGCATATCCTAAGCTAGAATTGTGTAGAATTCCTGGAAGAAAAGAGCCTTCTCACGAAACTAGAAATCGGGCTGAGGAAAAATCAGTCTCGTGTAATGCAGCTCATTTAATTCATAGGCGATGTCCTGTAAGGTGTTAGTGAATAGATTTACGAAAGGTATTTAGCAGTTCACCATATTGCCAACCGACAGAGAAGATATGAGCATAAACTCCACGAAAATAGGTGATTGCCTCGAATCGTTTATGCTGCTAAACTAGAATTTCAATGTTCTACAAGAAAGAAGTAACGTTGGGAGTGCCCCATTGAGGCGTAACAGTACCACTAATTATACTGTGAGGTGTCATTTGACCAGTTTAGAAAGTCCCTGAGATGCTACGGATTCTTTCCACAGTGACCTGCAGAGATAGAAATCTCCACATAAGATCATGCGACTTAATATAAATCAAGGTGACTCAAATGATAATAGCTTCTCTAACGAAAATTACTGCGGGTGGCCCAATCAAGCATGGCATGGTTAGTTAAAAACGAAAGATTTTAGCGCTGCTACTGTGGCTAATTGATATTTCGTTTTTTTATCGGTCATTACTGAAAATAATTACCTGTCATATCCGAAAAAACAAATACCGAAACATACCGGTAGATGTCTTAACCAGTCAGTGTTTCCCAGTTCTGAATTCCCCTATAGCAGTTACTTCTGCTTTGTAACAGATTATTACTGAGAAGTGACACTCGTCTCTGTTTTGGATTTTTACACGATCATTTTCACTCCTTGTTTTAGCTGGCTGTGAAGGGAATACCATTCCTTTCAGGCATATTGGTCACGGAAGCTCTGATACACCAACCGACTGGATAATTTCAGTGACAAAGCGAGGTGGTGTAGTGGTTAGCACACTGGGCTCACATTCGGGAGAACGACCGTCCTGATTTAGGTTTTCCATGATTTCCCTAAATCGCTTCAGGCAAATGCCGGGATGGTTCCTTTGAAAGGGCACTGCTGATTTCCTTCCCCATCTCTTCCTAATCCGATGAGACTGATGACCTCACTGTTTATCCCCCCCTCCCCCCCACAAAAAAAATCAACCAACCAACTACACTGACCATGTGGTCATGAGCAGATCCAAACACGACTGCTGTCGTGTCACCATGTCAACCCGTTTTACTGCGATGATTCCATACAAAGGACTGGCACACATATGGGATGGGCAAAATAACGTGATCACCTGTACTTACTTGGGAACTGTTTATTAATAACGGGTTTCACCACCATTTGCCCGTAATACAGCTGCGATTCTTCTTGAAACACGGCGTATAATGATCGTATAGTCTCCGGTGGGACGTTATGCTACTCTTCCATCATAACCTTTTCTAACTCCTGTAGTGATGAGGGGGGCGGAAATTGCTCTGGAGTCTGCGCTCCAATACCGCCCACAAGGGATCGATAATGTTCAAGTCCGGGGACTGTGTTGGCTAGTGAAGACGCTGCAGTTCAGTTACATGCTCCTAAAATCAAGACTCTATTGTCCTGGCTGAGTGCGTTACCGTCCTGAAATATGGGGTAGTGTTGGGGAACAAACTTTGAATCGTGAATAGCACCTGATCACCAAAAATATTCATATAATCGTTGGCTGTAACACGGCTTTTGAGAGTAACGATGGTACCAGCAGAATACCATGATACGGCTGCCCACACCAACACACTTCCACCCCCATGCTTAACCGTTGAAAACCAGCAATCAGGACTGTAAGCTTCTTTTGACGTTCTCCAAACGTAGACCCGGCCTGATGTTGGAAATAACGAAAACGTTGACTCGTCGGAACATACGGCGTGTTTTCACTGATCAGCTGTCCAGGATTTACTGTCCTGACACCATGTTTTACGCTTCTTTGCGTTGGTTATCGTCACTAATGGTTTCGGTATAGCAGCTCGTCCACGAATATTGCCTTTATGGAGTTCTCGGCGCACAATGTCGATAGATGCAAGGTCTGGAACATGGCTATTAAGTTCTGCAGTTACTATAGCCGCCGTAGTTTTGTGTTGTTTTGACACAATCCGTGTTAGCGTACGACGATCTCTGTCGTTTAGTTTTGATTTGCGCCCACTATTACGTTTACACGATGACGTGATGCAGATGATTAGGAAAAAGAATCCCATAATGTTTGAATACTTCATTAGTAGTGTAGCGCTTGACACAGTCACGTCGATTAAATATTTGGGCGTAAAATTGCAGACCGATATGAAGTGGGACAAGCATGTAATGGCAGTTGTGGGGAAGGCGGATAGTCGTCGTCGGTTCATTGTTAGAATTTTGGGAAGATGTGGTTCATCTGTAAAGGAGACCTCTTATAAAACGCTAATACGACCTATTCTTGAGTACTGCTCGAGCGTTAGGGATCCCTATCATTTCGGATTGAGGAAGGACATAGAAGCAATTCAGAGGCGGGCTGCTGGATTTGTTACTGATAGGTTTGATCATCACGCGAGTGTTACGGAAATGCTTCAGGAAATCGGGTGGGAGTCTCTGGAGGAAAGGAGGCGTTCTTTTCGTGAATCGCTACTGAGGAAATTTAGAGAACCAGCATTTGAGGCTGACTGCAGTACAATTTTACTGCCGCCAACTTATATTTCACGGAAAGACCACATAGATAAGATAAGAGAGATTAGGGCTCGTACAGAGGCATATAGGCCGCCATTTTTCCCTCGTTCTGTTTGAGAGTGAAACGGGGAGAGAAGATGCTAGTTGTGGTACGAGGTACCCTCTGCCACGCACCATATGGTGGATTGCGGAGTATGTATGTAGATGTAGATTTGGACGTGTTTCCTTGTTTTGTGTAGGCTGACATGACTGTTGAAAATCTTTGGAACTCTGTTAGGTCTTTAATTACACGTCGACCGCAGCCTCTGAATTCAAATACGAGATGTGCACTACTCGTAAACAACCTGCGCCGATGTCTAGTCCGTACTGAACACGCACAGTCCAGCGCGACACGTGAATTACCTGCGTTGTGGCTAAGCCATGTCTCCGCAATATCCTTTCTTTCAGGAGTGCTAGATCTGCAAGGTTCGCAGGAGAGTTTCTGTAAAGTTTGGAAGGTAGGAGACGAGGTACTGGCAGAAGAGAAGCTGTGAGTACCGGGCGTGAGTCGTGCTTCGGTAGCTCAGTTGGTAGAGCACTTGCCCGCGAAAGGCAAAGCTCCCGAGTTCGAGTCTCGGTCGGGCACACAGTTTTAATCTGCCAGGAAGTTTCAAGGAGAGAAATGTTTCGATGCTTCCAACTAAGAGTCGGATTTTAACGTAACTGAGTCTGGTTGAGGAAGGCTACGTGGTTAGACTTCAGCCGGACACCAGCAGTAGCTGACGCGTCGTGACGGCGTGAGCGCCACCTGACGTAGTGCGCGGGTCAGGCACGCCGCCGAAGGCCAACGGGGATTTGCAGTCCCGCGGTGGCGCGACAGGTAGCCGCATTAGCATGCATCGGCCGCCACTTTACGAGTCACTCGGCTCCGCCGGCATTCCGGCGCTCGCTCGATTAAGATTTCCCATTTGGCGGTTTTTCTAGGCTCGGCTAGCTGCGACGACGCCTCGCACGTCCCGCCGGCGCCAAGGCCTGTCCGCTCGAGGTCGTGACCTTGTCAGGTCAGAACGGTGGCTGCCGCACTTTCCTATGTCTACGACCCCTGCTCTGCTGCGGTACGACCAGTACCACAGGCACATTCCACGGCCCCTCGTGTTCGTTCGTCCATCAAGGTCATCTTGTCACATAGGATGCTCGGAAATCTTGAACTGTTCCTACACACGTCAAAAAAAGTTTTGCACCACCCCGATTCGCAGAACTCCAAGATAGACGTTGACTGTGGATATTGTATCACAGGCATAGTCCCTTTGACTGTTCAAAGATGTCACTAAACCCGCGCAAAGATGTAAACAAACATGCGTGAGCAGCGCCTATTAGACGGAGGGGGCCCGACAGCCGATCAGTTCCAGTCATTCCACCAGTAAGGAGCTACACGGCTCACGTTGTCTGTAATGCAACCATGCTTAGACGGTCAATAACGCGGTTCGTTGGCGTCCGCATTGTTACTTTGTGCCAGGAAGGGCTCTCAACAAAGGAAGTATCCAGGCGTCTCGGAGTGAACCAAAGCGATGTTGTTCGGACATGGAGGAGATACAGAGAGACACGATCTGTCGATGACATGCCTTGCTCAGGCCGCCCAAGGGGTACTACTGCAGTGTGGATAACCGCTACCTACGGATTGTGGCTCGGAGGAACCCTGACAGCAACGACACCACGTTGAATAATGCTTTTTGTGCAGGCACAGGACGTTGCGTTACGGCTCAAACTATGCGCAATAGGATGCATGATGCGCAACTTCACTCCCGACATCCATGTCGAGGTCCATCTCTACAACCACGACACCATGTAGTGCCGCACAATGGGCCGAAAACCATGCCGAATTGACCTCTCAGGATTGGCATCACGTTCTCTTCACTGACGAGTGTTCATATGCCTTCAACCAGACTATCGTCGGAGACGTGTTTGGAGGCAACCCGGTCGGGCTGAACGTCTTAGATACACTGTCCAGCGAGAGCACCAAGATGGAGGTTCCCTGTTGTTTTGAGGTGGCATTACGTGAGGTCGACGTACGCCACTGATGGCCATGGAAGGCACCGTAACGGCTGTACGATACGTGAATGCCATCCTCCGACCGATAGAACAACCATATCGGCAGCATACTGGCGAAGCATTCGTCTTCATGGACGACAATTCGCGCCCCCATCGTGCACATCTTGTGAATGATTTCTTTCATGATAAGGACATGGCCCGACTAGAGTGGCCAGCATGTTCTCCAGACATGAACCCCATCGAACATGCCTGTGATAGATTGCAAAGTGCTGTTTGTGGATGAAGTGACCCACCAACCACTCTGAGGGATCTACGCCGAATCGCCGTTGAGGAATGGGAAATATGGACCAACAGTGCCTTGGTGAATTTATGGATAGCATGCCACGTCGAATACAGGCATGCATCAATGCAAGAGGGCGTGCTGCTGGGTATTAGAGGTACCGGTACGTACAGTAATATGGACCGCCATCTCTGAAGGTCTCGCTGTATGGTGGTGCAACATGCAATGTGTGGTTTTCATGAGCAATAAAAAGGGCGGAAATGATGTTTGTCTACACCTTCAAAATTTTTTTGTGATGAATATTGTGTTTCACGGCATTTTAATAATTACGTAATGGCATTTTCGTACCATTACTATTATTATATATTTGACTCCCTAGTCTTAACGTAACAGTTTACGTAAATCACGAAAGTTGTATTTCTAACTTCCCACACCAGATGGTGGGTACTATGTTTTTTTTAAAAAACTATGTTATACCTCATTTCATGTAATTCATATTATTCTTTTTCCTTTTCTTTTTCTCTTTTACTTGTCCTGCACTCTGACAACTTACTAACGATCTGTTTTATGTTTTGTAAGTTGGTTTTTTAAAAAACAATATGCCAGTGTATTTTAGATGTTTCCTTCCCCATCCGTCTGCTATGTTTTTTACGTACATTTTAAGTTTAAATTACTTCACAAGTCACAAGTGCACAGGAGGTATTTTGTGTTAATATCTTGCAAAACAGTAGTATTAAGTCTTCACGTGACACATGTCACATAGAGGGCCTTCGAAGCCGTGTTACTCCGAGGTCTGCTGTACAGGTGCATGTAACCAGCGGCCTCAGGTTATGTGATCGCTCTAAGCTTGTGGTTATAGCTTGATACCAGTGCCTACTAATTTTAATTGTATATTACAGGTATGTTCTTACCAACTGTTATGTTCATACGCAGGTGTAGTTGTGATTTTCGGTTTTATAGTCTCTGATAGTTAAATGAAAATTTTTAAGTTCTAGCACTGAGAATGGTCACTAAGGGACCGAAATTCGATTTTGCTGACAATAAAACATCAAAATACGGCCAATGCTGATTTTCCTTCCAATTCTATTCACTATTTGGTCGTGGTGCACACAACACGCCATGGAGTCGCCAACCAATTATGTTTATGTTCATATCTATTCCAGGTCCCGGAGCTCTCTGAACGGAGGGGATGTAAGACTTTCTTTGAGGTGTGCATATCTACATCTATATTGGTTGATAGTTGCTAAGGAACAGGGACATTGTTGGACAGTAATAGTCACAGGCAATGACGAACGATATGAAACACAGTTCACATGTAACAGTGGTATATTATACTCAGATAACTAAAGTCATGGGCTAGCGATATGCGCATATCTAGGTGACATTAATATCGCATACACAAGGTATAAAAGGCGAGTGCATTGGCGGAGCTGTAATTTGTATTCAAGTGATTTATGTGAAACGTTTTCCGAGGTTGTTGTGGCAGCAAGACTGGAATTAACAGACTTCGAACTGGAACGGTAGTTGGTACTAGACGTATGTGGCACTACATTTCGGAAATCGTTAAGGAATTCAGTATTGTGAGATTCACAGTATCAAGAGGGTGTTGAGAACACCAAATTTCAGATATTAACCCTCACTACGGACAACACAGTGGCTGACGGCCTACACTTAACGACATTTGTTAGCAGAGAAGCAACACTGCGCGAAATAACCGCAGAAATCAACGTGGGACGTGCGACAGACCTATAAGTTTATGGGCTATGGTGGCAGACGACCGACGCGCTTGCATTTTCCTAACAGCACGTCACCGTCTGCAGTACATCTTCTGCGCTCATGATCAGCTGGATCACAGATGTCTGGAAAATCGTGGTCTGGTCAGATGAGAGCCGATTTCAGTTGATGGTTTGAGTATGGCGCTGGACCCACGAATTCGTGAACCTAAGCTGTCAGCAAGACACTGTGCAATCTGGTTGTGGTTCGATAATGATGCGTGCTGAGTTTACATGGAATGAACTGGACCCTCTGGTACAACTGAACAGCTCATTGACTCGAAATGGTTATCTTCGGCTACTTGGAGACCAAACAACGATGGAATTTGTATTGACGATAATGCGCCAAGTCACCAGGCCACAACTGTTCGCGATTACTTTGGAGAATGTTCTGGACAGTTTGAGCCAGTGATGTGCCCATCCAGATAGGCCAACATGAATCGCATTGAACATTTCCGGAACTTAATGGACAGATCAAATCGGGCACAAACTCTCATCCCGCCAACACTTTCACAATTATGGACGGCTATAGAGGCAACATGGCTCACTATTTATACAGAGGACTTCGAACGAATTGTTGAGTCCATGCCACGCCAAGTTTCTGCTCTACGCCGGGAAAAAGAGGGTCCGACATCGTATTAGGGGGTGACCCATGATCTGTGCCACCTCAGTATATTAAGATAAATGTTTCAGATTTTATCACTTGGGAAAGCTGGATAAAAGACAAACGTAATGTACATGTTCGACACAGGTCAAACTCCCAACATGAAGTTGAATATCGGACTCTCAGTAAGAAATATGACCTCCTCGAGCACTAATACACATTTTGCACCAATTGTTCATGTTGCCTACCAAACATTTGGATAGTTATTGCGGATATTGTCCCGCACCTCTCTCTAGTAGGTTTTCAATTCTTGCATGGTTCGTGGAGGGGGCGGTGCTTCTGGAGAAACACGCCTGCCGGGAGCACCCCAGGCATGTAATATTGGATTTAGATACGGGGAGTTCGCAGGACATTCCATACGTTCAATATCTTCACTTTCCTGACAGACAGCCTCCACTCCTTCCAAATTAACAACGTAAGTGTAGACCAATGTGGCGAGAATTAAAATAAACTGCATCGACATCAGTTCAGAGATTTATACCATATAAATTAACAAACGACAGAGCTGATCCCCGTCGGTACATAAAACATGTCAGAACACTGTGGGAGGAACAACGAGAAAAGCATGCAAAATTTAAGCGAACGTAAAATACTCAAGTTTGGAAATCTTCTACACAAGCTTGAAATTTAGCGCGGATTTCAATGACATGCTTGCAATATTTTACACAGTGAAATTTGTCTCGAAACCTGGCAGAAAATCCAGAGATACTGTGGTTACATTTAAGTATGCTAGCGGCAAGACACAATCAGTGCCTTCTTTGCGCGATAGGAAAGAAATACTATCGATGACAGTGCTATATAAAACGGAGTTACTAAACACAGTCTTGTGAAACTTCTTCAACGACAAAGACAAAGTAAATATTCGAGAATTTGATTCAAGAACAACTGACAATATGAGTAACTTAAAAGCAGATATTCTCGGAGTAGTGAAGCAACTTAAAACACGTAATAAAAGCAAGGTTCAAATGGCTCTGAGCACTATGGGACTTAACTTATGAGGTCAGCAGTCCCCTAGAACTTAGAACTACTTAAACCTACCTAACCTAAGGACATCACACACATCCATGCCCGAGGCAGGATTCGAACCTGCGACCGTAGCGGTCGCGCGGTTCCAGACTGTAGAGCGCCTAGAAACGCTCGGCCACTTCGGCCGGCATATAAGCAAGGCTTCCCCTCCAGACTGTACACCAATTACGCTTCTTAGCAATAGCTCCATACTTAACAATTATATACAACCGCTCGCATGACGAAAGATCCGTGTCCAAAGACTGTAAAGTTCCAAAGGTCAAACCAGTATTCAAGAGATTCTGTAGGAATAATCCACTAATTTACAAGCCCATATCATTAACGTCGAAACGCAGCAAGATTTTAGAAGATTGTGTTCGAACATTACGAATTACTTCGAAGAGAACGGTCTGTTGACACCAGTGATGAATACATATGGGGGGCGCGAGAGGCGCGCACCCCCCCCCCCCTCCTCCTACCCTTGTAGGGCCGCCAGCACTGCCACCTGCGCCGCCCCCGCCAGTCAGCCCTCACGCTATTCGTTCGTTTCTTTCGTCAGTCGACTGGACTGGATAGAGTTATCAACTAGTGTTGTACTTTCCTATGTAGCACGCATGTACGCATCATCGTATTTTATACGCCCTTAATAATCGTGATTCTGTTACGCAGGCGTTGTCTGTTTGTCCTAGATCTGTCTGTCCTGCTTTGCACACGTTGTACGAATGATTTGCTTGTCTACCTGCATCTATTGTTACAATAGAAAGAAGTTTTTCAACATTGCGGCGTATAAAGACATGGCTGAGGTCGACAGTGGAGGATCGACTTAATGGCTTAACTATTGAACACTCACCGTGACATTGATTGTCCTATTGACGATGTAATTACCAATTTTCCAGGAAGAATAGGTGCACTGAATTCATCATTTGTATATTTGTATATGTGTATAATGCGTTTAAGTAAAAGTTAGTTAAACTTTGCATGTGACTTGATTAGTTTTTTTATTACGGTAAAACTAAAATTAGCTCGAGGTATCCTTAGCACCCCATCCTTGAGGTTATTCTGTATCCGTCACTGGTTGACACATAGTTAACACGAATTAAGAAAACATCGTTATAATGTAACACAACTAGCTCTTTACTCACACGAAGTGTTGAGTGCTATCGACAAAGGATGTCAAATTGATTCCGTATTTCTAGGTTTCCAGAAGACTTTCGACTCCGTACCTCACAAGCAACTTGCAATCAAATTGCTTGATTATGGAGCAACGTTTCGGTTATGTGACTCGATTCGTGATTTCCTGTCAGAGAGGTCACACTTCGTAGTAATAGACGGAAAGTCATCGGCTAAAATAGATGTGATTTCTGGTGTTTCCCAAGTTGTTCCTTATCTATATAAAAGATTTAGGACACAAACTGAGCAGCCATCTTAGATTACTTACAGATGATGCTTTCATTTACCGTGTTATCAAGTCATCAGATTATCAAAATCAATTGCACAACGATTTACAGAAGATACCTGCATGGTGAGAAAATTTTCAATTGATCCTAAATAGTGAAAAGTGTGGGGTCATCCACGTGAGTGCTACAAGGAATCTGTTAACCTTTGGTTACACGACAAATCAGTCCAATCTACAGGCCTTAAATTCAGTTAAATAGCTAGGAATTACAATCACGAACCATTTAAATTGTAAAGAAGACATGTTGTGGAGACAGCAAACCAAAGACTGCGTTTTATTAGCAATACACTTGGAAAATGTAAGAGATCTACTAAAGAGACTGCCTACACTACGCCTGTCAGCCCTCTTTTAGAATGTTGCTGCGTGGTGTGGGATCCTTACCACGTAGGATTGACGGAGTACAGCGAGAAAGTTCAAAGAAGCGCAGCACATTTTCTATCATCGCGAAATAGGGGAGAGAGTGTCACTGACATGATACGGGATTTGTGGGGTGGACATAATTAAAACAAAGGCGTTTTACGCTGCGGTGGAATTTTCTCATGAAATTTCAATCACCAACATTCTTCTCCGTATGCGAAAATATTTTGTTGATATCGGCCTACATAGAGAGGAACTATCATTATAATAAGGGAAGTCCGAGCTCGCAAGGATAGATATAGGTGTACGTTTCTCCCAAGCGCTGTTCGATAGTGAAATAATAGAAAATTATTGGGAAGGTAGGTCGATGAATCATCCGCGAGGCATACACAGGAAGTGTGATTTGCGGAGTACCCATGCAGAAACAGATGTGGATGTTGCAGCATGTCCGATACCTCAGCAGACTTTTGTGGGTGGGAATCATCGCCCATAAACAGTAAGTCGTGATCTATCGTGCTCCTGTACAGACAGATGTGATGCAGAATAATCTACCAGCAATACCGCTGTGCTGTAACACTGCCTTGCGCAAAGATATGCAACGTTGTTCGGCCATTGTGCACCACGTCAGCCCATACTGTAACGAATAGGCCAAAATCATGATTCTCATGAATATTATGTGATGGGTAACATTTTCCCCTCTCCCTCCACATTAACTGGTGGCCAGAAACACTTGCCACACTGAAGCGAGATTATTCGGAGGATATCACTCTGGACCATTGATACTGACCTCAACCCTACACAAACGAAATATTTATCGACGATGTCGTGATTGAAGAGGGATCCATTTAACAGGATTCCGAGCAAACAAAACATCCTGATTTAATTGCAGCGATATGGTTCTGGCAGAGTCAAGTGCACCGCCAGGGGTTGTGAGTTCGGCAGTGATCTGCCTAGGAGCGATATGTCTGTTCTACATCTACATCTACTTGATTACTCTGCTATTCACAATTAGGTACCTGGAAGAGGGTTAAATAAACCATCTTCAAGCTGACACTCTACCGTTCCACTCTCGAACGGCGCGCGGGAGAGACGAGCACTTCAGTTTTCCTGTGCGAGCCCTTATGTCTCTTATTTTGTCGTGATGATCATTTCTCCCTATGTAAGGGGGTGCCAATAGAATGTTTTCGCAATCGGAGGAGAAAACTGGTGATTGAAATTTCATGAGATGATCCCGTCGCAACGAAAAACTCCTTTGTTTTAATGATTGCCACTCCACGTATCATGCCTGTGGCACTCTCTACCATATTTCGCGATAATACAAAACAAGCCGCCCTTCTTTGAACTTTTTCAATGTCGTCCGTCAATCCCAAGTGATACGAATCCCACACCGCACAGCAATACCCCAGAATAGGGAGGACAAGTGTGGTGTAAGCAGTCTCTTTAGTAGATCTGTTGCACCTTCTAAGTGTCCTGCCAATGAATCGCAGTCTTGGGTTTGCTCTGGCCACAAGATTATCTATATGATCGTTACGTTGTCGCACCGCATGAAATGATGCACTAATTGGTACCACGACAAGCTTCGTCAAACACCGTATTGCATGAACTGTAGAATGCATATAGATCACTCGTGCTCGGGCTTCGCTGCAGTTAACACGTCACGGCCTTCACGTTTCTTTCTACTATCATTGGTCGGCTGTTTCGTGGCAAGAGTCAGCTGTTCCGTATAAAGTAGTAGTTGTTCCTTATCAGGTGTCAGTTGTCCCTTAGCAATTGTCAAGCAGCGAACACCATAGAAACCGCTACAGTGGGAAGAATGATTGTTAGCGGTAATTAGTCTATTCTTGTCTTCGCTTCCACTACTGGAGCGATACGTAAGACTTTTTTTTAGAGAGGAAAGAAAACTTTTATTTATATGGTAACGGTCGTAGGTGATTTTTTAATGGTTTTAGATGCAAGATTTATATAAAAATATGTACCCATTTTCAAAACATATTTTGCACACTTGGCTTCCCTTCATGGACTAAAATACTTTTTAGGAAATATTCTCTATTGTAATAAATAGTAAACTGATGATTTAATAATTACCATGCAACAAACCATAACAGTATTCAATTATAGACTGGGAAATAGTGACCCAAACATATCGATGTATTTTGGTGGTCACGAGCTGCTGCGCGCTGATACATTGACTTGCTGATATTTTCATAGTGACGCCCAACAGCTGGCAGAAATTGCGCATGATGGAAAGCTTGAACTTTCACTAATATGTACCTCAGGTTTCCATTGCGAAAAAATACTTCTGTTGCAGCTAAGAGACACTAAAAGTTACTATATTGTACCAAGTATAAGAAGCTATGGACTATAAGACGCATCTTAATTTTTAAGCAGCTTAAAGAAAATGACGTTTTTAACATTTTTGTTATTAGATTGCAAAACCAGACTAAAAAAAATTTCTTAGTTCATAAAATCGAACTGACCTTTAAAATCCCCGAAAATCATCAACTGACTTCTTCTTCTACTTCTCCTTCCTCCTCCTCCTCCTCTTCGTCGTCATCATTGTCTTCATATAAAGACGGTATTCACTGCCATCGAGACCGCTACTTGTACCGAAATATATAGCAAAAGTCTTCTCTTTCTCTCTAGACCACGAATATTTTATCCACTGACACACCTGTTTGATCTATCACAAGAAGAGAACTCTTCTTCAATAAAACCCATTTCGTTCTGTCCCACTAGCCTCGTCCATCCAACCCTTGTCATGTACGTGAACAACAAGAGCTGGAGATATTTCAGAAGGTTTTTGTATTGGTTTTCGCTTGAAAATGGTCATTGGATTAAGTTTAGTATCGTCAGCACAACATGAAAGGACAAAAATGTAGTACATTTTTCATGTCTACCTGTTTTTACAGTTACAGGTTTAGCACCTTTCATGGCAGCAGTTCTTTAACTAGGCACATCAGATGTCAGGGTAGTTCCGTCCATGTTTGCTATTTGGCTTAGTTCCACACAGGGCTTATTTCCATGCTGAATAATAAAGCGATGGAAAGATAGTATTTTCTCCTCATTCCCTTGTGACTTTTTCGCAGATATTTTTTTTTCACATGCTAAGTCCCTGACGCTTCATAACCTTGTAGCACAAACCACTCCACCCTTAACGTCTGTTAAGCTACACTTATCACGTAACTTTTTTTTTTTGAAAGAGAATATACTGATAATTGATTGAAATGTTTTTTAAACATTCTCTTTTATGTCTATTAAAAGCCCCGCCGAAATTTTCTCAGGGCGCTATCGCCAGAAATATCATATGTATTCCAATGTGAAAACATCCGTCTTACGATGGATTAAAAGAAAATCTTTCTTTAATATTACATGAAAAGCCAATTTAACACAATTTTTAATTATTTTTTCTGTGAGGCTTGATGATCCAGGATAGCCGCCCATGTGTAATGGCAGCGTACACATTTATAGAAATTACTCTTAATAAAACTGTACCTCTGGCCAAAATTGAATTGGAAAATATTACAAGACGCCGTTTTGTAATCATTGAGATTATTCTTTTTAATACCTTTAGCATTAAATTACTATTAAAATACCTTAACCGAGCGAGGTGGCGCAGTGGTTAGCACACTGGACTCGCATTCGGAAGGACGACGGTTCAATCCCGCGTCCGGCCATTCTGATTTAGGTTTTCCGTGATTTCCCTAAATCGCTCCAGGCAAATGCCGGGATGGTTCCTTTGAAAGGGCACGGCCGACTTCCTTCCCCATCCTTCCCTAACCCTATGAGACCGATAACCTCGCTGTTTGGTCTCTTCCCTCAAACAACCAACCAACCAAAATACCTTATATCATTTTTATCATTAATGGCGTCGCTACAACGATGAGTCTATACAAAATGGCCAAGGCTACATTTAATTATTACGTAACTAAATCATGGGAAAGAAAGGTACTTGCTTCTGACAAAAGACAATTTTAATAAGCAGTAGATTCATATATATTTAAAATATTACTAGTATTACTACAGAAAATTGAATTAGTTCTAACAGATCGTGAACAATAAAAGTCCGTCAGCTAGAGCATCAGAACCAAGAAGTGAATGAAACAAAAAACGTTCTTCCCTTTTGTACCAAATGACAAAGGTACTACAAATTACTATTCTGAGAGCGCATTCCATTGTTGAGTATCAATAATTTACTTTATACTCATTTTTCCGAAGGCTATTCTATACACTGTAGCGTTAGTTTGCGAGTGTGTATCGGAATCATTTTTCTATTAATTTCAGTGCCATTTTGACAGTATTCTTGAATCCGTTTCAATACGTCATCTTCTAGTTTCGCTCAGTTTGCATTCAGTCATCTACATGCACATTTAGTCTTCCTCATTATTTTCTGTTCTTCTTTTCTAACCTGCCAATCGGGTATCGTTTTTTCTGTTGGTGGAGGTCCGAAGTGCTGCTCAGCAGCTCTGTTTCCATGTTTCTGTGGGTATGCTATTACTTTCAATTTATAGCCGCACCATATGAAAATCTTTCATTTTTCTCCATTACAAAACTAGCTACTAACAAAAACATTGTACTGTTACCGATAACACACATTTTGGGTTTTTGATGGAGGGGCGGGAGGGAGACAGTGTTTGCAAGCTTTTGAATCGCCACAACTCATTTTCGTCGCACCTGTGACCTGCTGCTTGTTGAATCCAACTTTTCCAGGTATAGGTTTCCCGCGACATCGAATACATGGTCATTTTAAGACTACAATTAACACATCCCACTCTTTACATTCCTTTTACCATAATTGGTCGGGTGTTCTGATGCAGTTGTCAGTTGTTCCGTATAAAGTGGCCATTGTTTCTTGGCAGTGTCGGTTGCTCCCTACCAAACGTCAAGCAGAGTACATCGTAGAAACCACTGTAATGTGCATAGCGGGGTGTACTTTCCTTTCTTTTTAAGACTGGCCGGAATTTTAAATCCAACATTGGACATTTTTACATTATTTCAAGTGTAAGACGCATCTGAATTTTGGAGTCAATTTTTCGAAAAAATGTGCGCCTTATAGCCCGTAAAATACGGTATTGTACACAGTTGTACCCAGAGAGCCTGAAAGGGTTAAAGCTGGTTTTCTGAGGTTTGTACGTAGGCTTTCGCGGGGTAGCTGGCATCTATCATCAACCGTCTGATACTTCAGGTTTTTCAGCATCTTCGTACATATCTGAGTCCATCTGTGCTGACCTTCTTTTCGTACAATATCCCCTGTTGGTGCTGTCCGGTGTTGCTCCCTCACAATTGAGCAGCATTGAATGATGGACCGCACGGGATTTTTGGAAGCAATCTCCTACACAGGCTGAATGCATTTTCGCAATATTTTACCAATGAACAGAAGCCCACCACCTACATTACCTACGACTGAGAATATGTCATCATCTCATATACCTACAACTTGTAAAACACACATATTCGTAGGTACTGACCGATTACAATAGTGACTAATTAACATAATAATTTTAGGACACTGCGTTTTTCGTTTCCTGAAGTGCACAATCATACATTTTTTTATTTAAAATCAGTTGCCAGTCTTTACAGGGCATGGAAATCTCACAAAAAATGTAAACGTTATTTTAGATAGTGCTTCATTATGGATAACTGCATCATCTATAAAAAGTACGAGCTTGTTATTAATGTTTTTGCCAGCTGATTAATATACAGTATGAACAGCAAGCGTCCCTGTCCAGAGGGACACAACTAAAGCTACTTCTATATCCGTCGACAACTGTCCATACAAGATAACACGTTACGTCTTCCCTATCAATAAATCTTCATTTTAGTCTCACATTTCTTTTGATACCTAATATTACAGTAATTTCGTTGATCAGCGTTGACGTTCTACCGAGTCAAATGCTTTTTGGAAATAACCACTACGTCTTCCTGAGTGCCTTCAGCGATGGCTTTCAGGATGTCATATGACGAAAGTGATCCTTTAACTTTACATCACCAAGGTTCTTTTTCTCATGGAGGAGGTCATTCTGTTCGAGATACCTTACGATAGAGCAGAGAATATATTCTGTTTCCTGGTGGCTTGTTGTAAACGTGAAATATCTAGACGTAACGTTGAGAAACTACATGTATTAGATCAACCACATAAGGTCAGTTGTGAGCCGGGTGAATAGATGACTGTCATTTATTGAGAATGTTCTGGGAAACAGTGAAACACCTATCAAGTAGACACATTACAGAATGCTCGTGCGACCTACGATGGAGTACCTCTCTAACTTCGGTACCACATAAACGTTTGATGGAAGGAAAGCATGGAAGTAAATTATGATTTGCCTTGATACATTTTTTACTGATGAATTCGAGCAGTATGAGAATCTTACGGAAAATTTGAAGAAATTGAAAAATGTGGCTGTCGGAAGGACTGACTCAGCATGCAGAAAAGTCAAAACAACCTTCAGTGAAAATAAAAGCAAGGGTAGTAACATTAAGAGTGCGCTGGGAATTCCACTGTTCGGTGCAGAGAAAAGATCGGATAAGTGGAAAGAGTACAATGAAGGCCTCTACGAGGGGGAAAACATGTCTGATGACATGATAGAAGAAGAAGAAGAAGTCGACAGCGAAGAAATAAGGACTCCAGTGTTAGAAACAGAATTTAAAAGAGTTTTGGAAGACTTAATGTCGAATAAAGCAGAAGGATAGATAAATTTTTACCAAAAATTCTGTCATCATTGGGGAAGTGCAGCAAACCGATTATTCACGTTAGTGTGTAGAATGTATGAGTTTGACGATATGCCATCTGAATTTCGGAAATATATCATCAACCCAATTCCGAAGACTTCAAGAGCCGTCAACTGCGATAATTATGGCACACTTAGCCTAACAGCTCATGCATCCAAGTTACAGACAATAATGATTTACACAAAATGGAGAAGAAAACTGAGGATGAATTAGTTAGGCCTTAGGAAAGATAAAGGTAGCAGAGTCGCAGCTCTGACGTTGCGGTTGATAACGAAAGCAGGACTGAAGTAAAATCGAGACACTTTCATACGAATTATCGATTTGGAAAATGTGCTCGACACTGTAAAATGGTGCAAGAGTTTCGAAATTCTGAGAAAAATAGGGGTGAGCTGTAGGGTACGACAGGTGATACACAACAACTGAGAGGGGACAATACGAGTGGGAGAGGGAGAATGAAGTGATTGGATTCAAAAGCGTGTATGACATGTATGCAGTATTTCGCCCCTACTATTCAATGTATACATTGAAGAAGCAACTGTGCAAATAAAAAAGAGTTCAAGAGTGAAAATAAAATTCAAGGTGAAATGATATCAGTGATAAGATTCCCTAATGACATTTCCGTCCTCAGTGAAAGTGAAGAACGACAGGAGCTGCTGAATGGAATGAACGGTCTAATGAGTACAGAATATGGATCGAGAGTGAATCGAAGAAAGGTGAAAGTAACGAAAAGTAGCAGAAATGAGAACAGCAAACAACATAACACCAAGATTGGTGGTCACGAAGCATATAACCTAAAGGAATTCTGCAGCCTAGGCAGCAAAATAACCCCTGACGGTCGGGGCATTTCTGGCTAAGAGAAGTCTGCTGGTATCGAACGTATTTTGAGGAAGACATTTCTGAGAATGTACACTCGGAGCACAGCACTGTACGGTAGTGAAGCACGGTCTGTGGGAAACATCGAAAAGAAGATAATCGAAGTATTAGAGATCTGGTGTTACAGAAGAGCGTTGAAAACTAGGTGGACTAATAGGTAAGAAATGAGGAGGTTCTCTAGAGAATCGGCGAGAAAGGAATGTATGGAAAACACTGTCAAGGAGAAGGGGCAAGGTGGTAGGAAACTAGTGCGGCGATGTATGGATGAAACACGAACAAGGTAAGCAGGGCCTTACTCGTAGAGCTTTACTACCAAAACAACAGCAGTAATGCTGCTCTATTCACAAGTATCGATGTATTACTTTGTAAGATTACTTGGCGACTCCGAAACACATTTGAAGATAAACTAGTAGTTGGCCGATCGTTCCGAACTGCGTGGTCAGCAGCATCATCAGATTTGAAACCTTGTGATTTATAGCTGTGGTGTCACCTGAAGGACAATGTTTATCAAATAGGCACTAACATGTGGTGGAGGTTGAAGATGAGTATGGCGAGGGAGGTAGCCAAAATGTCAACTGATATGTTTCGGGCAGCAGTCGAACAATCTTTAAAACGAATCTAGGCTTCGGGGATGCAGATGGTCGTCACATTGAGTAACTTATGCAACGTGCCACGTAAAGGCTTTGTGTTTCTATCAATAGTTTACTGCAGTCGAAATCAGAAAATCAAAGTTGTAGAGAAATGAGAAACTGAGTAGCAGATGAGTTTTGCTATTTGGGCAGCAAAGTATCTGATGATGCCCAAAGTAGAGGCGATATAAAATGTAGCCTGGTTATTGCAGGCAAAAATTCTGAAGAAGAGGAACTTATTAAGATCTAATACAATTTAATCATTAAGAAATCTATCTGATGGTGTTTTCTATGGAGTGTGGCCTTGTATGGAAATGAGACGTGGACGATAAACAGTTCAGACAAGAAACTTTTCGAAAGGTAAGGGAAAAGATTTGATGGTATGTCGAGTAACTACTGAGGAGAAATTAATTCGAATTGGGAATTTAGAAATTTACAGCATATTTTCAGTAAAAGATAGGATAATGGTAGAACACATCCTGACTCGTCAAGGAATCGTTAGTTCAACAGTGGAGGTAAGTGTGTGGGGTAAGTATTGTAGAGGGAGACCAAGACATGAATACAGTAAGCAGATTGCAGAAGTTGTTCAGAGATGAAGAGGCTTTCATAGGATAGACATGTGTCGAGAGCTGCATCGATCCAACCTTCGCATTGAAGGCACAACAACAACAATAACGAAAGAACTAGAAACTTCCAAATATGATTTTAGATTCTGGAGTCTTTTGGAACATCTAAGATACGTCAAAATGGTTCAAATGGCTCTGAGCACTATGGGACTCAACTGCTGTGGTCATAAGTCCCCTAGAACTTAGAACTACTGAAACCTAACTAACCTAAGGACAGCACACAACACCCAGCCATCACGAGGCAGAGAAAATCCCTGACCCCGCCGGGAATCGAACCCGGGAACCCGGGCGTGGGAAGCGAGAACGCTACCGCACGACCACGAGATGCGGGCTAAGACACGTCAGCCGATACAAAATTTTCAGAAGATGTCTTATATGTGTGTGGTTCAGGGGGATTAGGAATGTAGAAAAAAGTGTTTGAAATTTCCTGCTATCCTTTGATAGATAGTCCAAAAGCGTGGGAGCAGCATACAATAAAATTTTTGTTTTTCTGAAAATATTGTTAGCATATCATGACGATCGTGACTAAATTTAAAGTAACAGGATCAAGGTTGCGACAGGAAGGGCGGGCGGCCACCCCTTAAAATGAATCATTGCGCCGATGAGGGACAAAGTGACAAGGCCTGAATCCTCTCATTTTCAAATCTTTTTAAATGAGATCATGCATTGTCGACAGCAGTACTTGCAACTCAGTTGCTCTTTTACGAATGGATGCCAATAGAAAAACTATTTACTTCCTCCATTGTCCATACTGAAGAGGGTATGGGCCTTCTCGGACACTCTGTACAAGGTATTCTAGTTATAAAGTAGTCAGTGGACTGATAAATGTAAATACAGTGTTCTACGCTTACCGTGATGTCAGATTTGCAAAATTGCTACATGACTGGATTCCTTTGCGAAGGCGTCTTCCACGTCTCCAACAGACTGACAGCGACTGCTTTCAGAGCTACTGCAAGTGCAACCCCCCCCCCCCCCCCCCTGCTCCCAACTCCAGCCAACCTCTCGTGATTGGAAGCAAATGTGACGTGAGATCCGACACGGCGCTCACAAGCCTTCCTCCTGTTCCTCTTTTATACGCCCACTCATTCACCCTTGTGTGAGTGACTCTGTCCCGTATCTTCAATTACTGAGTTAATGGTGTTATTTGAGGGGAAATGCCAACCGTGACAGAAAGCAATTCTAGATACCATAGACTGATTTTGAGACGTATGAAGGAGTGGTATTCATTTCATTCACCTTCTCTATGATAGAGACACTTTAAATAACAAGTAGTGGCGGCATAGAGGTTGAAACACATGTTGCAGCCGACCGATTTTTCGCTAAATTTCTGTGGCTGAAAACTGGCATGGTTGGCTACTGTATGTAAACGCTGTAAATAATCCACATCTGATATCTTCTTTCATTCCTTTTGCCATACATTAAATGGTGTACTACTGACAAGAAATTAAATTTACCAAAAACCGGAAAAAATAGTCTTAAGTACGGAGTGTTAATGTTGACTAACCGCTACATTACTGTTTTTTCACTTTAGTAATTCAAATCGTATTACTTGTAATACTCACTAGAAAGAAAGCTGCCCGAACCAGTAACAGATGCTTTACTAAAAAAAATGCTTCTGAATTTGAGTTTTCCTTACCATGTTAGTGCGTGAGCTATACTGGACAGAATATGGTATAATTACTTTTCTTTCGTGTTACTGCATGTATAATACATCCTCGCCAACGAGCGTATTGGGGCTATGACACCTTGAAGTGAAAGGCGTGGCTCAGAATTGTGCAATACTCACAGAAATACCGGCCAAGCAAATTTCATGAAGCTGGTGAAAATACTGTAAGATAACATGTCCCATTCACCCAGTAGAAGAGTGACTGGTGCGTGAAAATGGGGTGAAATATGAAAATTAATGGAACGCCTGAACCAAGTCCTACTATCTACAAAATAATCAATCTTGGGACAGATACACCCACTAAACTCATAGGCACTGAATAAGGCTGGGAGGAGGATAAAATGAAAAAAAAATCCAAAGAAAGCAAGAAAAAACAGGCTGAAATGTGTTAGCTTGGGGTGGAAACCATAGAACTACAAACAATGTAATTAAACTTTGTCCTTACAAAAATTAAGTGGTACGAGGAACTCACAGGACGTAAACACTTACGTGACGAAAGTCATGGGACACCTCCTAATATCGTGTCGGACCACCTTTTGCCCGCGGTAGTGCAGCAATGCGACGTGGCGTGGACTCAACAAATCGTTGGGAATCCGCTGCAGAAATACTGAGCCATGCTGTGTCTATAGCCGTCCATAACTGTGAAAGTGTTGCCAGTGTAGGATTTAATGGACTAACTGACCTCTCGATGATGTCCCTTATGGGTGGCGAAACCACTCACTCGAATTGTCCAGAATGTTTTTTAAACTAATCGCGAACATTTGTGGCGCTATGACATGGTGCATCGTCATCCACAAAATTTCCACCGTTGTTTGGGTTCAAGATGCCAATGAATGGCTGAAAATGGTGTCGAAGTATGCCTAGCCGAAAAGGACCACTTCCAGTCAACGATCGGCTCAGTTTGACCAGAGGACCCAGTCCGATCCATGTACACACAATTAAACATCATTACGGAACCACCACCAGCTTGTCCAGTATCTTGCTTACATCTGGGGTCTATGGCTTCGTGAAGTCTGCTCCACACTCTAACTCGACTATCAGCTCTTATCAACTGAAATCGGGACTCATCTGACTACGCCACGGTTTTCCAGTAGTGTAGGGTCCAACCGATATGGTCACGAGCCCAGGACAAGCGCTCAGTCGTCCGTCTGCTGCCATAGCCCATTAACCTACAAATCTCGCAGCATTGTCCTACGTCCCACATTGATGTAAGCTGTTGTTTCACGCTGTGTGTCTCGTCTGTTATCACTGGCAACTCTACAGAAACGTCCATGCTCCCGGTTAAGTGAGGCCCGTCGGCCACTGCGTTGCCCGTGGTGAGAACTAATGCCTGAAATTTGGTATCATCGAAACACTCTTGACACTGTGGATCTGAGAGTACTGAATTCCCTTACTATTTCCGAAATGGTATTTCCTATACATCTAGCTCAAACTACCATTCCTCGTTGAAAGTCTGTTAATTTCTGTCTTGCGGTCATAATCACGTAGGAAACCTTTCACACGAATAATCAGAGTACAAATAACAGATCGGTCAATGCAATGACCTTTTATACCGTCTTTACACTATACTACCGCCGTCTGTTTATGTGCGTATCGTTATCCCCTGACTCAGTGTATGGTTGTAGTAGGAATGAGAAAAGAGTGAAATGTAAAAATAAATGAAAACAATTATCTTAGAGCCATATGCGCTGTTTTAGTATCCTTAGGGTGATAAGAAACTCTACCAGTGACATGCCATTTCACGTTTAGTCGAAAAGGACTGGACTACGAATAACTTTGTAGGGCGAGCCAACATGTGAGAAATCTTTTTATCTTGCCTTTACAGTCTGATGAATTGGAATAAATAAATAACTAATCAGTATCGGGCCAAGTAATCAGCTACTGTTCCATAAATAATATCAAAATGACCTTTTCGGGAAGTGCGATGATTTGATAATGGATGCCACATATCACTAGGGATAATAGCCATTAAATCTTGTTCTAAAACTGTTCGCAGATGTCCTTGAGTCATGATGTCACGGGTAACGACTTCCTAATGACAGCTAAACATACGACATATTATCAAGCAACAACAAAAAGGAAAAAAAACTGCTTAGCGTATTCTCAGTTACTTTAAACTGCAATTCGCTTTCCTAACACCTAATGACACTAACAATCAGCTGCGCTCCTCTTGTGCTCCTCTTACCTGACTACATACGGAATATCACAGTTGAACTGTACCACGAAATATCAGTTGTTCATTCAGCAGAGACATCGTCACAGACGATTGGACTGTTTGGAAAACTGAAACTCACATGCACCACAGTCAGAAGTTGCACCTACAACACGTGTCTGTTAGTTCTACGCGTATCTTATCCTCACACACCTCTGTTTTCAGTTCTTACAGACCATTTATAATTTCAACAATCATTCGAAGTCAGCCCCACACGCGATTATTGTCTTTTTCACTGTATCGCTACTGCCACGCAGCGTACTTCATACCTTCACATTTTGACCCTTCGTATTTTGGCAGACGGTAACTGTTTTAGCTTTCACGACAGTAACAGCTGGAACGCTGTAAAATACTCTTTTCGCACGCGAAGCATGTAATGGAAATAGTATCTGGGGGTTGTGGTTCCGCTGATTGTCTCTCAAGCAGTATATTTGCAGTGCTCGCTCATTCTGTTTGTACGCCCAGCACAGGGTCTGATGCCAGAAAGACGGAGACCGCATTCCATTGAAGAGCCCTTCAAAAGGCCGAGTGCCCTTTTCTCTCTACGTAGAACGCTGGAGTAACAGATTGCTGCAAGGTGGGGAATTCTGCTCTCCACGACGAAGAAATTTCAAAGGCATTCCAGGTGTTAAGCACGTAACCTGTGGGCTCTTCTAGAAATTACCGAGAACGCTTACTTCGTTATTCGACGTACTGTGAAGGTGAAAGGAGCAGAGAGATTGTGTTGTTGCGTGTAATTCAGTATGGTTCTGGACAATTGCAATGGGTATACGTAATTCACTGATTAAAACAAAAACATTTAAGCAAAACATCCGAGGCTTTACTTTGTCGGGCAACTCGGCTAGGAGAAATGTACGAAGAAAAAAGTATCATACGATCGTCGGCACAAGACAGATAAATATTTACCGAGAAAAGGAGTGGAACGTTTGGTGTAATGCAAACTGAGGTACATAATCAAAAACCACGATTTCATACAAATATTTAGTTCTTTACTAGAAGAACTAAGCTCTACAGTTCCTCCGAGGCTTAAGCTGATAAATTTAAGAGCTTTCATTTATTTTTATTTTCGTAGACGAAGCATGCATTTCAGGCAGCCTGTGAAACCAATTAATGAATCTCTGGCACCACATATAAAATAAGAAATGTGAGCTCTTCTGCCACCACGGCAAATGGAATGGTTCAACGTGACACGTGACAGGCGTGTTATGCCTTGTACTGATCGTTGGAATGACAGTCAGCGCCATATGGTCGCGGTAAGTCTCTGCGTGCACTATGAGTGGAACACAGACCTTTTTTAAGTTGTCTGTTACATTTGAAAATTTCAACATTTTATTTGCCACTATTACAATTTAATTAATTTATATACTAGCTTCCCAGGCTTTCTGAAAAGATGCAGTTCTGTACCGAATAATGATTTTGAACAAATTAGTTATCTTTGGATCAGTCTTTGAAGTATACAGGAATACAATCGAATCAGAGCCTTCCTCGCTGGGAATAATGGGGCATGAATCTGAAAAAGGCACTCTTGTGTTCTGCTTAGGTGGAGGTCGTCGGGTTTTGCTGTACATTGAGTGGTGATATACGAGGTGCATTCAAATTCTAAGGCCTCCGATTTTTTTTCTCTGGACTGGAAAGAGATAGAAACATGCGCATTGTTTTAAAATGAGGCCGCGTTCATTGTCAATACGTCCCAGAGATGGCAGCACCGAATGGCAGATGGAATTTTACCGCCAGCGGCGAGAATGAGAACTGTTTGAAATACTTAAAATGGCGACGTTTTCCTTACTTGAACAGCGCGCAATCATTCGTTATCTGAATTTGCGTAGTGTGAAACCAATTGAAATTCATCGACAGTTGAAGGAGACATGTGGTGATGGATGGATGTGTCGAAACTGCGTTCATGGGTGCTACAGTTTAATGAAGGCAGAACATCGTGTGACAACAAACCGAAACAACCTCGGGCTCGCACAAGCCGGTCTGACGACATGATCTAGAAAGTGGAGAGAACTGTTTTGGGGGGTCGCCGAATGACTGTTGAACAGATCGACTCCAGAGTTGGCATTTCTGTGGGTTCTGTGAACACAATCCTGCATGACGACCTGAAAATGCGAAAAGTGTCATCCAGGTGGGTGCCATGAATGCTGACGGACGACCACATGGCTGCCCGTGTGGCATGTTGCCAAGCAATGTTGATGCGCAACGACAGCATGAATGGGACTTTCTTTTCGTCGGTTGTGACAATGGATGAGACATGGATGCCATTTTTCAATCCAAAAACAAAGCGCCAGTCAGCTCAATGGAAGCACACAGATTCACCGCCACCAAAAAAATTTCGGGTAACCGCCAGTGTTGAAAAAATGATGCTGTCCATGTTCTGGGACAGCAAGGGCGTAATCCTTACCCATTGCGTTCCAAAGGGCACTACGGTAAGAGGTGCATCCTATGAAAATGTTTTGAAGAACAAATTCCTTCCTGCACTGCAACAAAAACGTCCGGGAAGGGCTGCGCGTGTGCTGTTTCACCAAGACAATGCACCTGCACATCGAGCTAACGTTACGCAATAGTTTCTTCGTGATAACAACTTTGAAGTGATTCCTCATGCTTCCTACCCACCTGACCTGGCTCCTGGTGACTTTTGGCTTTTTCCAACAATGAAAGACACTCTCCGTGGCCGCATATTCACCAGCCGTGCTGCTATTGCCTCAGCGATTTCCAGTGGTCAAAACAGACTCTTAAAGAAGCCTTCGCCGCTGCCATGGAATCATGGCGTCAGCGTTGTGAAAAATGTGTACGTCTGCAGGGCGATGACGTCGAGAAGTAACGCCAGTTTCATCGATTTTGGGTGAGTAGTTAATTAGAAAAATAATCGGAGGCCTTAGAACTTGAATGCACCTAGTACAGCTAGGCAGTGTGCAAGCTGAGCGCATTTACAATACTATTATGCTAATCATTCACAGTGAAAGTGTGCTTCATGGGAAACGATTTTATGATTCGCATCGCGAAGATGTAACTTTCAAGAGTTGAAATCGTGCCTCACGTGTGGGGATTCGGTCATTGTATCGTTGTGAGGAGAGTGTGTTTCGAGGCACAGTACAGAGTCTTTTTGCTATTAATTCATCCGAATGGTTGTACAGTCAGTGTTTTCACTCTCCCCATCTGTCAATGTTTTGCGATTTGTAAGTATTTACTTTGGTTTTCATACATCTTGGAACTCCATATGACAGGTGTTTTCTGAGCAGTTATATTACACGTACTAATGGATTGACTTACTTTCTGGAAGCCTGTTAAATGGATTTACATTCAAATATTCTTTCAAATCAATTTTCCTTTACACTAATTTACCTATTTTGATGAATTAAGGCGAACTGCACTCAGTAGTTGGAATTTGATGGCTTTATGTGGAACATAATATTTGCTTCAACAGTTAGTAGAAGCTTTAGAGATTTCTTGCTACAATTAATATCAACAAGAGTGATAATCACTATAAATTTTATATTTCCCAATTGTTTGAATGATTTTCAGCAGAAAAGGCTGGTAGGTGATGATGTTGACGCAGCTGGCAGAGATTATTCCTAATGCCATGGTGAACAGAAAATGTGCGTATTCGGTGGCTTGTAACCGTGAGCTATTATAACAGAGTGGGTCCACATGCCTACAGAACTTTTTAGGGCTATAAGCCACGTTGATTTACACACCTTTATTTTTCTTGTAATGTATGGTGCGATCTCTCATGCTCATTAAATTCAATTTTCTTTTGCTACGCCAAGTGTGAATCGTTGTGCAAAGAAAGTCCCTACTGGTAGGTAATATCCTACAAACCTTTTGCAGTCAGATCGCCTTTGCAATGTGATTCATGGGTCTAGACATTAATACCAGGCATATCCGAATACACTTTCACACGTAATCCGTATTCAAAGCCCGTCAAGAACCTTACAAGTTCATACTGCTAAGGACATGCTGCCTATAGAGTGCATCCAACAGTCGTGGATTGCAACAGCAGATGGATAGGCCAAACTGCAGGAAATCACTGACAGATTCAGTGCTGAACTACAGTAGCCACTACCAAGCAAGCACATTATCCACAACGTCCTCATTACCGCTGGGGACAGAAAACACCGCCCCAGTAAACTTGATGGCAGTATACGAGTACCACTAAGACCTTATGAAAAAATGTTCAAATGTGTGTGAAATCTTATGGGACTTAACTGCTAAGGTCATCAGTCCCTACGTTTACACAATAATTAACCTAAGTTATCCTAAGGACAAACACACACACCCATGCCCGAGGGAGGACTCGAATCTCCGCCGGGACCAGCCGCACAGTCCATGACTGCAGTGCCCGAGACCGCTCGGCTAATCCCGCGCGGCAAACCGAATGAGACAATACATCCTGCTGTCCGATTGAGCTCCACTCTACGAAGTGGTGATGGTTGTGGTAATAGTATTCCCGTGATTTGCTGTTTGCGTGGGAAGAAGTGGGGACGCTAATGTACCTGACACTGCGTCTCAGCGACCATCGACTGAAGATTCTAGTATCCGTTCCGTGTGTACAAAAGCCTATTGCTTCCCATATTGTCACACAATGGTTTGAGTCACACTACAGAAGTGTGAGATTACCTGTGGGCCTCTCTCAGGTTGCCTGTCCCTTTCAATTTAGATGTACATGGCTGAGACCCAGGTCTGAGAAACGTCCATAAGATGTTGATGGCGGTGTCTCGTGCAGTAAGCATAAAAGTGGAACGATTTGATACACTTTGCTTGGCTGGCGTCTAATTCAGTTGCTTAAAACTGCAATGCTGAACTAAATAATTCCTTCTTCTTCTTCCATTTTCTGACAAATATCTTCTCTGCGGTGTGTAATGCATTGCGCAAAATGAATAAAATTCGTCCATTACTTTCTTTACTGACTCTGTCACTACCCATACATTACGAAAAAAACGCGATTCTCTCTCGTATTTCATAATCCGCGTTTCACAGTTAAATAACGTTGCTGCGTCGACTACTATAGTATAACAGTATGATAAATAGCAAGAACTGAATGTGCGACACAAGTGGTTAGATTTATTGCTGCCCTGTCTGCTATATTTAGCAAATTAAATAGATTGATTTAATCTTCTTACGGTAAGCATTGTATATTTGCAGAGCTGTTGACATGAAAAATGCGCTGTCATAAACTGATGAACGTGTAGGGGCTTTCATTTGAAATTTAATGCGATGTAAGCGCCCTGTTTTGTTATATGCAGAGAAAC
Source organism: Schistocerca nitens (assembly GCF_023898315.1). Lineage (NCBI taxonomy): Eukaryota > Metazoa > Arthropoda > Insecta > Orthoptera > Acrididae > Schistocerca > Schistocerca nitens. Next base: position 285,556,211 of record NC_064619.1, read on the forward strand.
ACCCGTTTTCGTTTTTGTACGGGCTTCATTTATCACACTTTATTTCGTTGTGCTGCTATCACATCATCACACCCTCCAGGTGGTATGTTTTATAACATATTTGATAAGTTTTTTTTTTTTAAGTTCCATGTTTTATTTTAAACAATCCGTATTATTTTATTCCCTTGTAAGTCTGTCGGTCACTGTATGTGTAAGGTGTCAGGGAATATGATCGACTTTTGCCGGGTCTGTGAAGAGGAACTGTGATTTCAGAAAATAAATTGCTCAAAACATGTTTTGTACCACCTGCGCACGTGTGAACACGAATGGCCTTAGATAAATGGGAACTAAGGAAAGGAATAATAAGTCTGATGAATTCTATTTGAATGTGCACGTCTGCGAAATCAAAATCTACTTCTCGACAACATTCAGTACTCATTGAACACGTTCAGGAATATAATCTGAGCGTCATTTTAAGTCCACGTCACATCAGTATCAACTATTTGACTTGTATATTATGTCATATAGAATAAAGCACTGAAACTAAGAAACTGAATCGATAGCAACAGTTGGTAAGAATAATGGAATGCAGTTCTGTAAACAGTACCGTTATGAAGTCATACACTTCTACCTTAGGTTTTTAATCGCATTCGGGGATTTATGTCTTGAGTAATCTACACACTGTTGCAAGTATTTTGCCGAGAAGTAGTTCACCAAGAAGAGAAGTAAAAAGGAGGAGATACCACGCAAGTTATTGGAAAGCGAAGTTTCAAGAAACGGTGAAGAGGGCGTGTGCTCCATTTGACGAAGGACTGATTCAGTATCTGCGGCTTTAATTTTACTCCGAACTGATTTGCCACTAACTCGATGTCATTTTTCTACAGTTATTCTCGACACCCCTATTCGACATTGGGAACACTTAACCGTACGCGAATTGTGAACGGTCAAAATTAAATATAGCAACGATATCTGGAATGGAATGCTATTGTACTGTCAGGCACTCTTGTACTTGTGAGATGAAAATGTCAGATTTAAATATGGTTAATGTCCAGAAAAGGTCATGCGTCCGCCTACGCGCATTCAACCGTTCTTTGTTTAGGTGCGTATGTGGACGTGTATGTCAGAGCTGTATAGTTTTACCTTAACAGTATACTTACTGCAGGCGCGATAGCTTCCCAAAGAGTAATTACTCTTGAAATTCAACTTAACTGTAATGGGTATAAATGTACAACCTAAAGTGATACATGAAAAATTGAGCCACACTGGGGGCTCTATCGCGGATTTACTAAAAATCCGTATTCGAGTACCGGTACAGGGTACATTTTCATATGTCACATTAGGTATGTACTACATCTATTACAGTTAAGCTGAATATCAAGAATAAATTTCAGTATTGGAAACGGCAGCTCGTCGTCAAATATAAAAATTCCGTAGAGCAGTTATCGTGTATCCCCACGTCACTCCAGGCAAATCCGGGATGGTTGCTTTGAAAAGGGCACAGTCGACTTCCTTCCTCAGCTTTTCAACTTGTGCTCCGCCTCTATTGACCGCACTGTCAACGGAACGTCAAACTCTGATCTTCCTTTATTTCTTCTATGGAGCAGGAATATCTATGAATTGAGCATTCATATTGGCAGAATATATTTTTGCCGCCAACGTACATTGCCTCAATTGAGGTGACAACGATAGAGCATAAGGTTTTCCCAAATTGCGGAGTTTGAGTGTCACTGTATCTCTAGTTCAGACTGATAGCGTTCAGAAATACTGTAGTAGCTGCACACGCGTTTTAATAGTTCTCATTTCATATTTAGAATGAATTCGGATTACGGCCTTGAAGAGATAAATACAACGGCTTTTTCGTTGTTTGTCGCAGTGTCACAGCCGAGACGTCAATAATTCTGTTTTTATCGTATGGAGCTTTGAAAAACAGCAAATTCGCCATTTAGCGCACATGGAAATATTTTAAGGGTGTGATTCTTCCTTTTTTTCCTTCTTTCTTGTACCTTATGTTGGCTCATCCTTGGAGGAACTAAAATATTCTCCACTATGATACAACAGTTTCTATTTTGATTACATTCAACTAATAATAATTGTTTGTATATCTTCATGATCCGGAGGTTCTGGCTTAGACTGTCGCATAAAAATCAGTCCCGCAGGTGAAAATTACTCGAAATGTACTTACCTTCAAGGGACTGACCAGCAGCACACTCCCACATTAGCGATCTTATCTAGCATTTGTAAATATGTGTCCGTACACTCAAATTTAACTCTATAATATTTGCTTTACGTTGCACTTCGATAGTTTTCAACACGTAAAGCACCTCTCGCTATTACAATACTAATTAGACGTTTGTGGTTCTTAACAACAAAAAGTAAAGTGTTCTCCTTTGATTCTTTCAATCTGAATCCGTAGCAGCAACGATTTTTCACCATTGCTGTTAATAATAAATACATGTGTAAAAACAAGGCAAATAACTGTCATATTAAAGTTTCGGTCTTAGCATGAAACATAAACAGCGTTATACTGAAGTGAAGTGAGAACTGACTTTTATGTTTGCAACATGCACGGTACGCTATGCTGATTATGCAGACATTTGTACTCTATGTAGCCTACTCTCGTATATGCCTGCTGTTTCCAAGTATGAGTTACGGCTCTGTTGTGTGGTTAGGCGCCCGAACACTATAAACTGCACAGATAATGTACCCCGATAAGAATACCGTCCTTCAAATGGCAACGGACTTCTTTCGCATTGCTGTTTCAGTTCACTTATGGTTTGATGAACACAAGGATGACATTCATACCACCAGTAAGCAGAAACTACTGTGGGAACTAGGGAGGAGATGGCCTACAGAATCAATCGGCGACCACAAGCAGATGGAAAATAAAAGCTGACAGCAACAGCTTACACAAAATTTGATGGTCCTTTAAGTCATCTGACTTCTCGGTTTCGACTTAGAGAAACAGAAACAGCTCTCATACACCCATAATTTTGGACACTGGTAAAAAATTCTTTGAAAAGCACTGAATTCTTTTCATTCTTTCCGCGTCCGACCACAACTCGTAACGTTTCTGGTCACACTGCACACCCATTTATTTTGCCTGAAAGAAGAAAAACGTTTAATTATAATCAGTCCCCTGGAGTGGACAGCGTTCTCACATAATTACCGAAACCCTTTGGAGAACTACTCATGATAAAATTATTCCACTTTGTATGCAAGGCACATCAGACAGATTAAATATCCTCGGAGTTCAAGAAGGCTGTAATAATTCCTATTCCAAAAAGCAAGGTGAGAATTTTATCGAAACATCAGTTTCATAAGTCAGGGTTGCAAAATATTGGCAAGAATTATTCATAAAAGACCAATATTGGCAAGAATTATTCATAAAAGAACAGAAAAGCTAGCAGAACCCGATCGCGGTGACGACCGGTTGGGTTCCGCAGAGATGCACCAGTTCACGAGGTCATACTGACATTACGGCTAATAAGATAGTCTGAATAGAGGGAAACCTACATTTATAGCGTTTGAAGGTTTGTGGAAAGTTTTTGAAAATGTTGAATGGAATATACTCTCGAAATTCTGAAGGCAGTAAGGTAAAATATAGGAAATGAAAGCTTATATACAGCTTTCACAGACAGCAGACCTCAGTTATAAGAGTCGAATGACATGAAAGGGAAGCAGTGTTTGGGAATGGAGTTAGTGTTGTATCATATCCCCCAATGTTATTAAATCTGTACATTCAGCAAGCAGTAAAGAACACCAATGAGAAATTTGGAAAGGGAATTGAAGTCCAGGAAGAGAAAATAAAAACTTTGATGTTTGCCGATGACACAGAAATTCTGTCAGGGACCGCACAGGATGTGTAAGAGCAGGTGAAATGCACGGTAAGCGTCCTGAAACGAGGTTATAATATGAACATCAAAAAAAGTAAAGTAATAAAATAATGTAGTGTAGTAGAAGTAAATCAGGTGATAGAGGGAATTACATTAGAAGTTAGATACTAAAAGCAGTAAATGTGTTCTGTTGTTTGAACAGCAAAATAATTGCCGTTCTCCGAAGTAGTGGTATATAAAATGCAGACTGGTGATAGAGAGGAAAGCTTACTGGTGATACCAAGAAAAGCGTTTCCGAAAAAAATCGGAATTTCTTGGCATCAAATTAAATTTCGGCATTAGGAAATATTTCCTGAAGGTATTCGAGTGGAGTTCAGAATTGTGCGGAAGTGACACGTCGTGAAATGTGATGGTACAGCAAAATGTTGACACTGATTCGAATAGGAGATAAAAAATTTACGGCATAATTTGACTTACAGAAGGGATTGGTTGACAGGACATATCCTGAGGCATCAATGAATAGTTAAAAGTATTGGATATAGGTTAGGCCTTCTATGCAAACCAGGGTTTTTTCTTGTTACGCAAACATGTTTCTGCACCTCTCTGCCATGTTCATTGGGTTTTATTTATTGAATAACTGTAAAAAGTGACCATACTTTAGGTTATAACTGATCTAGCAAAACGATGTCCAAAGACAGTTTTTGTTCTTTTGTCTTCTTGCTTCGATTTTACAATAATTGGTTGTCCAGGACCATTTGTATAGTGTTCTGTACTGGTAACTTGTCATCTGCAAACCAAAATGATGTAAATGGGAATTTTATCAATGAGTTAACCCATCCCTAGATTTTTAAAGAAATATTTTGATGTTGCAAAATATTTTGCGTGTGTATTTTGTTATTACTGACGTTTTATTGTGACTTATCCTCCTTCTTTCCAGTTCTGAGGACACTACACACACATATTAAACGTACTTTGCGTATTTTCGGTTTTTCGACGCCTTTTGATTTCACGAAAACGCGGTGCACGCGATGTTTGGTGTCCTGACCCCTCGGCGTTCGTTCGTTGTTTGCCTTGTGCTTCTTCTATGGTAGTTTGTGACAGTGTGCGATTTGCAGGGGGAAGGGGGGGATTTCCCCCCCCCCCCCCTCTGCATCAGACCATGCCCTCCTCTGGTTTTAGTTTATGTATCCCAACCTGGGATGTTTATTTCCCACGCACTGGAGTAAAACTTTACATATAATGTAAATTTGTGGAGCCGAGCACTGAAAGTTTTTAATAAGTCTTACTATTAACACTATTAATATGTTTCAGTTTTCTATCATCAGAATAAGTACAACTGTTCACAAATGTGCTTCTACGTTTTGAATTCCCCTCGTATATCTGTACCCGCATGTAGATGATTTTGTAAATAAGCTTTACCTATAATTTACTTTTAAAGATATAACAAGGGATGGATTTTCTGATAATGCATACAAGTCAATAGTGAGTTTCGGCATTAACATCTATTTATAAATAGCTGTTTAACCATGCGTAACACCACGGTCCAAGCTAGTAACATACATAATTCTACTAACCCCCTAAGACATCCCCCCCACTGGTAGAAGCACAAATCGCACCCTGGTTTGTGGTGTAGGCTGTCGTTGGATTTCAGTATTTTTAAATCTGTTGCTATTGTAGTTGGATGGCGGTTATGGGCTATTAGGCGGTCAGCACTTCAACCATCAATGAGATCTACGATTCTCTTGCACGTGAAACCTGCTGTGGAATCCTACCACTAGACTACTGCCATCACTCATTGTTTTAACTGTCAGTGTTTTGGGTATGAATCACAGGACCGCAGCCGTACACCGAGTTGAGTCGAACGTGCAGGCAAGTATCTCAAGCGACAAAAGTGCCACATCAAGCACCAAAATGCAGGTAGTACAACCAGTCAAATACGGCTAACTATGGAAACTGTGAGGTGTACCAAAAGATACTGGCAGCTTTAAAACCCACGTCCAAAATGGATGCTGCAGGCTCATCACAACCAACAGCGCCAACTCCTGCACTGTCAAAGTTCCCGATGCACCAAAACTCTGGTCTTCCGCCACATGTTCCTTCAGACGAGCAGCCGGCCCCTGCGTTTCAACAGGGTGCCATTCCACTCCATCTCAAGGTCATTGTGTGGCTGGCGACTAATCCTACACCTCAAGTTACTCCTCACCTCCCCTTATCCATATCTCACATATGCCACAGACCAATTAGCGCTATTAAAATAACTCAACCTTGTCAAATTATACAACACGTTGAACAACCAACCAGGCAAACGAATGCAGTGCCAGATGCTCTGAACAAATCCACAGTCATTGTGTCAGCCCGTAATAATTTCGCACCATTTTATAATTGTATTTAATGCATCGATTTTGCCTTCGTTGCAGAAGCTCGCGTTAAACCGCACAACTCCTTCATTCTCCATATTTATCACGTACTTCTTCTAGATGCAGCAAATCGGTCACAAGATGGGATCCCCATTCTGATGAAACAGGACATTCCACATAGGAGTCAGAAAGTACCTTCGCTTGAACGCATGGAATTCCCCGAGCCAGGTGGCGCACTGGTTAACAAGCAGGACTCACTTTCTGGAGAACAACGGTTCAAACCCGCGTCTGGCCCTCCTGATTCAAGTTTTCCGTGATTTCTCCAGATTGTTACAGGCAAATTCTGGGATTTTATTCCCCATCCTTTCCTAATCTGAGCTTCTGCTCCATTTCTAATGACCTCGTTGTCGACGGGACGTTAAACACTAATTTCCTCCTCTGTGGAATCCACAGCTGCCTACCTGTATATCTACCAGAAATCAGTCACTTTCGTGGCATTGTAACATCCCCCAGCTCAGATTCTCCCTCACACCGATCTAGATTCTCTTAGGCTTAAGCGATCGAATAATCTTCGAAGGCACCTTTCTTCTTGTTCTACCGTCTACCCGGTCTCTATCTACAATAACTGTCTTTCCCACTGCTACTTCCATACTGAATGGAAAACAGCAAAGATCATCGCTCTTCACAACCATGGAAAGATCCCCTTTTCCTGAAAAACTATATCCCTCCTAAATTTCCACACCTCCTTGGAGGTATCTTCTACTCTCAGCTCCTCTCTCTCCTCGATACCAATTCCATGAACGTCCCTCGGCAGTTTCGATTCCAGGCCGGCCATGGTATCGCTTATAATACACTCCTGGAAATTGAAATAAGAACACCGTGAATTCATTGTCCCAGGAAGGGGAAACTTTATTGACACATTCCTGGGGTCAGATACATCACATGATCACACTGACAGAACCACAGGCACATAGACACAGGCAACAGAGCATGCACAATGTCGGCACTAGTACAGTGTATATCCACCTTTCGCAGCAATGCAGGCTGCTATTCTCCCATGGAGACGATCGTAGAGATGCTGGATGTAGTCCTGTGGAACGGCTTGCCATGCCATTTCCACCTGGCGCCTCAGTTGGACCAGCGTTCGTGCTGGACGTGCAGACCGCGTGAGACGACGCTTCATCCAGTCCCAAACATGCTCAATGGGGGACAGATCCGGAGATCTTGCTGGCCAGGGTAGTTGACTTACACCTTCTAGAGCACGTTGGATGGCACGGGATACATGCGGACGTGCATTGTCCTGTTGGAACAGCAAGTTTCCTTGCCGGTCTAGGAATGGTTGAACGATGGGTTCGATGACGGTTTGGATGTACCGTGCACTATTCAGTGTCCCCTCGACGATCACCAGTGGTGTACGACCAGTGTAGGAGATCGCTCCCCACACCATGATGCCGGGTGTTGGCCCTGTGTGCCTCGGTCGTATGCAGTCCTGATTGTGGCGCTCACCTGCACGGCGCCAAACACGCATACGACCATCATTGGCACCAAGGCAGAAGCGACTCTCATCGCTGAAGACGACACGTCTCCAATCGTCCCTCCATTCACGCCCGTCGCGACACCACTGGAGGCGGGCTGCACGATGTTGGGGCGTGAGCGGAAGACGGCCTAACGGTGTGTGGGACCGTAGCCCAGCTTCATGGAGACGGTTGCGAATGGTCCTCGCCGATACCCCAGGAGCAACAGTGTCCCTAATTTGCTGGGAAGTGGCGGTGCGGTCCCCTACGGCACTGCGTAGGATCCTACGGTCTTGGCGTGCATCCGTGCGTCGCTGCGGTCCGGTCCCAGGTCGACGGGCACGTGCACCTTCCGCCGACCACTGGCGACAACATCGATGTACTGTGGAGACCTCACGCCCCACGTGTTGAGCAATTCGGCGGTACCTCCACCCGGCCTCCCGCATGCCCCCTATACGCCCTCGCTCAAAGTCCGTCAACTGCACATACGGTTCACGTCCACGCTGTCGCGGCATGCTACCAGTGTTAAAGACTGCGATGGAGCTCCGTATGCCACGGCAAACTGGCTGACACTGACGACGGCGGTGCACAAATGCTGCGCAGCTAGCGCCATTCGACGGCCAACACCGCGGTTCCTGGTGTGTCCGCTGTGCCCTGGGTGTGATCATTGCTTGTACAGCCCTCTCGCAGTGTCCGGAGCAAGTATGGTGGGTCTGACACACCGGTGTCAATGTGTTCTTTTTTCCATTTTCAGGAGTGTATAATCCGACTCTATGAGGAGATCAACAGGGCGGAATTATAGCGTTAGAACACGAGACTTTTATTCTTCAACACGGGAAAGGCTTTTGGTGGGGTTTGACACAAGGGTCTTATTCTTCGACACGGGAAAGACTTTTGATGGGGTTTGACACAATGGTCTCCTCTTCAAACTGCACCACTATAATTGTCTTTCCACCTTGTCAATATTCTACATCATACCCTCTCTAACATATCCTTTTATGTTACACACCAGTCCTGTAACTATTGTCTCAAGGCTATAGAGGCTGGAGTCCCTCACAGTCTGTCTTCCATCCTCTATGCTGTAAGCTGTCTATGCGAATGACACCACTTCACGTGTCAATAATCATATGGTTCCTTATGCCGACGACACTTCGTTTCTATCGCCCATAGCAACCTTAACTTCATTTTACTTCATTGTACTGTACCTGATCCGGCATCTTGAATTGTTAATACAGTGAGGCACTAAGGAGAAGATCAAAATTAACAGCAAGACACAAGCAATGGTCTTCAGAATGAAGTGCAATCTAGCTGCTAGTTACGTTGGCTGGCAGAATATATCATGCAGTACTAGGGCTTATTATTGATCACAGACCGATCTGGAAATATCATTTTTGAAGTCACATGCTATGTCAGCTCTATCCACTCCTCAAAGGGCCGGCTCTTGCCAGCCACAGAATGATGAAACTTTGTATAACATGTATTCTTTAGAATATGATATACAGTTGTGAACTCTGGGGACTTCATGCAGAATAAGGCGCGCCTTATTATCACAAACTCCTTATGGTTAATCCCTAATGCCCCCATTCGACGTTATGTTCACCTCCCTTTATTCCCCCAAGTCATCCAACGTCATACATCAAGTACCCTCGTCTATCTCAGGACAAAGCTACACCGTAAACTTTCTCTGTTCTTTAGTAAGTCAGCAATGACGACTACGCTTACCCTGCACATATGTCAAGAAAATTTTATTCATATTAGAAAGATTTATTCATTTTTGTCTTTCTCTTATTGTGTGTTTGTAGTGAAAGGCTTTGTCATAGAAATTATCACACTTAGAAGGCACACTGCAAAATAGACTCCTCCAAATTATAGATGGACAAATAGCCTAGACAATATATGTTGTTTCATTAGTGTTATTAGAGGAGTAGGCTTGACCAGCTTTAGAAGCGTTGAAATGTCCCTAATTTGTTTGTTACTCAGGGGACATCCAAAGTCACTGGCTCCTTTGACTGTTGTCGTTGTTTACAGTTCCATTATCTGCTGGAACGGTGTTACAGTTGCGTCAGAAAACATAATAGGAGGAAAATAATAAGAATCATAAATCCTAAAACGCCACATTTGTTAATTTAAATGGAACTTTGTAATTGACAGTATGAAAAAATATTAAAAACCCAATAAATCTAATAAAAATCAAACTTAACCCATTTATTTGAAATATCCGGGTTTTCCTCAACGCTGCTTATAAGCCGCACATTTCTGTAATCAGCGCTAAGAGACGCTTGAGGTGGCGTAAAGAGAGAGGCCACTCAACGGTGGATGACGGGAAACGAGTGAATTGGAGTAATGAATCATGCTATACCATGCGGTAATCCGAGGAAAAGTTTGGATTTCGGAATTACTTGGAGAATAATAACTGTCGTCATGGTCAGTGCCAACAGTGAAGTATGGAGGAGGTAGTGTTACGGTATCGCGTGTTTTCCATGGTTAGGATGTGGTCCCTTTAATGCGTTTCAGAAAACTCTAAATGCAGAAGGAAAGTTATGAACATATTTTACAGCGCTATGTTCTGTGTACAGTAGAGCAACAGTACAGAGACGATAATTGTATCAGCATGACAATCACCGTGCCATAACCCAGCTACTGTGAGGGACTGGTTTGTGGATAATAGCATTCCAGAAATGGACTGGCCTGCTCAGAGTCCCTACATGAACCAAATGGAATACCTTTGGGATAATTTAGATCGTCGACTTCACTACAGAGGCCAGAGTCCAACATCACTGCCTTCTCTGGGTAAGGATCTTACAGAATAATGGTGCTGCCATTCTCTCACAGACCTGCAGACACCTTACCGAAAGTGTCCCCAGCAGAATTCAAGCCGACACAAAGGTGAAGGGAGGACACTACTGATAGGAGTCCGGATACGTTTGATCAGATATTGTATGTTTTTCGCATTATAGCCCTTGATAAGCGGCTGCCAGGTGGGAGCAACGACGGCAAAAGGACGGCAAGTGATGGTCTGGCGGCGGAGTTTTTGCGCCATTTCCATTTCCATTGGAGGATCAACGGTAATTCGGCTGAGTAGGGAGCCGATAACCGTGTTCTTGGAGTGGTATCACTTTCTTTAATCTCAGATATGCGAGGAGCAATATTTTGAAACTTCCTGGCAGATTAAAACTGCTTGCCAGCCCGAGACTCGAACCTGGGACCTTTGCCACTCACAGGCAAATACTCTACCGGCTCTCCTCTCCGGCTCCAGAGCTTCCCTCACAGTCTCACTTCCACGAACAATTCTTCTCCCACTTTACAAATTTCACAGCTCTCTTGCATACCATACGGGAAGATAGGAAGTTGGGAGTAGAAGGAACGGTTCGTGCGAAAATGAGGCTGTCATGATGTGTTGTTAGTCATGTTTAGGTGGCTCAGCCGGTAGTCAACAAAAAATTTGCGTAATTATTTCGTTTTATTTGCAGGGGCATGTCTGTAGTCCTGCTACACATGGATATCCCGCCCCACGGTACCGTAGTTCCCCAATAGAAGAGCCAAAAGATAATCGCACAGGCCACGGATAAACTAGAGGCTCGTATTGTAGTTTGCTTTCTGCTTTTGAAGGGAACAACGCTGTAACTATACGTAACAACTGGGGGCGTTTATGGCAACAATGCAATATAATGACATTAATCGTGAGTGGTCTACACACTTCCAAAATGGTTCAAATGGCTCTGAGCACTATGGGACTCAACATCTTAGGTCATAAGTCCCCTAGAACTTAGAACTACTTAAACCTAACTAACCTAAGGACATCACACACACCCATGCCCGAGGCGGGATTCGAACCCGCGACCGTAGCAGTCCCGCGGCTCCGGACTGCAGCGCCAGAACCGCTAGACCACCGCGGCCGGCTACACACTTCCACTGTGGTCAGACGAGTCTGAATGGCGAAGAATGAAGTGTCATACCACATTTGAGCGCAGAACCGCGAATCTCAAAATAAATGCAGGCCGTGTTGCTCAGAGACACAGTCAAGGTGGGATAGGAAAAAGTTAAAATCAGTCATGGGTCGGTTTTAACACTTTGACACTATTCCGAAATCGTCGCCAGCTGATTTCGGCGTTTGCTCACACCCAATCAAATAGCCTGCTGAATCGCGGCAGCATAGAAATGTTGCAGTAATGAAGCCAATCCGGATGACTTCTTTCGTCGCCTGTTCCCCATAGACGAGTGCTTTGTGTATCAGTTTGACCCCAAGACAAAGGAGTAAAGTAAGCAATGAAAAAATCTGGATTCACAAACTCCGAAAAAGTTGAAGACCCAGTCATCATCGCGCAATCTAAAGCCGTCTGTTTTTATGGGACTCCCACGATACAGTAATAAAAGGTTATGCTCTCATGGGGCAAACCGTCGCAATACCAAGGCGAATCGTCGAGTGGAATTGTTCAAAGGGGTTCATGACAACGAACCAGCATTTCTCCGCAGGAGACGGTTACACATGATGCAGCTTTGGGCTACCAAACTTTTTCTCACTACTATAATTTCCTGACTTCTCCTGTCTTCTTCCTGTCTCTTCGTACAGAATAACCAATGCGTGTGAGGCATTTCCAGAATGGCGGTGAGGCTATTTTACAAGTGAAAACTCTACTGAAAATCCAAAATTAAAACTTCTACAATTAGGTCTGCGCCAATCGTCCACCATTCGGAAAAATGTATCGAGTTGTGTGAGAATGCGGGAGAAGGATTAATACCCTTGAAATGTTCAACGAATGTGCTAGTAAATAAACGCTTTTTAAATATTTCTACGCAATATAACTTTCTCAGAGACGCCGCCAATCACCTAACTGGATTTCCAGTTAACTACACTGAGGTGACAAAATTCATGAGATACCTGCTAATATCGTGCCGGGCGTTCTTTTTCCCGGTGTAAAGCAACAACTCGACGTGGCATTGACTCAACAAGTTGCTGGATGTCCCCAGGAGAAATATTGCTGAGGTGTTGCCAGTGCAGGATTTCTTGCACGAACCGACCTCTCGATTATGTCCCATTAATGTTCCATGGGACTCACATCGAGTGATCTGGGTGACCAAATCATTTGCTCCAACTCTCCAGAATCCCGAATAATTGTGGCCCGGTGACATGGCGCGTTCTCACCCACAAAAATTTCATCATTTTTTGGGAACTTAAAGTTCACGAATGCCTGCAGATGGTCGCCAAGTAGCGGAAAATAACCATTTCTAATCAATGATGGGGTCAGTTGGAACAGAGGACTAGACCATACCACGTAAGCACAGTGAAGACACCACAAGCTCGCACAGTGCCTTGTTGACAATTTGGGTCCATGGCTTCGTGGGGATTGCGCCACGCTTGAACCGTAGCGTCAGCTCTTACCAATTGAAATCGGAACTCATGTGATCAGGCAATGATTTGTCAACCGTGTAGGGTCCAAACGATATGGTCACGAACCCAGGAGAAGCGCTGCAGGCAATATCGTGCTGTTAGCACCGGCTACGTTCATTGTACACATTCATTTCTGTGGTTATTTCACGTAGCGTTCGTTGCTTGTCTGCTTCTGCCAAAACAGTATGCCCCTGCCCTGGGTCGTTATGTGAAGGCCGCCGGCCACTGCGTTAACCATCGTGAGAGGTAATACCAGTAATTTCGTATTCTCGTCACACTCTTGACGGTATGGGTCTCGGAATCCTGTATTCCATAGCGATTTCCGAAATGGAATGTCCCATTCTTCTAGCTCAAACTACCATTCCGCTTTCAAAGTCTGTTTATTACTGTCATGCGGATATAATCACGTCGGAGACAGTTTTGGATGAATTACCTGAGTACAGATGACAGCTCCGCAATGCACTGCCCTTTTATACCTTGTGTACGCGACACTACCGCCATTTTTGCTTGTGCATATCGCTGTTCCGTATCTTCCGTCTCCTAAGTGTATACACTCAGTTCATTTGTTATGGTCCCACGCCATCTCTTTTTACTTTTAGACATTCTATATGCTTGTGACTTTTACTTTACTCTTAGCCATTTTTCGGGACACCTACATCGTCCATTCCAGTTACAATTTCTGTGCGTCTCTCACGTAGCTGGAAGATGTGAGGCTGCAAATGACCTAACAAATATCGTCTTCAGTATCGTTTCACTCCGAGGACATGATTTTAAACATATTTATAACAATATGAAATTTGTCATGAAAAATATATCACTTTTTCAAACCAACAGCTCAGTTCATGGAATCAATACTAGAAATAAGAATAATCTTCACAAGGATTTAAAGTCACTTACTCTTGTACAAAAAAAGTGTGCATTATTCCTGAACACACATTTTCAATAACTTGGCAGAAGCCAGAAAAGCTTAACAACCAATGAAATTAAGTTTAAGAGAAGCGTAAAAGATTTATTGGTGGCCAACTCCTTCTACTACATTGATGAATTTCTCAGTAGAACCAACTGATTGGTATGTGTGTGTGTGTGTGTGTGTGTGTGTGTTTGTGTGTGTGTGTGTGTGTGTGTGTGTGTGTGTGTGTGAGTGAGTGTGCATGTGTAAGTACAATATAATCTTCTGCACAATTGTAAATAAGTGTGTGTGTGTGTGTGTTTGTGTGTGTGTGTCTGTGTAAGTACAATCTAACTTCTGCACCCTTTCAGTGCAGTAATGTGTTCATTGTAAATAAGTATTATAGTAGTTCTATTACACGTTTTTTTACCTTAAAAATAAAAAAAATCTTTTTTATTTTCAATTCAGTGCATTAGTGTTTGTAAAATGATTCTTTCTTATCGTGTTCATTAAAAAAGAATGACCATCATTCCGCTTGGGACCTGTGGATGGTACGTTAGCTTATTTGTTTCAGTTGTAAATATTCGTCATGTATTATTCTATTTCTGACATGTTCTACATCCTGGAGGACCTCCTCACTATCAACTGGAATGAAAGTAAATCTAATCTAATCTAATATTGAGGTGATACAGTACAACCTAGTATGGCGTCTAAAGCCCGTCTATCAAGCTTACTTGAAAGCGGCCGTTTTCTGCGCAGTAAGACGCAATGCCTAATTAACCACTCTGCAGCGCTGGTTTGGTGTCGACGGTGACTGCTGAAGCTCCATGAAATGTAGAGTGTGGAGGGGAGGGGCAAACAAGGACAGTCTTCAGCAGGCACACACAGTAGGCGACTGTTGGCGCGGCCTCGCTTCTCCGAAGAAGCTCCGTCGTTCATACGGACCGCTACAGCTACCCAGCCGCGCCGTTGCTGACGTTAATGTGACCTTCATGTTTTGAAGATTTGTACGGTCAGCCTTAGTAAGTATGCAGGCTTCCATACGGAAATAAATGCCTTCCATGTGTCCCTCAGTTAGTCCCATTAACTATAATAACTGAGTTGAAAGTAAAGCGAAATTACATTTTTTTTTCAAAAAATCATCACCGTTTTCTTGTGAGCGCGACGTTTCGGATAGGTTACTCTCTCTTTCCATCTTCTGGTGGAATTCCAAAGTGTCGCAGTCCATCTCCCTATACATGATGGGTATCAGTAGTTGGAGTTTAAAGCCCATAACAACCGGCTGTCTACGTGGATGGCAAATCGCGACCGGCGTTCATAGCTGCCCTATGCGATGCAGATCGTTGCCTCTCTCTTCTTATTGCTTTAAAGGCTGATTGCGAAGTTGCGCTAAGGGCAAGACCTTTATCTCAATTAACAAGATGGATCGTGATCCGTGCCTCGATTGGCTTCCTTAATAATGCTTTCACGGAAATCATTAGCTGAGCAAATGACATTTTTTAGAATTCGAACATCTGCTTTTCCCTTAATCTATGCTCGGTCAGAGCAGATTTGTTTTCCTGTCCAAGTTCTACGTTGTGCATATATTCTGTTCAACGTGAGAAGACACAGCGCTGAGCCTGTCACATGTAAGATATATCGAAACGGAAGTGATGGATCTCGCTTGTGCAAAGTCTGCCTGGACATCCAGAAACTGGAAGTCGTTAACTTTTAAAGGCCTGCGGTAAATTTGACCTTTGAAGAATCTTTTTGTGGTTTTGAGGAATTCATCTACAGAGTGTCTCCCATACTGCCGTACCGTGAACGTGTCGTCGACGTATCCGTAAAAGTGCTTAGGTGGGCGAGACGCTGTTCTTAGTGCAATCTCTTTAAACTTCCACATTGATGTTCAGCATGACAGGTGAAAAAGGTGAGTCCGTCTGAAACCAATCATTTCATTCGTAGTATATTATTCCCAAGCAGAGACGGAGCATGTTCAACACGTGAGGTTCAAAGCACATTTCAGAAGAACTAGAGTCCTTTGTATTTTGAACAGGAATCGTCGAGAACAATGAAACAAAGTCAAAATCCACTAATATGTCTCCTAGATACAGTGAAGTGGTTCTAGGATATCCAAAAACAGTGCCGAATTTATGATGTGATAGCTGCAGTGACCCACGTGCTCACCTAGTACAGTAGCCAGATGTTCTGTCAAAGCTTACATCAGTGACCCAGTGGAATCAACTATGGGCGTTAATTGCAAACCCTCTTTGTGTACTTTAGGGAGACATTATATTCCAGGTACCACTAGTACTTGTGGTTTTAACCCGCTTCACGAGGTTTCGCGGTATCTTCGAGGTGCCTAGCATTGTGGTCGTTTTGCTTGTGATGATGTACACTACTGGACATTAAAATTGCTACACCACGACGATGACGTGCTACAGACGCGAAATTTAACCGACAGGAAGAAGATGCTGTGATATGCAAATGATTAGCTTTTCAGAGTATTCACACAAGGTTGGCGCCGGTGGCGACACCTACAACATGCTGACATACGGAAAGTTTCCAACCGATTTCTCATACACAAACAGCATTTGACCGGCGTTGCCTGGTGAAACGTTGTTGTGATGCCTCGTGTAAGGAGGAGAAATGCGTACCATCACGTTTCCGCCTTTGATAAAGGTCGGACTGTAGCCTATCGCGATTGCGGTTTATCGAATCGCGACATTGCTGCTCAGGTAAATTTCATCTCTTTGGTTCCACCAAAGGTGACCAAAGGACCGTCTCAAAGATGATCATATATTGCACATTCACTATCTGCGGTTAGCAGACGACCATACATTCATTAATTTCGCAGATCTCACCAAATTGGATATGGAGATTTATTTTGTGGGAGTGCAAATGTGATCAATTAAATAAATAAATTGTCCTTCCTTCCTACACTGGTATCCTGCTTCGGTGTATTAAGTGAAATTTAGTTATTACTACAAAAAATATTTTGTTCTGACAAGAATAACGAAGAATGTTGCACCTCTTTTCAATGTCGGGAGGTACTGTACCCTTTCACCACCGGCTATCCATGCAGAAAAAAATTACACGGTAATATCCTTGCAATGCGAATGTAGTTCCGAACATTTTTTTAAGAAAACTGTATTCGAACAAACGTAGCAAGTCATCATAATAACCAGAAGGAGACCTTAGCCCCTGGTGACCTCGAATAGACGACAAAATGCTGTTACTTTACCAAATTATTCACACAGTTGTTGCATTATTGTACTCTCCACAATACGGAGTAACGTACACATACAAATTTACAACAATCCAATTGACAAATAAAACATTACATCATACAAAAAAAATAGTGGTGAGATAAAAATTTGCTTGGTTACCGGGATCTCCGTTATTTATAGGAGTAATCCAAACTTCCCTAATTCTATAACAAATATAAAAATACTAATTGTAGTCATAAAATTTTAAATAGCTCACCGTCCAAACACAGAGCAAGTAATCTGACATTCAGAAATTGCGTTGTAATAATCTTTACACGGCAATGTCTAAATACAAAACAAAATCAACAAAAGTAAAAAATTGCGTACACTTGTTACAGAATAGGTCTAGAAGTCAGTTAACCTTGACACCACCACACTGTCAACATGCCATACCTTTGCTCCCTTATACTTAACCACATAACGGATGGAGTCGTTTGGGAGATAGCATTCCAGTCTGCGATTTCGTCCTTTCACTCCGGCACCTCTCTCCATCGGCTTACATCTGCATTCACTTTACCGATTATTCATCCTGCTAAATATCCACTTAGAATTGTGACATTTCGTCTAAGAACAAAAAATACACAAATTATTCATCCTGAAAAATAGCTGTACACATTCTTGGTACCGTTTTGATTAGTTATACTGTTACCAGGCTTCAACAACAACAAAAAATATTATTTTTGTCATATTGCAAATGTTATGGTAAGAATTAGATTTACACTTATATTACATCTTACGTCAGTATTCCACAACGTTCACCCTCTGGATATCATACTCCCTTTATGTCCCTTCACGTTGTGCAGTTGTCCTCATCTCTTCATTCGTATTTCGGCTCTCCGTCCGTCCATTACTCCATCATTTCCTGGTCTTCCTTCGCCATTCGCATCAATCTCGATTGCAGCATACACAGGCCTCTTTGTAACATACATCTATGACATCTCACACAATTCAATTCTACTCACCTCTATTTACCACCGTTTCATCACGTCGAATCTCTCTCTATCTACCATCTTTATCAACTCATTAATCATCACGCCGTTTCTGCTTGATCCTTATTCATATGACAAAAAATACATACATACACCACTCTGTTGACTCCTGTTCATGACTCATTCGACCATACTTCCTGACATTCCGCCTGAAAATTCTTATGTTCGATTTGACGCTGCACAACGTTACACAACTCAAATAAATACACTGACTATCTACCATAACTTGCCTACTTTCTATCTATCCTTAACTTTTCCATAATTTGATGTTAGAAATGTGATGAAGCCCACACGATCGTTTTCCCTTGATCGCCTCAATCAGTACAGCATTTTCATAGACAATTCACCTCACTCTGAATGGTCCACTGTACACAGCAAAGAATTAGCTAGTTAGGAATCTGTGCTTACATGAAAATTAAGTGTGTGCAGAGAATATACAAGCTGGGAGAAAGGGACAGCACAAGTGTTAGAAACTTTGGTGCCAGTGGCCTCTTTCCCTAAAACCAGATTCAGAACAACCATACGCTGCACTTCATTATAACTGTCACCACGATAATGACATACTATAGATCAGATGGCAGCTAATCTAAAAACTTTGATCACATGGCTGATGTTACCTGTAACATCAGTGTAAACGTACCACATGCCATACAGATAACAATGTTGACTTTTTACATTGCGTGTTAAGTACCTGCAATAGTCAAATCACATTAATTAAACTGGACTCAATCGCATTATTACATAACATTTTAGCAACTGGTTTTTTTGAGGAAACAGTCCTTTTACTTTAGTGTTCCAAATCAAAATTTGCAAATTTTTTGTAAGCCTTAATGTCTTTTTGCTCTGAGAGACCAGCCTAACAGGTGCCATTATTGGTGTTTTATTCTATGATCAGAAGTATGGTATTTCCTACATATCAGTAGAGTATGTCTGCTACATAGACAATTTTCAGTGCCAGCGGCATGTGTTTTAAGGCAAGATGCTAAGGGCTGATATGTTGGATTAGTTTCTCCTATCCATCAAACCATTATGACAAGAATGAAATGCCAGGATTCCATGCTCTCCTGTCATTCTGATAGTTTCTGCAGTTCCTATCCTCGACTCTGTCTGACCTATGAGTCGTGTCTCCATTCACGATGTTGCTCTCGTTACCCAGTTCCTGTAACAAGTGCTGAAATGACGCAGAATCGCCTAAGCCTCTGCCTGTTATCGCTATATATCTGCGCAATTTCACTGGCAACTTCGTTATACAGATCTTAATGAGCTCCCCAGGTTCGTATGTCACATCCAAATACCTATTCTGACTCAGCATTTCCTGATAGCACGCCGCTGGATCTCTTATACCACCTTCGTTACAATTTGGCATCATAAATATGCTTTGCTTAACCTGGTCCTGCTTACTTTTCGAGCAGAATTCATTTAAAAACTTGTCGCAAAATTTCTTGTAGCTACCACAGTCTTTAATAACTTCCTGCAATTTCGCTCTAGCCTCGTCCCTCAAACGGTTACACACAAACTTCATTTTGAGGTGTGGTCCCCACGATGAAGGTCATGAATCATGAAACTGAGACAGCCTTGGACTATACCCAGTTGGGTTTGCCACCTGTTTTATCCGACACAACCGTTCTTCTGACTCTCTGAATTAGTCTTCCTCTTTCTGCCTATTTTCCTTTTTTGAATTTATCTCACTCTCCGTCTGCAATCTACCTGGTGGTGTGTCACCTTCGCTACTGCACGCTAATTGCAACTGTGCTAGTTCTTCCCTATGTTTCCTATTTATTTGTAATTGTGCCTCTTTAAACTGTAATAGTGATTGTACCTCCTCCTGGTCGGCATATACCTCTCGCTGCGTACTGTCAGACCCTGTCTCGCCTCTTATACTGATCTTTTTTACATCTGCACTAATCTTATTCATTCTGACCCCTACCTCTGCAACTTCATCCCTGTGTCTATTCAGCGACACTTTCTGCCGGGTGACTTGATGTTCCACGCTGTCTAATGCCCCTTGTTTCTCTGCAATTATGTCCTCCACTACCTCTTTGATTCGCTCATTCGGCAACACGTCCCTAGGGTCTGTAATATCACTCTCTATTGCAATTATTCGTACCTCCAAATTATTGGCTTTTTCTTTCACGGCGTCATGTACTGGCTACAACGCACCCAGATTCTTCTCCCCCTCATCTAACCGATTATTAACTACGGACAGACGTTCATTCATAACTGAGAGTAGCTTCCTCATTGCCTCTTTATTTCCCTTATCCATTGCCTCCAATCTTTCCTTTGTCTCCCTATCTCTCTCCTTATTATCTCTATCCATCCTCTGTAAAAACTGCAGTAGCACATTGACATTTGCTACTTTCGGCGCGCTCACATCGTTCGCCTGAGAAACCATAGCTTCGCAAAGGGTAACTACACTTCCACTGCATACCTGACATAGTCCCGGCTCGGCCGCGTCGTCGGGAAAAGCCGCCGTTTGTGGACAAAGCCCGCTGCCTAACGGATCACCTAGCAACGGTCCGCTGACCAATTCAGCCCCTTCTGAATATTCGCCGTTCTCGCTCATTAACCCAAGGTCGACAACTACTTCCTGCTCCGCTATGCCGCCTGCTACGTTCACCCCAGAATCACTCTTCTCCATGGTGACTACACTTTTCGATTGCGACCTAGTTACTACGGACATTACGCAAAAAAGATTTATACAACAATCTTCCAGCCTTGGACGACGTAGCAATTAATTACATAAAAAAATAAAAGATCCTCACTAATCCAGAAAGAAAAAATCTTATCAGCAAACCCCAACAGCACAATCCTGGCAGGGTCGAAATTATGAGAGACACCCACATGCCTTGCTCATACTGTGGCATCAAGCAGTCAGGCCTGCAAGATGAGTGGTCTGCCAAGCGAATGGATTCATTCTTATTTACCGAGTATCATGAGCTGTAGTACTCACAATTAAGTTACAAATTATTCTCCTGTTTGAGTATTATGCAATGGAAACGGGTAACGCACATCTGACTATTAGTAATTTACACAACTCTAACTGTTCACTACGCACTGGCAATACCACGTTTTATTTCTTACCCAACGGCTTTGATCAACACGTGGCCATCGCACAGAATATGAATGGCGCACACATTATAAATTCTGATATCATGACAACATACTATTCGAAGGAAAAGGCCATCAATCTTTTTCTTTTCACTGTCTTTTTTATTCCGATAAATTCTATAACCTAAACACACCATTACATTTTCTACAACAATTACACATTAGAAACTCCACCCAGTGGGCATGGCTTTACATTCTCTATCTTATGGTCTCGTAATTATCTAACACTACAGTCCACTTTCTGGATAGGATGGTGGATCTTTTGCTATATCTCACACTTCGACTCTCACACCCATCATCACGAAAATTTCTTCCAGACCGAGTGGTACAAAAAGGAACATGCATAACCCACTGCCTCTGAACCTATCTTGCTACTCTCCCACGCAAATCACACATACTTAAATTGCATGAAATACACCACACTGGCAACATGGAATACAACACAGGGAATAGTCACAACGTAATAATTACATCACTTTCAGCTTTCCCACTTCAATTAGTATTCATCCAAGTTTCACACGACACTGCCCCACTTCGTAACTTTTCTTTCCTAGTATGAACTCTGGAGGATATATGCACGTCTTCTTGTGCAATGCAAGCCAAGTGGCGTTGCTGGATAGACGGCTGACTCACCTTTCTTCACTCTCAGAGTATTATAGTTTGAATCAAGCGTCACACGGAAACATAACACGCAAAGTAATATTAAGAACATATTCATCACACACACACGAGTCCTCAACTGATACAATGGACGAGTACTTCTCCTTATCCTTTGTCTCATACACAGATTGAGACTCACACAGTACTCACCACGTGGAAGTACTCGTCTCTAATTTCAAGCCCTGCACACGCCATTTCTTAAATATTTCCAACTTATAGTACAAATGCCAGTAATTCAGCTTATTCCTACACATGGTTTCATTGTGACCGTTGGTCACTTCCGACGATTACCACGATCCCCTTAATATTACCTGCCTGACATTTAATTCTCCCCACAAAAGTTTCTGAAATTGAGAAATTATTATTCCAAACTACTCTTAAGTATTCCACATACATACCTTTCTCTCGACTCTTTTGTCTTTACGGAGCACACCTAAGACAGGTCTTACCAACACAAGATCCAGCGCCCGAGTGTTGGAACATGGCCGTTCTTCAGGTCAGCTCGCAGCTCCGTCAAGGTGGGGGACCACCTTGCTACCATATTGGTCAGCCACATTTCAGGCGCGCAAAGTTCAGGTAAATTTCATCTCTTTGGTTCCACCAAAGGTGACCAAAGGACCGTCTCAAAGATGTTCATATATTGCACATTCACTATCTGCGGTTAGCAGACGACCATACATTCATTCATTTCGCAGATCTCACCAAATTGGATATGGGGATTTATTTTGTGGGAGTGCACATGTGATCAGTTAAACAAATAAATTGTCCTTCCTTCTTACACTGGTATCCGGCTTCGGTGTATTAAGTGTGTGGTGTCACCGCTAGACACCACACTTGCTAGGTGGTAGCTTAAATCGGCCGCGGTCCATTAGTACATGTCGGACCCGCGTGTCGCCACTGTCAGGATCGCAGATCGAGCGCCACCACACGGCAGGTCTCGAGAGACTTACTAGCACTCGCCCCAGTTGTACGGACAACATTGCTAGCGACTACACGTACGAAGCCTTTCTCTCATTTGCCGAGAGACAGTTAGAATAACCTTCAGCTAAGTTAATGGCTACGACCTAGCAAGGCGCCATTTGTACCATTGCATGTATCTCAAGATAGTCTCACTTGTATCATCAAGAATGCTGTATACCAAAGGACGATATAAAAGTTAAGTGTTCTAGTAGCTACGTTCTTTTCTTTATGACATTCATCACGTATGCTGTTCCAGACTTCGCGCCAGTCGGCGTGTGTGTACGTGTGCCCTTTCGGCTACCCGTCTCTGTGGACTGGCTGCCTTGTCAGTCCACTACAAAGTGAAATTGAGTTATTACTACACAAAATATATTGCTCTGACAAGAACAACGAAGAATGTTGTGCCTATTTTCAATGTCGGGTGGTACTGTATCCATTCACGTTTGTTCGCAGCTTGTGGTCGTGCGGTAGCGTTCTCGCTTCCCACGCCCGGGTTCCCGGGTTCGATTCCCGGCGGGGTCAAGGATTTTCTCTGCCTCGTGATGACTGGGTGTTGTGTGGTGCCCTTAGGTTAGTTAGGTGTAAGTAGTTCTAAGTTCTAGGGCACTGATGACCATAGATGTTAAGTCCCATAGTGCTCAGAGAGCCTTTCACGCTTACTAAACTAGCGCATGAGGGCAAGTGCCGCTCTTCTTCGGAATTTCTCGGTAGTTTTAATCCTACTTGGTTCGAGTTCCAATATAAATAGCAATTCTTATGAATCTGAGGCTCGAGTGTTTTTCCAGCCACCAAGGTAACTGATGAATTACATTTCTTTAGGATTTTTCCAAGAAATCTCTGCTGTACAACTGCTTTTCCTACAATGAGTTTAAAGCCGTCATTCCACGGACGGCCTGCTAGATAAAAAAAACAAAGTCGTGTGACTAGTGCCTTCCGTCGGGTAGGCCGTTCGATGGGTGCAATTCTTTCGGTTTGACGCCACTTCGGCGACTTCCGCGTCGATGGGTATGAAATGATGATGATTAGAACAACACCCTGTCCCTGAGCGGAGAAAATCTCCGACCCAGCCGGAAATCGAAGCCCCGGGGGCGGGGCCTCCAAGATGTCTTAACTCTTCCCAGAAGCCAGTCATGAAATCGAACAAAATGGATCGCTCTTCATGTTTATGCACAATACTGTTAATTTAGCGCCACTGTTTTCAAGCGTTACAACTTTTCTTTCTACAAGAGCAGTATCCGCAATGCGCCTTACGATGTTTTTGACACAGTCCTTCAGATGACTTATAGAAATCATGAATTCAGTAACCCGGTGGGATTACTTGCAAAGTTACTTTTACTTCTGACGGTTTCGACCCACTAATAACGATGTAACTAGGTGTGTGTTCTAGGAAGATTTTTATTTCATCACTGAACTGATTTGGTATTATGTAATCTATTGTTCCTTTGTGCAAGAGCAAAGCATTAAACAAAATTCAACTTCATGATGCTTTGTTGATTACAAGTAACGTAATAGATTAATTTCTCTCTCATGAAAAAAATCAAGTAAAATTTTGCAAACAATTTCTTCGTCATGAGTTAAAAACAGTTCATTGCAGTAATCACACAGATCTTTTCTATCTGAACATAGTGGCATTTTACTCCTATTGACACTCGAACTGCTCAAACAGTTCTGCACAATATAAAAAAAATGAGAAGTGTATGAAGTGTTTGTTATATCCAGTAATGATTTTGTAACTTTAGTTCAGATAGTGGAATTCATCTAAGGTACTATGTACATGCCCACAATAATCTGATTTTGAAATAAGAATTATATAGATTTTTAAGTTTCTAGGTTTTAATTTCTTGGAGAATAAAATTACTTTGCTTTAAATTCGCGCTTGTTACTCATGACAAGTTTAGTTCACCGTTTTATCTCCAATGTTTAACGTCAAGTGTCTAAAGGAGCTGTTTCAGCACACGAGTTTCAGCATAAATAAAACTGTCACTCTCGTTGTGACTTAGCATAATAGAAATATGAACATGCAGGTAATTCTGTTATTTTGTGTGCCTTTCTATTATCTAAGGTTTTCGCATATCGGTTCTTAATGTTACGAACTTTGGAATTACAAGTTTATGTAGCTTGAAGATATGAAACAACGACGTACGTTGTTGTATGTGTTACACCTAAAAACTGGAGCCCATGAGTCCTAGGATTTGAGATTGGTCTTATTAGCCACTTAGCCACTTAGAAATAGCTTACTATAAGCTGTTTCTGTAAAACGGCGCACATAAACCTTAGAATATTGTAGCTCGAGAGTAAGGCAACAACATTAGCTTTAGGAAAATAAGACGATAAAGGAGCGCTATGTATGACATTTACAAAAGGAGGAATCTTCTAGAGAGTTCCATTATTTGTATCATCAAGTATGAAGATCACCACACACACTCTTTTAATATAAGCGGATGAGAAGAGGTTCGACTATCTCATCAATGAATTAAAGACGAGTGTTTCTTATGTCACCATGAACTTGAAACAGTCGATAAGTTAGGAAGAATGATGTACTAATGGAAGTACAGAAAAATTAACAACATATCGTATAAGATAATCATGGCATCAACGTAGCATCGAGAATATTTTCTGCAAAAAGAAGTTAAAATAAGTTAACACTGTTAATATGAACTTTGGCCAAATATTCCTCTTTTTTTATTGTTTGTTTACTTTATTTAAAAAAATTAATTCCTTTTGTAACAATTTGTAGGTTGGTTTGGTAGTGACTGAGTTTGTATCAACTTTTGTATAACGTTATAATTTATTGAGTTTCAGTACAATAAAAGGTTTTTGAAAAAAGTGGGAAAATGGTGTAACGGCAGCGTCTTCGGTTTGTAACATGTGTAACATGTATAGTTGTGGGTGTCGGCTTTAAATCCCGCTACTTCTTCTACTCACCTATAATCCTATCACCAGTTTTGTGAATTAAATATTATCTACATTCTTTGCACTGCACCTCAAATTATGTTTTTGAGCTATAAAACACATTTAACTACGAAATGTTACTCACTTAAACTCTACTATTAGGAACATAATTCATCAGCAATCAGTGATAATGTCAAGTATTTTAATTGATCTAAACAGTCTGCATGAATTGAGGAAGCAATCTCTTCTGAATAAAAAAGGGTTCTTTTGTTGGCAAATGATTTGTCTAAAAGAAAGAAATGAAATAGCTTAAAGAAACATTTGATGCACCTCATTTTCTGTACAAGTTTCGAGGCATCTTTCAAAGGCGTGTCAAATGTTTCGCTAATATATTTTATCTCTTTTAGACAAATCATTTCACAAAATATTTTACCAATTTATTTTTCATTTCTTTATTTTCAAATTTTATTAAGAAATCATGGTCTTACTGAGACCTCATTTTCGTTTTAAGTATATTACGCTATATAAATTTCCAAAATTTAGTACTTGATTCGAAGGAAGCCTTTTGACAGTTAAATGTAAGAACAATGTATTTTATATGAGCAAAATAGCTAGGCCTTGGAGAGATGATCTTTGACACTTCATTTACATAGCTAGCAGCAACTGTTCGTGAAATATTGAAATTTACAGTCAAATCACTATGTTTTCCCCTCTCTCCGTCTGAAAAGTTATACAAAATTCCATTGTGGAATTCAGAGAAAGCCTTGTTTTCACTTTGCAGCATTTCACCAAGAAGTTTCGAAAGTTAATCATATGACTAAACACGTCCTCTTCGCATGCTGTCATTCGCATTTGTTTCGATATCTAGCACTGTTTACGAAATATGATGCTTTTTACGAACACCTTTAACCCCATGCGCCGGTGAGTGGAAAAGGATACTATTCTTGTCTCAATTTTAGATACAATTTTGATATGCCAGCTACATTTCATACGCTGTAATGTATGGCCTACACAATGCGCTTTTACCTTAAAAATTTGTTGCAAGTATTTACTTTGTTTCGTGCAGGACAGCAACTAGGACAAATAATAAAAATAAATTCAGTCCTTTATCGAGCGAAGATATGGATCTGTAGTATGTGGAAGAATCAAACTTTTTCACCGATTTGTTTTCTTAAAATCGGGTGATAAGTATTTTATAGCATTCTGGGCACCCGCTCCAGCTTTTCGTCGGAAAGACTCACAGCTTTCGCTGTCAGCGTCGAGCGTGCTGCCTCGACGGTATACGAACTCGTTTGAAGCCAAATATCACCTGTTATAGAGGATGACAAGCAGGTAGACGGACGTCGCCAGTCTGGGCTACTTCCATAGCTAAAGCAGGAGTAAATTTTTGTCATGTAAAGCTGTCGCGTGCTTTTGGTCGCTTCTGTCGATCATGTAGAACGCAGTCTTTCCTACTCATCCCGCTCGGTGCTAGTGTTGATGTTAGTAAACAATTTTCTCTTGCCATCTTCCAATCTTGATATCCACGTTCGTTTTTTGAATTGTGACAACTCTTGGGTGATCTTTGCTGCTGTACCAGATAGTAGCAGAAATGAGAACAATGAGAAAACATCAGAATTGGTGTTCATGAAAAAGATGAAATTAAAATTCTGCTACCTAGGCAGCAAAATGATCTACGATGGACGGAGCAAGGAGGACGTAAAAAGGACACTAGCTTTGGTAAAGAGGGCATTCCTGGCCGAGAGAAGTCTACTAGTATCAAACAAAGGCCTTAATCTGGGGAAGGAATTTGTGAATGTGTACCTTAAGAGCACGGTGGTAGTGAAACATGCACTGTGCGAAGTGCAGAACAGCATTTAAGATGTAGTGCTACAGAAGAAGAATGTTGAAAATCAGGTAGACTGAGAAGAAAGAAATGAGGAGGTTCTGCACATAATCGGAGAGGTAAGCATCTGGAAAACACTGACAAGGAAAAGGGATAGGATTATAGTACATCTGTTAACTCATCAGGGTGTGACTTCCATGGTACTAGGGGAGCTATAGAAGTCCAGCAAATAATTAAGGACCTATGTTGCAAGTGCTACTCTGAGATGAAGAGGTTGGCACAAGAAAGGAATTCGTGATGGGCCGCATCATAACAGTCAAAATACTGATGACTAAAAACAGAAATGTTGGCCTTGGTCAAGATTATGCGTATGTGTGGACTTTGACAGGCGCATTTCCTTGTTTTTCCTGTCAGCTCTGGTTCTAAACTATCAATCTCTCTTCTCTCTCCCCGCTCTTCCCTGTTTCCTCCGTGGTAAAACGGTGCATCCGTGAAACTCAAGCGCTATTCGGGTGATGTATGATTATTAAAGTGCGAAGCTGCCCATTGTATTTTGCTCAGGGAACTGTTCATCCTTCCAAGAACCTCTCCCACTACTTCTAATAATGTTTTCGGTCACTTCTTCCTTAGTATCGTAAACTTAGCTCATCGTCCTAAAATGGATTTTCACAATACACATACGCACTTCCAGTATTATACTCCGGACCCCACAGGAACTCCACTACTGCATTAGATTGAATTACCAGTAACCAAACACTTTCTCTAAACTTCAAAATAGATTCCTCAATGTTCTGATATTGATTTAGTACGTTGTTCGTCCCATCTTTCATTATATTACATGCCTTGTCAACTTTCTCTTCGTCATTCCAAGGTGTAGGTATGTTCCACCTTAAACCGTTCTTGTGAACGTACGAATCCTACTCCTTTAAATTCCAAGTTAGTGAATTTAGCGTTCTGGGAAGGCCATTCAAATTTCTCGAATGGAACGACGCACATGACAATATTCCTTTACCCTCTTTGTAACTGCTGATCTATTCTGCCCATTTCTTGTGTCTCTGCTGCAGTTCTTTCTTTTTCGGCATCTATTATCCCTGTGGTCTTTTCATACTTTTCCGTAATGTCATGTACTCAACTTTATATAGGTATATCTTTTGAGCAATCTTTGTTTCGACCTGTTTGGTAACCTTCACAACTCTCTGTTAGTTCCTTTATGCCCTTGATTTTCTTGTCAACCTCACGTTGTACCGTTTTGAGTCCATCCTTCAATTTTAATTCCACTTTGGCAATCGTTCCTTGAAGCTTGGTTTGTCCTGTTTTCAACTTGTCCTAAACCACTCCTACTTTCGTTTCTGTTTTATTTCGGCTGGCCTCAGAGAGGATATAAAATGCCGACTGGTGACGACAAGGAAAAGCGTTTCTGAAAAAGAAAAATTTGTTACCATCGAGTATAGATTTGAGTGTTAGGAAGTCTTTTCTGAAAGTATTTGTATGGAGTGTAGCCATGTATGGATGTGAAATGTGGACGATGAACAGTTTAGATGAGAAGAGAATAGAAACTTTTGAAATGTGGTGCTACAGAAGAATGCTGAAGATTAGCTGGGTAGATCACGTAACTAATGAGGAGGTACTGAACAGAATTGGGGAGAAGAGGAATTTGTGGCACAAACTGACTAGAATGGGATCTGTTGGTAGAACACGTTCTGAGGCATCAAAGCATCACCAATCTAGTATTGGAAGAGAGCGTGGAGGGTAAAAATCGTAGAGACCAAGAGATGAATACACTAAGCACATTCAGAAGGATGTAGGTTGCAGCAGTTACTCGGAGATGAAGAAGCTTGCACAGGGTGGAGTAGCATGAAGAACTGCATCAAACCGGTCTGCAGACTGAAGACCACAATACAACAATTATTTCCGCTGACATTTCTTTCATCATACTGAAGTATTACCTGAACCCCAAGTTGGTGCTTATGTCACCTACTAGGTATGTTTCTCCTGTTGTATTAATAGCTAATGGTCGACCTGCTGATTCTTTTGTTTCTGCTGCCC
This sequence comes from Schistocerca nitens, assembly GCF_023898315.1. Taxonomy (NCBI): domain Eukaryota; kingdom Metazoa; phylum Arthropoda; class Insecta; order Orthoptera; family Acrididae; genus Schistocerca; species Schistocerca nitens. The sequence continues at coordinate 285,585,900 of NC_064619.1, forward strand.
TTCCGTCGTGTATAGTGCTACTTCGTACAATGTATTCAGTGGTCTAGTCAATGGCTGCCATCCAGATAGCTTTCAGTCTTCCTTGGATTCGAGAAAGCTTAGACAATCACCTAACCTATACTTATTGACAGAAGATGGTCGTACTGGTGAAAACGGCTGCTGTTGGATATGACAATAACAGCAGTTCTGTCACAGTCGCCACATAAAACGGTCCTAACTAATTCACCTTCTGACAAACTCCCACGACTACGTCTGTAGTGATTACATCAGTTTATATGTAGCTTACGTGTTCCACAGTAGATCCGATTGTAGTTAGCAATTAATGAAACACCGTTATCCTCCTCAATCTATTCTTAAACTTCTAATTGCCGGTGTGCAATATACGGTGTGAACTACGTAGTATCTCAGTACCCAAGTATACCATCACATCCACTAGCTGAGTGAATGAACTTGATGGGACATGTCCCTTTGTCAAATCGGTTTGCAAAGTTGAATGAACGCACCGATGAAATCCTCTCACAGCCAATGTCGAGCGCAATACGCGCACATACCCATAATCACTCTAACAAAACAAAATGCGCAATGAAGCACATAAATTGATAAGAGACAAATACTAGAGGCGCTTCTGTATTGATGCTCTCTGTAAACTGTTAGTTACAGGACGTACTTTGAATGCAAATGTTGGATAACAACACTTCTGTATAACGTCTCAATGTAAAGTATTTATCAGCTAAATACTGTTATTGTTTCACAACAGACTCTACCTTTCCTTTCAAGTTCAGATAAATTAATATCGTCCGTTATTTTATTTACTTATCATCTATGGCACAGCAATGAGATGGCGGCTGTCAGCTGTTCAATAAGTCATCGATGCTCCTACCTCAAGATGAACCACAACGTTGTGGGTACTATGTATGGGACGATACTGTCTCTGGCAGCCTGCAGGATCCCAGCTAGATCGCGATGTCTATTTTGCTAAGTGAATGAAAATCACGAAGCTGAAATAAAATGAAATGTGCTGGTGATCTCTTTCTTGACTATACACACTGTAAATGAGATTTAACTGATTTCAAAATATGTGAAACACGTTGCACCAGGCCAGCCTTGTGGCCATGGCCGCAGGTTCGAATCCTGCCTTGGGCATGGATGTGTGTGATGTCCTTAGGTTAGTTAGGTTTAAGTAGTTCGAAATTCAAGGGGACTGATGACCTCAGATGTTAAGTCCCATAGTGCTCAGAGCCGTCTGAACCATTTGAACGTTGCACCAGGTTAGTATTGTAGATATAGATTTTCACTTTTCACAAGGAAGGCTTAATGACCGGGTATGTGTGGAACAAGCCGACAGTTACAGCCTCCACCGATTCATAAGACGCTTACGATTGTTCCGGCTACTGGTCCAAGCGCCACCTTGAACTACTTGAGGCTTGCAACTTGCACATTCAGTTTTTACAGACTCTTAGTCTTGGCTATCAAGAAACACTTCTTTGCATGATAATACACCACTTTTTCTTCCGATGACTCGAAAGGCCACATGACCGCCTTTACACTACTCAGTCACACCATGAATGGCTACGCCAGTTACTTCTCTTTTAGAATGTTTGTGAACAATTATATAGAGATGAAATTTTTTTTTAATGGGCCGAAGCTTACAGCAATATAAAAGGAATATACATACAGGGTGACAATTATTGAACTATACAATAAAATAGTCATAACTTCGGAACGGCTTGCGTTAGGACGTTCAAACTGCACTGATGGGAGTGGGGCATGATGAAAATTAGTTTGCGCTGTGTGGTTTGGTTTACCGACGAAGCCCACATTCAACTGGATGGGTTCGTCAATAAGCGAAATTCGCACATTTGTGGGACTGAGTTTCTGCATTTTGCTATCGAGAAGTCTCTTCACCCCTCAACTGCTGACTGTGTGATGTGCAATGTCCAGCCACAGAATAATCGGTGCGATATTGCTTAACGGCACCGTGACTACCGAAGGGTACGTGAAGGTTTTGGGAGATGGTTTCACCCTCACTATCCAAAGTGACCCTGATTTCGACAAGATGTGGTTCATGCAAGATGGAGTTCGGTCCCATCGAAGCAGGAGAGTGTTTGATGCCCTGGAGGAGCACTTTGGGAACCGCACTCGGGCTCTGGGGTACCCAGAGGCCACTAGCATGGGCCTCGATTGGCCGTCGTATTCTCCGGATCCGAACAAATGTGACTACTTTTGGTGGAGCTATTTTAAGGACAAGACAACAATAACCCCGAAACAATTGCTGAGCTGAAAAAAAAAAAAGCCATTCAGGAGGTCAGCGACTGCATCGATGTTCCGACACTTCAGCAGCTCATGCAGAAATTTGTTATTTGTCATCGTCAAATCATCACCAGCGATGGCAGGCATATCGCACAAGTCATAACCTAAATCCGAACACCTCTAGTGACGTTTACATGCCGAAGTGTGTGCACGCTGTAGTTTGTAACAAATTTCAGTTTTTATATGGTTCAATAATTGTCACCCCGTACATATACTTAAATATTACAAATCAAATAATAATATTGGGTGACATTATTTGCATATATTTTATAACGCTTCTCTCCGTGAACCATGGACCTTTCCGTTTGGTGGGGAGGCTTGTATGCCTCAGCGATACAGATAGCCGTGCCGTAGCTGCAACCACAACGGAGCGGTATCTGTTGAGAAGCCAGACAAACGAATGGTTCCTGAAGAGGGGCAGGAGCCGTTTCAGTAGTTGCAGGGGCAACAGTCTGGATGATTGACTGATCTGGTCTTGTAACACTAACCAAAACCTTTCTGTGCTGGTACAGCGAACGGCTGAAACCAAGGGGAAACTACAGTCGTAATTCCCCCGAGGGCATGCTTAAATGATAATTTCGTCCTCTTGGGTAAAATATTCCGGAGGTAAAATATTCCCCCATTCGGATCTTCGGGCGGGGACTACTCAGGAGGACGTCGTTATCAGGAGAAATAAAACTGACGTTCTACGGGACGGAGCGTGGAATGTCAGATCCCTTAATCGGGCAGGTAGGTTAGAAAATGTAGAAATGGACATGGAAAGGTTAAAGTTAGATATTGAGCGGTGCGTTGCTCGTGTTCCCACCATAATGTATTTTACACCCTGTTTTTAACATATTTCCACCTCGATACATTAATTTAAATTACTACTGTCACTGAGTTGCTGCTTTGCCTGACCGTGACCGGCGGTAGCAGCGTGTATCGATATATCCCCTCTCGTAGTATCTTTGCTCGACTGCTATTACTTCCCGGTCGCTGTCTGTGGTAGGACAGTTCGGATTGCGAGTTAGCGTGGCGAGTCGGGTCTGCCAGTCAGTTGGAACGCGCCTGGAGCGCAGTCCGGACCTGCCAGTCGCGGAGTTGCAATGCAGCACTGGTGCAGTCGCGTTAGAGCAGCAGTGAGGTCTGCATCGACATGGCTCGCCCGACCATTGCCGCCACGCATCTCTTGAGCTGGGCCACGGTCTAGGTGGATCGCCGGTCGGTCGTCCTACCTGATGACACGTTTTGGCTCGCCGATCGTTCATGAGTCGTCTGCGTATGCGTGCATCGACTCCCGATTGTCTTCGTGTGTGCTTACTGTTGGGTAAGGTTCAGGTCTTCGTGCAAGTGTTTGTCAGGTTGTGTGTGTAGTTGTTGGATTTCCACTGACAACTATTTTAGATGTTGTCGGCATTCTGCGGGAGTCGGTCGATTGCTGCGGACCAGGGAAGTTCACGCGGTGCAGTCGGCTGGGTCCGCTACCGCTCCCTACGCAGTGTCGGAGCAGGTGTGGAGCTGTCCGATCACTACGAGCTTCGTGGTTCACCGACCCAGGCCGTCGAAGTTGAGTAATGGTTTCAACTACCCAAGCCATGACCATTCATGTTGTGGTGGTTCGTTTCAGTGGTTAGCCGTTGGGGAGGTTTTCCTGTAAGCAACACCGAGTGTTTCTATTGCTGAAATTTAGCCGCCATGCGGTGCAATTAACTATACTGGTGATTACAATTCGAGTGCACCAGCGGAATTTCCTGCCTTGTAGCCGTTCGTGTTCTGGTTACCTGCACTGGCCACTGACGTAAATCCTGGCAGTTTTTTTTTTTTTTTTTTCGGGTGAAGTTAACTGTATTATCTTGTTTCGTAGTTAAGTGAACCAGTGGAATTTTCTGCCTTGTGGCCGTTAATGTTCTAGTTACCAGTCCTGGCCGCTAACTTAATTTGTAGGCAGTGTCTTTGTCTCACCGGTTGTTGCTATCCAACATGGTGTGTAGTTTTGGCAGCTCCGTTCTCATACGCGTTTGTTTGGCGATAGTGATACTTGTAATATTTTTGGCGTCTTGAATTCTCGTGTACTCCGTCGTGGTAAGCAAGTGGTTGGTCGGTCGGTCCGTGACTGTCCCTTGGTTGGGTTCGAACGAATCGAGTGTAGTTGGGCTCACCGCCTGTCTCGCCTAAGTGAATGAGGGCAGACCGTTCCCCTGGAGGCTCCTGAGTGCTGTTCCCTTAATTATTCTTTGGCAATGTTAATGTTGTTGTAATTTATTTTAAAAGGTTTCTTGGGGCTTTATTGTATTTTTTATTTTCAATTGGGCAAAGTTAATTGATGGCCTTCAGCCCTGGAAACATGTTCTCAGAGTTCCTTCAAGTCCAAACATTTTTGCCCTCTGCTATTTAAGGGTTATTATAATTTCCTCTGAAAGATTTTACAAGTTGTTGTGGGCCTTCCGCCGTTGGTGTTGCAAAACGATATTTGTAAACTTAATGTATTGTTTTACCTATTGTTGCAATACATATATTTCCTTAATTTTCAGAATTTAACTTTGCAGCCTTCAGCCATCTTATTGCGTTTGTTTATCTCTTTCTGAGCACCTTGCGGGCCATCAACGCTTTTTTTTTAATTTTTTGGTCACCCGTCTACTGACTGGTTTGATGCGGCCCGCCACGAATTCCTTTCCTGTGCTAACCTCTTCATCTCAGAGTATCACTTGCAACCTACGTCCTCAGTTATTTGCTTGACGTATTCCAATCTCTGTCTTCCTCTACAGTTTTTGCCCTCTACAGCTCCCTCTAGTACCATGGAAGTCATTCCCTCATGTCTTAGCAGATGTCCTATCATCCTGTCCCTTCTTCTTATCAGTGTTTTCCACATATTCCTTTCCTCTCCGATTCTGCGTAGAACCTCCTCATTCCTTACCTTATCAGTCCACCTAATTTTCAACATTCGTCTATAGCACCACATCTCAAATGCTTCGATTCTCTTCTGTTCCGGTTTTCCCACAGTCCATGTTTCACTACCATACAATGCTGTACTCCAGACGTACATCCTCAGAAATTTCTTCCTCAAATTAAGGCCGGTATTTCATATTAGTAGACTTCTCTTGGTCAGAAATGCCTTTTTTGCCATAGCGAGTCTGCTTTTGATGTCCTCCTTGATCCGTCCGTCATTGGTTATTTTACTGCCTAGGTAGCAGAATTCCTTAACTTCATTGACTTCGTGACCATCAATCCTGATGTTAAGTTTCTCGCTGTTCTCATTTCTACTACTTCTCATTACCTTCGTCTTTCTCCGATTTACTCTCAAACCATACTGTGTACTCATTAGACTGTTCATTCCGTTCAGCAGATCATTTAATTCTTCTTCCCTTTCACTCAGGATAGCAATGTCATAAGCGAATCGTATCATTGATATCCTTTCACCTTGTATTTTAATTCCACTCCTTAACCTTTGTTTTATTTCCATCATTGCTTCCTCGATGTACAGATTGAAGAGTAGGAGCGAAAGGCTACAGCCTTGTCTTACACCCTTCTTAATACGAGCACTTCGTTCTTGATCGTCCACTCTTATTATTCCCTCTTGGTTGTTGTACATATTGTATATGACCCGTCTCTCCCTATAGCTTACCCCTACTTTTTTCAGAATCTCGAACAGCTTGCACCATTTTATATTGTCGAACGCTTTTTCCAGGTCGACAAATCCTATGAAAGTGTCTTGATTTTTCTTTAGCCTTGCTTCCATTATTAGCCGTAACGTCAGAATTGCTCTCTCGTCCCTTTACTTTTCGTAAAGCCAAACTGATCGTCACCTAACGCATTCTCAATTTTCTTTTCCATTCTTCTGTATATTATTCTTGTAAGCAGCTTCGATGCATGAGCTATTAAGCTGATTGTGCGATAAAAACGTCTCAAAAATGAGAGCGACAGGGACTGCAAAATGGCTGAGAAAGGATGGCTAGAGGACAAATGCAAGGGTGTAGAGGTATGTGTCACTGGGCGTAAGATATATACTGCGTACAGGAAAACTAAAGACACTTTGAAGGAAAGAGAACCACTTGTATGAGTATCAAGAGCTCAGATGGAAAACCACTTCTAAGGCAAGAAGGGAAAGCAGAAATGGGAAGGAGTATATAGAGGGTCTATACAAGGGCGAGGTATTTGAGGGCAATATTGTGGAAAGGGAAGAGATCGTAGATGAAGATAAAATGGGAGATAAGTTACTGCGTGAAAAATTTGACAAAGCACCTAAAGAATTAAGTCGAAATGAGGCCCCAGGAGTAGACAACCTTCCGTTAGAGCTACTGATAGCCGTGGGAGAGCCAGCTTTGACAGAACTCTACCATCTGGTGAGCACGACGTATGAGACAGGCGAAATACCGTCGTACTTCCCGACGACTATAATAAATCCAGTCCCAAAGAAAGCAAGCGTTCACAGGTGTGAAAGTTACCGAACTATCAGTTTAATGAGACACGTATGCAAAATACTGACACGAATTATTTACAGACGAATGGAAAAACTGGCAGAAGCCGACCTTGGGGATGATCAGTTTTGATTCCGCAGAAATGTTGTTACATGTGAGGCAGTACGGACCCTACAACATATCTTAGTTAGAAGGTGTATTAAGAAAAGGCAAACCTACGTTTCAAGCATTTGTAGACTTATAGAAAGCTTTTGACAGTGTTGACTGAAATGCTCTTTTTCCAATTCTGAATATGGCTGGGGTCAAATACAGGAAGCGAAAGGCTGTTTACAATTTTTACAGAAACCAGATGGTAGTTATAAGAGTCGAGAGGCAGAAACGGAAGCAATGGTTGGGAAGGGAGTGATACAGGGTTTCAGCATGTACACGATGTTACTCAGTCTGTATATTGAGTAAGCACTAAAGGAAACAATAGATAAATTTGGAATAGGAATTTAAGTTCATGGAGAAGAAATAATGACTTTGAGGTTTGCCGATGACATTGTAATTCTGTCAGAGGCAGCAAAGGACCTGGAAGAGCAGTTGAAACTGATAATGGTCGAAGTTGAGAGGATATAAAATATAGACTGGCAATGGCAGGAAAAGGTTTTCTGAGGAAGAGAAATTTGTTAACATCGTGTGTAGATTTAAGTGTCAGGCAGTTTTTTTTTTAAGTTTTTGCGTGGAGGATAACCTTGTACGGATGTGAAATATGGACGATAAATAGGTTAGAAAAGAAGAGAACAGAAGCTTTCGGTAGGTCATGTTACAGAAGAATGCTGAAGACTATATGACTAGATCATGTAACTAATGAGGACGTACTGAATAGAATTGGGGAGAAGAGGAATTTGTGGCAGAACTTGACGAGAAGAAGTTATCTGTTGGTAGGACATGTTCTGAGGCATCAGGGGATCACTAATTTGGTATTGGAGGGCAGCGTGGAGGGTGACAATCGTAGAGGGAGACCAAGAGATGACTACACTAAGCAAATTCAGAAGAATGTAGAGTGCAGCAGTTACTTGGAGAAGCTTGTACAAGAGAGAGCAGGGTGGAGAGCTGCATCAAACAAGTCTCTGAACTGAAGACCAAAACCCTCAACAACAACGCTTCCTACTAGGTACTGAATTATTGGAGGGTCTGTTACACTAAAGCGCCAAAGAAACTGGTATATGCATGCATTTTCAAATACAGAGATACGTAAAATTTGAGAGTACAGTGCTGCTGTCGGAATCGCCTATATGAGACAAGTGTCTGGCGCAGTTGTTAGGTAGGTTACTGCTGCTACAATGACAGGTAATTAAGAATTAAGTGACTCTGAACATGGTGCTATAGTCGGCGCACGAGCGATGGGACACAGCATCTCCGACGTAGCGATGAAGTGGAGATTTTTCTGTACGGCCATATCACGAATGCACCATGAATATCAGGAATACGTTGAAACATCAAGTCGCCAAAATCGCTGCGGGCGGAAAAAGCTCGTGCAAGATCGGGACCAACAATAACTGAAGAGAATCGTTCACCGTGACAGAAGTGCAACCCTTCCGCAAATTGCTGCAGATTTTAATGCCGGGCCATCAATAAGAGTCAGCGTGCGAACCATTCAACGCAACATCTTCGATATGGGCTTTCGGAGCCGAAGACCCACTCGTGTACCTTTGAAGACTGCATGAGACAAAGATTTACGCCTCGCCTCGGCCCGTCAACACTGGAATGCTCATGAGTGGAATGTTGCCTAGCCGAACGATTCCCGTTTAAAATTTATCGAGCGGATGGACGTGTGTGGTTATGGAGGCAACCTCATGAATCCATGGAACCTGCATGTTACCTGGTGACGGTTCAAGCTGGTGGAGGCTGTCAGTGGTGTAGGGCGTGTGCGGTTCGAGTGATATGGGACCCAAGATACGTCTAGATACAACTCTGACAGGTCACACGTGCGTAAGCATCCTGTATGATCAGCTGAATCCGTTCATGTCCATTGTGCATTTCTACGTACTTGGGCAACTACAGCAGGACAGTGCGACACCCCATACGTCCAGAATTGCTACAGAGTGGCACCAGGAACACTCTTCTGAGTTTAAAAACTTCCGCTGGCCACCTAACTCCCCAGATATGAACTTTGTTGAGCATATCTGGGATGCGTTGCAACGTGCTGTTCAGAAGAAATCTCCACGACCTGGTACCCCTACGGATTTATGGACAACACTGGAGGATTAATGGTATCAATTCCAATGTTGGGCAGGTGTACCAGTTTCTTTAGCCTTCCAATGTATGTTAGTTCCCGTTGGTCCATTGGTATTTGCATATATCCTTCTCAGCATCTCATCAGTATCCTGCACGGCACACCGAATGGTGGTTAACACAATACGGGTGTGGATGTCATGAATTATAATACAAGGCTAGTTAGTGAATTTTACTAAAACCTGTCACAGTCACCAAGTGTGAGATGTGGCATCAGATTCAATAAACATTTCGTTATGAATACCTATTTAAAATCTGTAATGTCTCTATCATCGCAATTTCGACCACAAGGTAATTTTGAAATAGGGAGAAAAGGGATTTACGATTCCTCTGGTATATGCAGACTGTTATTTGCATCCAGAATGAGATGTGCACTCCTCTTCAACGAAGTGTGTGCTGATATGAAACTGCCTGTGAGATTACAACTGTTTGCCGGATCCAGATTCGAACTCGGAGCCTTTTATTCACTGCATTTTCATAATATAAAAGAAAGGTAGGAGAATATTTTTCCTTGCGGTGAACTACATGGTACAAATTTCATAATGTGTGTAGTACCGTACATGTCATGCAATTCCCAGAAAATTCCGGCCAGTGATATGTGGGCATGGAGCTCGCGGGCGATAGGTTGCAGATGTGTTCCATCATGATTGGATCAGGTGAATTTGGTGACCCAGGCATCATTATGAGCTCACTGCCATGCTCATCAAACCACTGCAGCACGATTCTGTCCTCGCTATACGGACAGTTGTCCCACTGGAAGATGCCAGAGCTGTCGAGGACGACATTAAGCATGCAAGTAAGCATGTGATTCGAAATATTTTTCACCTAAGGATCCATGGAACCCCCTGTGAATGTGCCTCATAGCGTAATGCTGCCCCCAGCGGCCTGCTTCCGAGATGTGGTCCATGTTTCTATTTGCCGACCAACTGGATGAGTAAGTACCCCCAACACAACCACCGATCGAGTTTGACGGGAACCACGATTTATCAGACATGTATCCAATTGAGGCACTTTGCAAAGGAAGATTCCGTAGGTCATGTGCCTTTGTTTGGGAAATTATTTAAAAGTAATCAGCGGGTTATGTAGAATATTTCACCAAGGTTTTGTTTCATTAAGTCAGTGCTAGGGGACTGGGCAGCGTTTGCTTGATCCATGTCTGCGCAGGAAGAAGATGAAGAAGAAAAAGAAAATGTCATTCAGTGACTACAAACCATATCAGAGAAACTGCCCATCATAATGAGTGGACCACAGGACAAAACAATGGTATTTTATTTTTATAGTTGTATTTCGTTATCAGCAAACTTTGTGTTAGTTTATTTCTGTACCTTTCCGAGGCTTCAGAATAGTCGATTAGCTTGGCCGTTTCCGAGACGCTCGTTCGCCAGTGGCGGACTATAACAGGCTCTCCTCCAGACCGAGGATCACGATTAAAGACAGACCTTGGTGGGTACGTCACAGCACGTGACACTGCATATCTTACGTGTACCAAAAGTTATCTATGGCGAAGAGCGAGTAATTATTTTAGACAAGTTTTATAGTTTTTAGCTGATCGTTTGAATGCACACAAAATCTACGTAGCCTGTATTTCCCGAGGTCCCCGCTCAGTTGCTCACGTCAATAAATTTCCTCACTTAGAATGTGTGTGTATGAAAATCTTGGTTTCTATCGAAAATGGCTAACCATTTAGTAGAAATGCTTATTTAGAGTTTCAGAAGACGCTAGGCTGCAGATTTCCATTGCATGATTCAGTAAATTTAACGTTTCATTTATATAAATAATTTCCTCCTCTACTCGTCGATTATGATTCTTTTATTTTAATTGTCATGTTGTAAATGCTGAACGTGTAACACCAATATCGATTTAAGTATCTTGTATTGTGTAATTATGTGTATGTAACTATGATGTGGTTGTTCTTCACAAATGAAGGTCATTGAACTGTCAGAGAGAAAGTGGAAGTTTGTAATATATGTATTATGGAAACTAAAACAATGTTTAAAAGTAAAGAAAATTTATAAAATATGTATGTTCAGAAAGAGAAATTGTACTTTAAAAACTGGTTCATGCTTAGGGATCTTGTATTGTATAGTACAAAAGGTGTAAGGAACCCCTTCCGCTACGGAAGTGGCCTGGAGCGCGTTAAAAGGTGGTTTTGGCGGTCGATCTGAACGGCTACTTGGTGAGCATGATACGCAGTCCGTGGCTAGCTATTGTACGGTTAACATCGAGAGTGCCAAGTGAGGCATTTGGAAGCTAATCTATATTGAAATTGCCTCGGATGACGTTTCGGCTGTCGTATGGTGCTCTTGTTATTATTATGGAATAGCCCTAAAACGAGGATAATACGTCGCCAAGAAGACTTTATAAAAAGCATTCAACATCAAGAGTGTGATACCAGATAACCGCCACGTGCTTGACACCACTATAGCACCACTGCCCCGGCAACTTCAGGAACTAAGATATGTATCATAGTATGGACCAGTATGTTGCGTGAATTTTTTTCAGTAATAATCCCAGTGGTATAAAAATGTGTTTGAACCTTAAAATTGTCCTGATGATGAAACCAATGCAGTGTCCCATCCTAAATGTGCAGAAACCGAGTATCCTGTTTCTAACTAAATAATGGATTGCCTCTGTACTAAATGTGCTAAAGTTCAGCGCCTAAGTGTGTAGTGTTATCGTAAAAATACTTGCTTCACAGGTAATGGATAATGCACACAAATTGAACTTATAAGAAATGTAATTTTGATTTGATTATTGCTATGAACTATTTTCTGAAGTTAATTGAACTTAATTTTTCAAATTACTTGCTTTAAAGTATGAACATATAAACTATTTCAAGTTGGGTTAGAAAGCAATATTGGCAAATTGCATTTTGTTTCTGAAACAGTCACAGAATTTGCCTAAAAAGACAATTTCAGATTATGGGCCCCCACCATATTCTTTTCTCTTATAAGAAAGATAACCTAAATACTGCTTTTGCTAAAGAAATCTGAAGCATTTCCATAAAAGTGTGAGTATATAAAAGTGTCTGTGTAATGTTATTTAACTTTATTTATGGTGTCTGTATGCTAGTTAAACCAGGACTCTGGTCATGCTCAATTTTAGCCTTGTAAGGTCTTTAGTAACATCTTATTGCTGAGTTAGCTATCGATTGCAACAATAACTGTTATTACTATGAGTGAAATATTTTCTTAGAATTCCTATGATTGCTGATTTGTGTAAATAGTAACTACTGCTACCCACTACTCAGTTCGTCCTGTAGTCGTGTGTATTCATTGCACTAGTCAAAAGAAGTATTAATGACACTCAAATTAGTAGTTCATATTAAATTTTCTTGAAACACAATGTTTCAAATTATGATGCCTAATTAGGCTGGCGACCGTTTATTATTTCATTTGTATGCATGTCAGTATTAATATTACCTCCAAAGTGCAGTCTTTCAGTTTTCTATTAATTGCCACTTATACGAAACTAATGATGGTACACTCTGTCCATTAGGTAAAGACACGGTCAAACATCAAATTCCCGCCAGAGGGTAACGCTAGTTTGTCAGCATAGTGTTATATTTGGCGCAAGCTTGCTATATAGTATTATAAACGCTTTCGATCTGTTTCATGTATTTTGAGATGTTTGTCGTACATTACCACTGCCTGTCAAAAGAAAGTACTAAAGAAGCCAAGTAAAAGTCCACTGCCCGTATTCCACTCGTTCGAAGTAACTGCTAACGTATAACAAAATTACCCTGAGGTAATTGTTGACAAATTAGGTATATTGTTGTTTAGTTGTAATCTTAGTGTATGATAAAAACATGTTATATGTTTCGGAATATGTTCCGTAATTGGTAAGTGCTTTCATTTTACTTGTGGTCAATAACAGATATACTTTTTGGAAAGAAATGCAATTGTAAATGACTTTAAATGCATTCCTGCAGTTGAGTACTCATATCATCTTGTGTTTATATCGAATGGTGAAGAGCTGTACTAATACTTTTAACTTTTCAATGTAATTCACGTAAATTAGCTTCTCAAACTGAAATTATATTATAAATTGTTCGCCACATTAATTGTTTTACAAACTACAAAAAAAGTCCCCACTGTGGACATTGTTTTCTCACTTTCGTGGCATTGGTTTCAAGAAAGATGGGAGATCTGCTGAGTTAGTGTATGAAGTTGATAATTCATAAATTACGAAGTTAATGCTTCCCCAGAGGCAGTGCTGGAGTGCTAAATATTTGGTATTAAGGCGCGAGTTCACGCTATGATGGCCAATCTCCTGAGAACGTATTTTCTGACAAGCAAGGGCGAGTTCACGTAATGATGACCCATCTTGAGATAATATCTTCTAACAAGCAAGGGCACGAGTTCATTTGAGCTTGCTGCTGCACGTGTTCAGAATACGAGGAGTATCTAGGAGGGCAGCTAAAATCGCTACCCAGATACCGTAACAACTCGCCTAGCATGCTCTTCCCTACCGTGTCTTCGTGCAGAATTAATCTTCACCCAGCAGGATAGCGCTGGTCGATGTGTTAAAGCGCATGCTTCAGTGCGAAGGACAGGTAAACGTTGCTTCCCTTTGCAGCAGCCCTTGGTGTCAGCACAGGGCCAAACAAACCACGCTTACGTACACCTGCAAAGAACGACTGCGGGTCACACCATTGAGTAGCAACTAATTTTGCACTGTGAAGCATAATATCACTTTACCTCCAAATTTATATGTATTAAACTATTAGCCATAATGATAATAATAGAGATCATCCATTGGGTTTTCCAGTGTCGATGGAAAGTATTGTAAGAAAACCTGGGTCTTCACAAAACACACATTCCTTCCAGAATCATTCACCGAAACATATTTCGTTACATCTGTACCATCCTCGCTGGATCCATAATTTTATTACTTCTACAACTCATTACGTAACTTCAAAGATTAGCAAGAGCCAACAAGTGCTAAAATTACTGAACAGTCAGTTTAACACTTTGAGAGGTTCCATGCCGTCTTTTACATGTAGCCCCTCATCTTCATCAATTTTATTAATGTTCTGTGTCATTTCATGGTGGTAACAGATCGAACAATGTTATTGTAATGAGAGTATTTGTACTGAGAGCTAAAAATTACTTTTCACTTGATTCCTATGCATGTTGGGTTACTTCCCTGTGTGGCCTGTACAAGGCGAGCATCGGAGGACGCGGCACTATGCATTTCCGGTTGGGGGCTGCACTTCCTCGAAATCTGAGGGGTTTGTACAATGGGCCTAAGCGCCTGGTGGAACGACTGCCGTCTGTCGAGTTTCCCCTGTTGCAAGTAGGGCGAAACGACCTGCGAGATGTCTGAGTGTTGCCGCTGTTTATGTGTTTACCGTTCCGGCGCGTCCGGAACAAAGACTCCTGGCACCGACTGACTGCATTGTCCTCTTGATTTTCAGAATACTTGTGGACTGTGCCCTCCCGGGTGCGACTGTCTGGCACTGGATGGCCGGTGGCCTAGGTAGGTTGTTTTCGTAGCCTGTCAAACGGCAAGTTCAGTGCCCTCAGCTGAATAGCAGAAGCATGATTGGTCAACTTAAACTGAGGCTAATGACCTTCTCGGAACTCGAGGGAACGGTCGCTATTGGCACGAATGAAGAGACAGTTTGGGGGAATTTTGGAATCAGCACTGAATGCTGATGCGCGGTTTTCTAGGAGAGTAGGGAGTTGAGCAATGCTAGCTTCGCTCTTGCACTGCTCGGGCGCGGAGGATTCGGGATCTGATCTTCGTCGGAGTCGGACGGTCTTGCGACTTAGTCGCACTTTTTTCGGCAGAACTTAGAATTCTCCGACAGCCTTCGAGGCAAGGGGTTGAAGCAGAGTTGCTGCACACCACAAGTCGGTGCCTGCATCATCAGAAAGCTGCCTACCGACGACCTGCTACAAATTTCAGGATTGGTAAAGTATTTTGTGGCTCCAGCATTGTAATACCTATCAATTTTATACTGAATCCTCAGCAGCACGCGCGCTCGTTTTGCCACAAGTCCACCTTGCTTGTTTCTCCATGTGATCCCATGTGAGTTCTCACTACTAATCGCGATGTTGCAATACAGTCGAGAGAGTAACATTTCATTGATTAGGATCTCCAGTTATTATCGTCAAGCTATTGCATCACATAGATTAGGAGCCCTTGTTCTCGAGCCAACTCTTATTCGCATAATAGCTCAGAATACCCTATCGTTTAACATACAGTTTGTGTCGATAATCATGTGCCTTTATGTTCCGATGTATAATAAATCTCATTGTAATATTTAAGCCGCATATCATTTCGTAGATATATGCAGAATCCCATTTCCTGTTGTTTATTACGATAAAGTTTTTTTTTCTCTGAGTAGGTTACGATTTTTTTATTAAATTATTGTGAGACTACACTCATTATTTTACCAACTAGCACGGTCCACCATCATTTCCCTTTGTCACCGTTATGCGCATAATTAATTAGGTGGTAGGTAAGGAGGGGATCGAGTGCATTTCTCGTTCTCATCCAAAATTCGTTAGAATTAAAGAGGTACAAACTCTTCTCCACCCCAGCACCTTGCAACCTCAGGCATCCAAGGTGCTGAGAAGAATTATGTACAGAAGGATGGGACAAGAATGTGATGATAGTGAGGATCTGTTAGGTGATGATTAGTTTGGCTTTAGGAAAGGTAAAGGCACCAGAGGGGCAGATCTGACGCTGCAGTTGGTAATAGAAGCAGGACTGAAGTATAGTCAAGTCACGTTCATTGGATTTTTCGATTGACAAAAGCATTCGACAGTGTAAAAAGGTGCAAGATGTTCTAAATCGTGAGAATATTAGGGGTACACCAGCGGGAAAGACAAATAATATGCAATATGTACAACGAAAAACAGGGTACGGAAAGACTTGAAGACAAAGAACAAATTGTTCGGATTAAAAAGGGTGTGAAACAGGGCTGCTGTCTTCCACACCTACTGTTCAATCTACACATCAAAGAAGCAATGATGGAAAGAAAAGAAAGATTCAAGACTGGGATTAAAATTCAATATGAGAGGATATCAATGATACGATTCGCTGATGACATTGCTATCCTGAGTGAAAGAGAAGAAGAATTACATGATGTGATGCTTGAAATGGACTGTCTAACGAGTACAGAATATGGATTGAGAGTAAATCGAAGAAAGACGGAATTCTGTACTTAGGCAGCAAAATAACCCATGACGGATGGAGTAAGGACGACAGAAAAAGCAGTCTAGCATTGGAAAATAAGGCCTTCTTGGGCGGAAGAAGTCTACTAGTATCAAACATAGGTCTTAACATGAGGAAGAAATTACTGAGAGTGTACAATTGGAGTATAGCATTATACGGTAGTGAAACGTAGAATGTGCGAAAACTGGAACAGTTGATTAAGGATCGACATACGGATAAAGACAACGTTATTTCAGTATACATTGGAAAACATTCTTCTACGGACACGAGTAGGTAAATGAAAAACAAAAATAAAAATAATAATCGGGTTTCGAACACGGAGGGCAAATGCGTAACTCCGCGACGCTAGCCACTGTGCCAGAATTTCGTTAGAGCTTTTAACTCTCTAAAAAGCACGTAAAGTATCTGGGAAACTTTGACCATCGTTGTCTTGGAAACGGTCGAGTGTATACAGATAAGTCGAGACAAGTGTCCCCTAATTTTAACCCCTCTTCCACTGATCGAACTTTCTCGGGAGCCGGCATGTGGCACTTGGCGAGTTCTCCTCGTGTGTCCAAACGAAGAAAATTAGGCTGGTCAACCTACCCCTAAGGGTCACACAGCTATCAGTACCATACGGAACGTTCTCCTTTGTCTGTGTATCCCTTTAGTACGCGCCTTTCCAGGTCTACTGGAGAGTGATCTGAATCCTCAGTGGCGGCGAGCTAAAATCTTCATTCAGACAGAAATTAGGGTACTCTGAACAC
Source organism: Schistocerca nitens (assembly GCF_023898315.1). Taxonomy (NCBI): domain Eukaryota; kingdom Metazoa; phylum Arthropoda; class Insecta; order Orthoptera; family Acrididae; genus Schistocerca; species Schistocerca nitens. The sequence goes on from NC_064619.1 coordinate 285,602,815, forward strand.
TCCATATGAGTTGTTGTGAACCACTGGCGAAACGCCGCGAATGATAAGTATAATGGACAGTTGAAGCATTGTCTGAACTCTCTTGCTGTCAAAGTTCTTCTTGTTATTGAGTGAGATATTTTATCACTAAGTATTGATACACTCTGTCTACACAAAGTAGTCCTGAAGAAAGTGGGAGAGCAACCAACACTGGTCTGCCCTGTAGAACCGCCATGATATGACAATATCGACAAGCCTGACGTTATCGTATCTCTGACCTAACAGCATACAGAGGTTTGCATATTCAGGGAGCTACTGGCCAAACTAGACATTACTCCTAAATGCTTTTGAAAACAAATGTTTCTTGACAGTTAAGTGGTTTTGGTGAATGAAAGGAATGTATTTCATAACTGCAAAGAGAGTTACTAAGAGATGACTTGATTGACTTGATTATCGAGAAAGAATGTGAGATGGACAGTAAAGAAATTCACAATAACTTTTCCGAATGTTAGTAGAGTGAGACAGTCGTACAGTGGAGTGTGTTGTTGTTAGTGTTGATGCGTGGCACTTAAACATCTCTCAGAACTTTATTTGTGAGCATAAGAGTCAGTAATGACAGAGTATCAGCCAAGATCCAGCCTGCCGCAGTGGCACAAACAACGGCCACAACCTGACAGATACTGCATTATGAGTCACTCGACGCCACTCACTGTCCATACATCACCTGTTAATGAAAGGCATGAATGTTCGCTAGCTAATTTCCATTTGTCTCAGAACAATAATCATTGTCCAGGAAAGCGACCCTGGGATAATTACAATGGGCAACAAAAAAATAATTTTTGAATGTTTCGAGCACTTCATCAGGCAATTCCTACTAATTTTGGGTTGAGAAAAACAAATATGACAATGAAAAATTTTTATTAGCTCTAGATTCTATGAGATACACAAGGTGGAAGTATTACACATTAACGGATTGAGAGAAAAGGATACATTTTAATTACAAACCTGCTAACAACAATGCAAGCGCATTTGATTTTTTTAACTGGTAATTACATGCTAAGAGTTCTAAATTGCTGGAAAAACACTTCGCAGATGGTCGTGTCTGAAGAGAATCATGTGGTGGCCTATTGACTTCTTTTAGCTTGCCTCTTGTAATGGAGTTCCGCAGAATCCCTACACAAAGACCAACAGTAATCCGCAAGCATTACTTCATTCCAACCGCCCTGATATCTTTGCTCCATAACAGAAATGTCCTGATGGTATCTCTCACCATGTTCATCACTAACAGCTCCACAACTGGGAGGGGTGAAAATGGATGTTAAGGGCGATGTTGCATCCAAGGTTACGGTGTTTTTGCAGGAGCACTGTCACCAAATGCTTGTAGTTGTCATCTCTTTTGTTGCGTAAAAATCCATGAACAACACCGCTGAAGGCTTCCCAAGCTTCCTTTTCTTTCCCCTCCAAAACTTGGTGAAATGCAAAATTCTTCACAAGTTCTCTTATTTGTGGTCCGACAAAAATGCCTTCCTTAACTTTTGCATCACTTAATTTCGAAAATTTCTCTTTTATGTACTTAAAGGCCCGTCCTTCTCGGTTCATAGCTTTCAAAAAGTTTTTCATCAAACCCAGCTTGATATGTAGAGGTGGAAGAAGAATGTCTTTTGGGTCCACAAGAGGCTTGGCAACGCCATTTTTCTCGCTAGGGTGAAGATTTCTTGCAGGCCAGTCTTCTTTAATACAATGCTATTTCCTATCTCTACTGTCCCACATACATAAGAAGCAGCAATGCTTTGTGTAATACAGTTTGGTTCCTAAGAGTATGGCAATGACTTTAAGATAACCACAGATTTTCCATTTGTGTTCATAATATTTAATTGAGTCCAAGAGAGCTGTCATATTTGCGTATGTCTCCTTCATGTGAACAGCATGACCAACAGGAATAGATGACAGAAGGTTCGCGCTGTGAAGTAACACAGCTTTCAAACTAAGCTTGGAGGAGTCTATGAATAGCCTCCATTCAGTTGGATCATGGTTCACATTCAAAGATTTCATCAAGCCATTAATGTCGCAGCAAACAACAAGATTATTTTTCTTCTCAAAAAAGGGAAGCAGTTCCATGTGACGTTTTCTGTACTGTCAGATTCTCACATCACTTTGGAGAAGATTCCATTGCTGTAGTCGAGACCAAAGAATTTCTGCATTCTCCTTTGACAGGCCAATGTCTCTAATGAGATCACTCAATTCCGCTTGACTCAGTCTGTGCAGTTTATCATCTTTTCCCTCAAAATCATGGTCATGGGATATGGAAGGCTTGTTTGGTTCTTCTTGTTCCACACTGTCCTCATTTTCTACTTCAAACACACAATATTCGGGTGAAGTAGAAACTGGTAAACTATCCGAATGTGGAATGGGTCGAATAGCAGAAGGAAGATTCGGGTACTGAACTGTTCCTATTTTCTTCATAGACAATCCTGTCTTTATAGGTGGGGTCAGGCAGAAATAGCATCGTATGTATGGTTTATAGGCTCCCGCTAAATCATAGACACAGCGAAAGCCATATATCGTTTCTTCTTTTTCAGCCATTCTCGCAGTGTAACTGAACATGCGTTGCAACATATATGTAGAGCCCAAGACTTATCCTGGTCCCCTACTTTCATACCGAAATAATACTGATAGGCAGTCTTTACAAGAGGCGTCAGATTCGTTTCTGTGAGGAAAATTTTATCTCACCACAAATATAACAAAAGTTTTTCACTATATTTACACACTTTTGTGGCATTTTTACAAATTTTACACTAAAAAAGCATTCGCGAACCAGAAATTTTGCATTAATTTGAGTAGAAGCTACATGTAAGTCACAGTCACAGCAACAGTATCTATGTTTATTACTTACAGACAGCTGAAGAGCATTTGTGTTTTGTTATTTGACAGGTGTGCCAGCTCCAAAAAAAAAAAAAATCTCCCGAATTTAAAATCTTCACTCTAAAAAATGAAATGTCACTTTATCTTCAAAACAAGAGCTAATCTGTCATTTTTATTGTGATTTTTGAATTCAGCAGATGGAAATACATGTAAATTTACTATTTTTAAGCCTGAAACATTTTCATTGTTGCCCAGTGTTATTAATACTGTGTGAATATTATCGATTTATTTTTAATACAGGATTTTTTTTAAAGTATTCCATATATGGGAGGTGCTAGTACGAACCAAACAGGAACAGAATGTCCAGCAAACATGTGCAAAAAATGCGTACCTGAAAGAGCAATGAACATTTTTGCATTGAAACACATCTCTTCTACTGCAAGCTGTTTTCTATTGCGAACGACCCACAGAATGCCGCTAACAAATGAGAGCACATTATTCTGTTAACATGCAAGAGCAGAGCTTCTAATGTAATACTCTTGCTCCTGCATACCACCTGCACTTTGTTGCTTCCATTTTCAACACCGTAACAGAAATTCATGCCAGCTATTTCCCGTGTCGAATAATAGGCTTCCATTATGCTGGTAAAACAACGAAATGGCTGCACTAGAACTGAAATATAAGCTTCACGTTCCCGTAACAGTGAATACGGATTGTAGTACCAACTCTAAGCCATGTATGCTGTATACATGGACAACGGAATATATCCTCATTTCAAACTTCCTGGCAGATTAAAACTGTGTGCCGGATTGAGACTCGAAGTAGGGATCTTCGCAATTCGTGGGCATGTGCTCTACAAAATGAGCTACCCAAGCACGACTCACCATCCGTCCTCACAGCTTTAGTTCAGCCAGTACCTCGTCTCCTACCTTCCAAGCTTCACAGAAGCTCTCCTGCGAACCTTGCAGAACTAGCACTACTGGAAGAAACGATATTGCGGAGACCTGGCTTAGCCTCAGCCCGGGAGATGTTTCCAGAATGTCCTCATTGGTTTACTGCATTCTGTAGGTCATTCGTAGTAAACAAGTGCTTCCAGTAGAAGAGATGTGTTCCACAGCAGCAAAGATTCTTACCAGATTGAAGATTATAATTTTAAACAATGTACTCTGCAATCGCGATTTGGTAATCGCGCTGTACTATATGACTGATTTGAAAAACTCGCTCTTCTTCTCTGAACTACTACAGGTTCCGCGCCCACAATGTGTAAAAATCAACATTGCAAATTGGTTCCGAAATGTCGAAAATAGCGGATTTGTGCCTTGTCGAAGAAATTTCCTGCTAGACATGCTCAAAAACAGAACTTGTAATACAGTAAATATCCATATAAACAAGTGATCTGGAGGACTAATAGGAAACAATCCCATACTTAACTCAAAATAAACTCGTGTGTCTTGAAATAATTTTCAGCTACAGCACACGATGTTTACATAGCGATAGCTTCTCTTAATTGCTCTCTAAAAATTTGCTGCACCGTATTTAATTGTTCAAGCACTTACATACAAAATCTTGGACTTTTATATCGACACAAATATTGATACACACACAAGGAAAATAAATTTCTTAGAAAGGGGTATTGTACAGTCCAGAAAGAATCAATGGTAGAAATGTTTGAATTATGTTATTATTAAATTCCTGTTTCTGGCGCACTTAATCCGTATGTTTGGTAGTGATTGCAACTGGTGCACTCAAATTGAGTGGCTCATATTATTAACGATAGTTATCTGCTTTACATAAGCTTCCCAAGCTGGGTAAGGTTATCAAATCTATCGACACTTAAGTAGCTTTTCAGGGTTTTCTTAAAAAAATCATTGCTGCAAGGTTAATTGCAACGCATTGTTTAATTCTCATTAGACATTCTCGTTAAGTGACTGATGTCTGCATTTCTTTGTGAGGCGGGCAGCAGTATGTTGTTGGTGTTCTGGATCCTTTCACTTGTGGCGTGCCCCGCAACCAGTGGGCGCCGTTTCCAAGTGTTTTTCTAGGTACGCGCCGCCCCCTACTCCTCAACCAGGCGTGCCGTCCTTGGCGGTATCCGGCTGGCCGACGCACCTGCTCGGGTTGAGCGGCATCGCAGGGCAGATGCTGCGCGAGATTGCGCCTGCGTACGGACGCACGTACAGCCGCCGCACGCCACTAGCGGGGAACACGTGCTGGCCAGAGCGCTTCTCCTCCCGTTCGCTCACCTCACCGCCTACTTACACCGGCATATCAGTACGTAGGCTCCGGACCGTTCTACTCCATCAGTGTTGTTGTTGTTGTGGTCTTCAGTCCTGAGACTGGTTTGATGCAGCTCTCCATGCTACTCTATCCTGTGCAAGCTTCTTCATCTCCCAGTACTTACTGCAACCTACATCCTTCTGAATCTGCTTAGTGTATTCATCTCTTGGTCTCCTTCTACGATTTTTACCCTCCACGCTGCCCTCCAATGCTAAATTTGTGATCCCTTGATGCCTCAGAACATGCCGTACCAACCGGTCCCTTCTTCTTGTCAAGTTGTGCCACAAACTCCTCTTCTCCCCTATTCTATTCAATAGCTCCTCATTAGTTACGTGATCTACCCCTCTAATCTTCAGCATTCTTCTAGAGCACCACATTTCGAAAGCTTCTATTCTCTTCCTGTCCAAACTATTTATCGTCCATGTTTCACTTCCATACAAATACTTCCAGAAACGACTTCCTGACACTTCAATCTATACTCGATGTTAACAAATTCCCCTTCTTCTTCGGAAACGCTTTCCTTGCCATTGCCAGTCTACATTTTATATCCTCTCTACTTTGACCATCATCAGTTATTTTGCTCCCCAAATAGCAAAACTCGTTTACTAGTTTAAGCGTCTCATTTCCTAATCTAATTCCCTCAGCATCACCCGAGTTAATTCGACTACATTCCATGATCCTCGTTTTGCTTTTGTTGATGTTCATCTTATATCCTCCTTTCAAGACACTGTCCATTCCGTTCAACTGCTCTTCCAAGTCCTTTGCTGTCTCTGACAGAATTAGTAGCAGTTGGTAATCACTTCTCAAATAGGTGATATCGGTTCTTACAGTGTCTGTTATAAGAAAGGCTACATGCATGCATCGTAAACAGTAACTCTGTGACTCGCATCGCTATACAGGGTAATCCAGCTGCCCCTGGATGTGTGTAATGTCCTTAGGTTAGTTACGTTTAATTAGTTCTAAGTTCTAGGCGACTGATGACCTGAGAAGTTAAGTCGTATAGTGCTCAGAGCCAGCTGCCCCTAACGATGTCGTTTTAGGCAACCCGCAATTACATTTCTGGCCCTCAAAAACTACGCGCCAGATTTTCGTATTCTTTCGCTTGCTACACGCAAACTGTTGGTCGTACAGAGAAGGTGGACAGGGCGTTTATGTAAGATATTTAATGTTGTTAAATTTTTTACTGGGACAAAGTGAATTTCAAATGCACCCCTACCCCACACTCATCCCCCTCCCCCCTGCGCGGTCAACATATCTAGTATGTTGCTCGTGGCATTTGCTCTTACCACTGTACAAAAATTGGCGACTGCACGTATTATTTCCCACTTTCGATCTTTTTTAGTCTTAATTGACTGCGCTTATTACGCCACTGGCTTAGCCGAGCACTTACAAATTGTAAAACTCACGTTTGTGCAAATTTTATCCAAAAATTTCGTAAATTTTAACTGCATAAAATAAACAATTACATCGCTATATTCGTTAGGCCTTCTGGTTACGAAACTACTGTAAGTAGTAAGTAAGCAGTAAGTAAGTTAATTTTATGCAAATTTCACCTAACAATTTTGTGAATGTCAAGAGAAAATGAATTATATTGTTTTATTCGTCAAACCTTCTGACCAAGAAACTACTGTACTTGTAAGGATTAAGTTTGGATCTGTCAGGGTGGCGTAACGTTTACAATAGTCGCTTTTCTTTCACTATTTTCACGGACACGTTTAAATTTATATTGTTAGCTACATGGCCGTGTATGCTTGTGGCGTAATAGCCTAATCAACAGAGACCAAAAAAAGTCTAATATCGGGAATAGTTCGTGTAGTCGGAAATTTTTGTTCACTGATAGGAGGGAAGGCCACCAACAACATGCTGTTGAGGGATGAGTGTACGGGTGGAAGTGCGTTTCAGCGTCACATTTGTTCGTTTTTGTTGAATACCTCCAAGACCGTTGCCTCAACGAAAACGTACCCCAGTGCAAAATTTAAGTTATTAAATTTCCTGCAGGAAAAGGTCCATTTCATTTTTTCTGTTGGACTAATAGTTTGCAGTTTGCCCATTGCGAGTGAAAAATTATGAAATTCTTGCTTGTCATCAGATTTAACATAGCGGGTGGCACAAAATGAAAGCGTTTGGGGCAGCTAAATCAACATGTAACGATGTGACTTGTTGCGTTCTACAGGATGTCCCATTTACCTTTACTGCACCTAATAACTTTTGTCCAAAAACAAAATAAAAATGAATCAAGTAAATGTAGTATAATTCCCTAGGGGGGCATCAACCAGCATGATTGCCTTGCTTGAAACTTTGTTCGTTACAAGGATATGAACAGCAGTACGTCTCATTAAGATATATCCTGTGCAACTTTTTTTTAATAGTATTCCACTTCCCCACCTCAACTCCTGATCAAAAACGTATCACATTGTGCCATTCTCGTATATATGATGTTCTGAAACATAAAACAAAACTGAGTTTGACTCTCTTGTGTTAGACCAAACTGCAAGTACTACGTGTAACAATCTCATGCCAGAAAATCGATAAACACTCAACCGAAATGTAGGGGGAAATACACACCCAACATTCAGCCAACCATCTTACGTTGAAGTTTTGTATGTGTTCAATGTAGACCAACGAAGTTAAGGTACGAGTAAAAGAGCTACTCATCCATTGATAGTGTAGCAAGGATGAAACTGATTACGTGTTTGTATCAGTCGATTACTGGTTTTAAGAATGCCAGTCTCGGGCTAAAGTTGTCGTTTGCTCACATATGGATTCATTGCAAGAGATGCAACAAAATTATCTTTGACGTCTTGGTCTGTGCGACTTCTATTACGATTGCATTGCATTGGGTTGAAACATAACTTTCTGAAGCGTTACAGAAAGGAGAAAGAATATGCGCCAAGAAGGCTGATTTTTGTCGGGATATTGCTCTGCCTGAGAAGCATGAAACCTACCTTCAGTCACGTTAAGCGTACTGATGATTCAGTTTTTAATGAAGGACTACCTTTATTTTGACGTTAGAAACTGCAAAATTTGTGTACCAATACTGTAAATAAGAAAACACTATTGTAAATACAGTTCTGCATACTTATATTCTACATGTATGAGAAGAATTTCTACCATCTCTTCATTGGTATACATTGTTGTCATATAAACCTTCAACCGAAGGCGGTTGACTGAATGTCCCGTGTGAATTTGCCTTGTGTTTCCATTTCCTTACTGTAACTCCTTAAGTGGACTAGTTACGGTACCCCAGGTACCTGTACTACACGCTAGTACAGGACAGTCAAAGTTTGTTTTTTATTACGTATACATGTTTACATGAAAGTAACACTGTTCGGGATTGCAGCCAGATAACGCCGACTTCCTGCCATGATATTCTGGCTGACAACCATTCAGTCATCTTCACTTTAGTTTTTTGCACTGGAGGTTGCTAGTTTTTTTTCTTTTTTCTTTACTGTGGAGGGCTGGCAGTGGCACAATCCGCCGCGCTTCTGCTGAGTGATGATACAGTAAATAAAATGATGAAATGGCACATATAAAAGGCGATAAATGGGAGACCTAAGGACATAATAAGGGGAACAATGAGCATTAAAATATGCACTTACAGAGATACTTTCATTGTGGAACAGTTTAAAATAAAGAGTCCACATAAGGATAAAAACACAGTTGGTGATGTGCACAGCACATAAAATACGCAGAAGTCACACTCACAAGTTAAAAGTTGGCCACAGTATTTAAACACATGAGAATGTCGACACTTTGAAACCACTGCACGAGATGGTGCACACACCAAGAAGAGCAAAACTGCTAGGAGGGGTCTTCCAATGGAGAAGAGGGAGAGGAAGGGGTGGGGGGAGGTGGGAGGCTGGAGGGGGTGGAAGGAAAAGAAAGGGGTCAGGGGACGCATTAAAGGGCAGTAGGTGGGTGGGGTCAGAGAAGGTGCGGGAAGGCAAGTTAGGAGGAAAAGCAGAGATTTGGAAGGGGTGCACAGAAATGGGAGAGGGCATAAGAGGGGGGAGAAAACCGCACAGGTAAGGGAAAAGGAGGGGTGGAGGCAGCCATGAGGAGGGGGAAGGAGGAGGTGGGGTTAGAGTTGGAGGGGTAGATATCAGAGTGCAACTCATCATCTGGGAGGGGTAGGTGCTGGAAGGTATGTTGGGTAAAGGAAGTGGTGGGCGTAGAAATGGAGACAGAGTGGAACACGAGGTAAAGGGGTGCCAGTGGGCTGGGGATAGAAAGGATAGGAGACCAGGGGTTGGGGGGATTAAGTCTTCAGATAATGTAAAGGATCTCTATAGGTTCGAGGAAAAGGAGGTGTGGGAAAGGGATGAGGTCATAGAGGATCCATGTGGGGGACGGCAGACATAGACAGAAGCCAAGATGGAGTGCCTGGCATTCAAGGAATCTGGATGGAGCAGAAATCCAGGTGATGCTGCCATTATAAATGATGTGACAGATCAAGGATTTATAGGTGTGAAGGATGGTGGAAGGATGGAGGCCCCAATCCCATCCAGACAGGAGTTTCAGGAAGTAGGAAGCTTTGTGTTGGATCATACGAACATGGGGACTCTAAGTCAGCTGACAATTGATGGTAAGGCCAATGTATTTCACGGAGGAGTGAGGTGGATAGTAGCCCATACCGAGCTACTGAGCGTCTCTCCTGCAGGGTCTTCCACTGGAGTTCATCTATCATCTCCGTAACGCTTTCGCGTTTGCTAAATGATCTTGTAACGAAGGGCACTGCTCTCCGTTGGATCTTCTCTATCTGTTCTATCAACCCTATCTGATACGCATCCCACACTGGTGAGTGGTATTCAAGCAGTGGGCGAACAAGTGTACTGTAACCTACTTCCTTTGTTTTCGGATTGCATTTCCTTAGGATTCTTCTAATGTATCTCAGTCTGGCATCTGCTTTACCGACAATTAATTTTATATAGTCATTCCATTTTAAATCACTCCTAATGCCTACTCCCAGATAATTTATGGATTTAACTGCTTCCAGTTGCTGACCTGTTATATGGTAGCTAATTGATAAAGGATCTTTCCTTCTGTGTATTCGCAGCACATTACACTTGCCTGCATTGAGATTCAATTGCCATTTCCCGCAACATGCGTCAATTCGTTGTAGATCCTCCTGCATTTCAGTACAATTTTCCATTGTTACAACCTCTCGATATACTACAGCATCATCCGCAAAAAGCCTCAGTGAACTTCCGATGTTTATGTATACTGTGAATAGCAACGGTCCTTCGACACTCCCCTGCGGCACACCTAAAATCACTCTTACTTCGGAAGACTTCTTTCCATTGAGAATGACGGGCTGCGTTCTGTTATCTAGGAACTCTTCAATCCAATCACACAATTGGTCTAATAGTCCATATGCTCTTACTTTGTTCATTAAACGACTGTGGGGAACTGTATCAGACGCCTTGCGGAAGTGAAGAAACACGGCATCTACCCGGGAACCCGTGTCTATGGCCCTCTGAGTCTCGTGGACGAATAGCGCGAGCTGGGTTTCACACGATAGTCTTTTTCGAAACCCATGCTGATTCCTACAGAGTAGATTTCTAGTCTCCAGAAAAGTCATTATACTTGAACATAATAGGTGTTCCAAAATTCTACAACTGATCAAAGTTAGAGATATAGGTCTATAGTTCTACACATCTGATCGACGACCCTTCTTGAAAACGGGGATGACCTGTGCCCTTTTACAATCCTTTGGAATGCTACGCTTTTCCAGAGACCTACGGTACACCACTGCAAGAAAGAACTTCATCCCACAAACTGAGATCCGGCACCGGTACAACAGAATGCCTGCCTGTTTGCATTCAACGTTCTGACAGTTACACCGGTTGTTAATGTACCAGCGTTTCAGTGTCGCACTTACATTAACCTGCGGTCTCCTAGTGTCAATCACTTAAATATGTTAACTAGAGAAATGTAATCCCGAAAGTACATTACTACACATTAATTATTTTTCGGTGGTGCGATTTTTTCCGTCAGTGTGTTATGTATCCCAAAATGCTCTGCCCCATATGGCGTAAAAACAGTCGTCCTTCTTAAATACAGATATTTACAATTATTTACCTGAAATGCAAATATCTTGAAATTAACTCAATAAAACGATGAGTGAAATATGTCAGGATTAACAATAAAGTGACCAGTAAAAGTCTCAAAAGTGTCCAAAACAACTGAGTGTTGAAAAGGGAGAAAGAGGAACGGAGGGAGAGGGAGGAATGGGAGGGAAGATGGGAGCGGACTAGTGCCTAACATAAATTAAGCTGGACACATACGTAAGGGCTTATAATACATCTCGAAAAAGATGAAAGGTTGCCGAAAAGATGGAACTCGCTTGGTACAACACATGAATCGTATGAGGAATGAGAAGGTTCTGTGCAGAATCGAAGAGGAAAGGAGTATGTTGAAAACGCTGTCGAGGAGAAGGGGCAGGATGATAGGACATCAGTTAAGATATCAGGGAATGGCTTCCATGGTACTAGAGGGGGCTATAGAGGGCAAAATCTGTAGAGGAAGGCAGAGACTGGGGTACAGTCGGCAAATGATTTAGGATGTAGGTTGCAAGTGCTACTCCGAGAGGAAGAAATTGGCGAAGGAGAGGAATTCGTGGCGGGCCGCATAAATTCAACCAGAAGACTGATGACTCAAAAAAAAATGTTTTCCAAGCCTCTGATCGAAAACTTCGAAAGAAAGTTTGTGTTGTTTTTGCCGTTTGGTTTGGTGCATTGCCAAGCAAGAGATCAACTCGCTTACTTAATTTTCCACGCATCTCGTTCTGTATTGCATTGCGCAGCGATGTCATTGCTGCACAGAACGAATCAGCATTAAAGTTGAGCCCTTTGCCAGAAACTGTGTACACAGTACCGTAATGGTCTAAGGAAAGGGTGATCCTGCCATTCCTTGTTAATAACGGAACTTTACAGTGGTACTGTGGAGGCGTGGAGGTACATTGTTTGTTGCAGCTGCAAAACGAAGAACTCATGTCTTATCACTCGTTATAATGCCGCTTGGAACTCAATGTCTTCGCAACGTAGCGTTCGAGTAAGTCCAGCGACGTCATGAACTTTGCATTTTTGTTTGCGGGTGCCAGTAGTCGCGGAACACAACGTGGGAATAATTTCCGATACTGCAGACGACCTCAGATGATGAAATAAGCAGTGCCTACTTACATGAGCATCTGCTGAGTAATTTCTGCGGTAGACATTCTGTGACTACTGCACATCAGTTTTTCGATTGTTTGTACATTGACGTATGTGATCGATTTCTATGGCATTCCTTTCCGATCAGCATGTATGCGCGGCTTTGGTCAAATTTTTGGAATCATTTCACTATGGCAGGAAGAGACATTGGATGAAATCCATATACAACCAGAATTTCACGGTGAATCTGACTCCAATGTATACTTTTTACCTTCAAGAATCTCATTGTCCTCAGGTATTCAACTTTGGAGAATGTTTACAGTTGCTGCACCAATTCGCTCGCACACTGTGGTGGTCCTTTTATCGGAATCACGGCATCACAGCACGAAACGGGAAATAGTTACTCCCTTTTGACAGCGCCCCACTCTTGCTGCACTGAAGTTCCAATGTGTGATGACCGTAGTGGTTTGTAGACACTGAAATGAAGTCTCTTATTCAATAGAAAATATTATAGGCTGTAGTGGCACAATATAAACATCTCAACCCCGAAGGGAGTAGCATCACTATCGGGAGTACAACTGGTACAAAAGATCAGAATTTAATTATCATCAGTCCGCTACAGGTAGCCAAAATTGATTTGTTGAACGCTTGCTTTGAGAAATTTTTGTTGTTGTGGTCTTCAGTCCAGAGACTGGTTTGATGCAGCTCCCCATGCTATTCTATCTGAAACATGCCCTTAGAAAATTTAATGAATTACTGTGCTGATAGACCTCTTACATTATTTGATTTTCAAACAGCTGAGCAAAACCGAACGTACTCAGACATTCACTAAAGTGACACACAATATTCTTAGCGCAACGCAGTCTGATTTTCAGTAATCCCTACAAAAGAATGGCCCTGACTAACATTAACCTATACCTTTCAAAAATCACTTACCTCATAAAAAGCTTCGTTACTCGAACTACTGCAATACAGCGAGCGCCAATACTGCCAGCTAAATAAAAGATTCTAACTACTGAAGGCACTAACTACTGATAGGCATAGTTAGCAAATGAAAGATTTTGATAGCGAACAAACAATGTATTTACCTTAATGGTGTTCAAAAGTCATAATATCTAAATCAGTCCATGATATCCAATAATACAAATTTACTGTCTCTGTCCAGATCATCCGCTCTCCAAACTCCGCCATCTCACTCCCCACATCCACCACTGCTGGCGGCTCACCTTCAACTGCGCAACGCTACGCGCTGTTATCAGCCAACTGCCCAACACTACAATGGCAAATATTGCAACAATGCCGACCAGCCTCAGACTGCACATAGCACAGTCAGTGATTTTCATATAGAGCGCTACATGGCGTCACCAATATAAAAACCTAGCTACATGTCGTTACCAATATAAAAACCTAAACAGCCTACTTACATAGCCCCCATGCTCCCCACAAAAAATTTTACAAACTGTTTGGGGCCATGGCCAATACAGATTTGAAAAAATTTTTTCATAATTACAATGACAAAGATATCAAATGCACACAATGATACAATGTTGTTAAAGGCGCTGCAGTCTGGAACCGCAAGACTGCTACGGTCGCAGGTTCGAATCCTGCCTCGGGCATGGATGTTTGTGATGTCCTTAGGTTAGTTAGGTTTAACTAGTTCTAAGTTCTAGGGGACTAATGACCTCAGAAGTTGAGTCCCATAGTGCTCAGAGCCATTTGAACCATTTTTTACAATGTTGTTCAAAAGCTAAAATTTTCTCACAGTCCATAAAGACAGTCCTGATCATCCATCACATTTTAAATTGCCGTTTTTTCTTCTAAGTTTGAGCAGTAAAAGAAAATGCACACCCACCGCAGAGTCAATCGACGTTTTGAAGAATCTGACCCACTGTAGTCCTGGTAGAGAGTATGGTATAGGTGGGCTACCAAAGATGCACACCCACTGCAGTCCTTGTAGAAATAATGGTACTGGTGAGTCAGCAAAGGTGTAGACCCACTGTAGTCCTTGTAGAAATAATGGAATTGGTGGGTCATCAAAGATGCAGACCCACTGTAGTTCTTATAGAGATGGCCAGCAGCCATCTGTTGTGACTGTTCGGGTACACAATCACCATTGAAGAGTCTTGCGATAATAGGGCAAGTCCATAACCACCGCTTGTGCACTCACAAAGTTTTTGGAATTGTCCTTAGAACCAGCAATGCTGTTAACGAGTCCCTTGCTGAATTATTAACACATGTGCAAACACTAACAGTCCCAACTTCTCGTATTGGAGCGCGAGTGTCCTCTGAGATATGTAATTCTTGTATTACCTGTGTCAACTGATCTTGTACTTCCCGTATTTCTCTTTGGTGTTGCGTTTTGATTTGATTTTGATTTTGTTTGAATTTTCTAATTTGTTTATACTCTTCTGTGTCAGTGAAGGCTAAAGGTCTTGAGTCATTCAGATCATCATCTACCTTTGTAGATAAGTTAGTGAACTGATCCGAAAGTTCGGCTACTTTCTCCGATAGTGAACTGATTTCCTCAGTGTGTTTTTCTGAACCAAGTTTCAGAGTGTCCATTTGTGTTGAAATCGTATCTACTGTGTCCTTTAAGTTTTCCTGTGTTTTTGCAAGTTGCGTAACCGATTCGGTAGATGCAACTGAGTCAATTTTAGCTTGCAAGGTGTCGTGATTTTCATAAACAATAGTTTGCAGTTCTTTTACGGCTGCTTCGTGATTCTGTAGTGCATTTTCATGCCGCGAAAAAAAGGTTGAAAATGCTCACAAATTTGTTTTTTTACGTCATTACAGACTTTTTGACATTTCGATTCAATGTTATGTAACTCAGCAATTAAATCTTCACGTGTTTTTTCAAGTGTGGTGTCTAGCTTCCGAAGATTTTCTCCCATTGTGTCTAACTTTTGAAGCTTTTGCTGTGTTTGTCTCTGATTTTGTTCCATTTGTTGCATTAATTGCAATAATAATGTATTAGTGTCTGGAATCTGTTTCTCTATGCTTTTTAGCAGTGCATTTTCACCGGAAACATTCACATTTTGACAAGCAGAAAATGTGTCTTGACTCATTTGAGAAAACGGTGAGGACCCAAAACCTGAGTCTACAGTATTTGCAATATTGTGTTCTGTCATTTCGCATTCCTGAGGCGAGCTGTTGCCGACCGATCGATCGATAATGCCTCCCTGTTCACTACGTGTTTCACTGTCTACTCCATTATTTGCCGCCGCTCCATTTCCCTATGCACAATTACCAAATTACTACTTTGAATGTCTGTTAATTCATTGCACAGTGGTACTGATAAGCTACGCTCGTCGTCACTATTATTTCTCAGTTTACTTTGGGGCGTAGTGTTACGTTTTTCACACGCCATTATTGTCACAATATTTCACACGATAACACAGAAAAGCACAATTTGAAGAGCAAAATAAGAAAACACATTAACATAGCACTGAAAAAAATACCTAGTTAATTGCAAGCGCAGCTGCGAAATACTTGGTGATAATCTACATGCATGCCACAACTGTTTTACTGTACAACAATGAAAGATTGAAATTACAAAGGAGATTCTCTCTACAATTACGCGCCAGCAATAAACAAAAGCTACACTAATTACAGAAACTACAAGAAAAAATCAGAAGATTCCAGTGAGGCATCCGCGGCCAAGGGTCGACATATGAAACGTCCCCTCAGAAAAATTAGTGAATTACTGTGCTGATAGACCTCTTACATTATTTGATTTTCAAACAGCTGAGCAAAACCGAACGTACTCAGACATTCACTAAAGTGACACACAATATTCTTAGCGCAACGCAATCTGACTTTCAGTAATCCCTACAAAAGAATGGCCCTGACTAACATTAACCTATACCTTTCACAAATCACTTACTTCACAAAAAAGCTTCGTTACTCGAACTACTGCAATACAGCGAGCGCCAATACTGCCAGCTAAATAAAAGATTCTAACTACTGAAGGCACTAACTACTGATAGGCATAGTTAGCAAATGAAAGAGTTTGATAGAGAACAAACAATGTATTTACCTTAATAGTGTTCAAAAGTCATAATATCTATATCAGTCCATGATATCCAATATTTCAAATTTACTGTCTCTGTCCAGATCATCCGCTCTCAAAACTCCGCCATCTCACACCCCACATCCACCACTGCTGGCGGCTCACCTCCAACTGCGCAACGCTACGCGCTGTTAACAAAAAATGGTTCAAATGGCTCTGAGCACTATGGGACTTAACAGATGTGGTCATCAGTCCCCTAGAACTTAGCACTACTTAAACCTAACTAACCTAAGGACGCCACTTACATCCATGCCCGAGGCAGGATTCGAACATGCGACCGTAGCAGTCGCGCGGTTCCGGACTGCGCGCCTAGAACCGCGAGACCACCACGGCCGGCCGCTGTTAACAGCCAACTGCCCAACACTACAATGGCGAATATTGCAACAATGCCGACCAGCTTCAGACTGCACACAGCACAGTCAGTGATTTTCATATAGAGCGCTACATGTCGTTACCAATATAAAAACCTAAACAGCCTACTTACATATCCTGTGCAAGGTTCTTCATCTGCCAGAACCTACTGCAACCTACCCCCTTCTGAATCTGTTTGGTGTATTCATCTCTTGGTCTCCCTCTACGATTTTTACGCTCCACGCTGCCCTCCAATACTGAACTGGTGATACCTTGATGCCTCAGAATAAGCCCTGCCAACCGATACCTTCTTCTAGACAAGTTGTGCCTCAAATTTCTCTTCTCTCCAATTCTATTCAGTACCTCCTCATTAGTTATGTGATCTACCCATCTAATCTTCAGCATTTTTCTGTAGCACTACATTTCGAAAGCTTCTATTCTCTTCTTGTCTCAACTATTTATTATCCACGTTTCACGTCGATACATGGCGACACTCCATAAAAATACTTTCATAAACGACTTCCTGACACTTCAATCTATACTCGATGTTAACAAATTTCTCTTCTTCAGAGACGCTTTCCTTGCAATTGCCAGTCTGCATCTTATATCCTCTCTACTTCGGCCATCATCAGATATTTTGCTCCCCAAATAGCAAAACTCATTTACTACTTTAAGCGTCTCATTTCCCGCAGCATCACCCGATTTAGTTCGGCTACATTCCATTATCCTCGTTTTGCTTTTGTTGATGTTCATCTTATATTCTCCATTCAAGACACTGACCATACCGTTCAGCTGCTCACCCAGGTCCTATGATGTCTCTGACAGAATTACAATGTCATCGGCGAACCTCATTGATTTTATTTCTTCTCCATGGATTTTAATTCCTACTCCGAATTTTTCTTCTGTTTCCTTTACTTCTTGATCAATCCACAGATTGAATAACATTAGTGATACGCTGCAGCCCTATCTCACTCCCTTCCCAACCACTACTTCTCTTTCATGCACCTCTACTCTTATAACTGCCATCCGGTTTCTGTACAAATTGTAGATAGCCTTTCGCTCTCTGTATTTTACCCATGCCACCATCATAATTTGAAAGAGAGTATTCCAGTCAACATTGTCAAAAGCTTTCTCTAAGTCCACAAATGCTAGAAACGTAGGTTTGCCTTTCCTTAATCCGTTTTCTAAGATAAGTCGTAGGGTCAGTATTTCCTCACGTGTTCCAACATTTCTGCGGAATCCAAACTGATCTTCCTTGAGGTCAGCTTCTACCAGTTTTTCCATTCGTCTGTAAAGAATTCGTATTAGTATTTTGCAGCCGTGGCTTATTAAACTGATAGTTCGGTAATTTTAACATCTCTCAACACCTACATTCTTTGGGATTGGAGTTATTATATTCTTCTTAAAGTCCGAGGGCATTTCGCCTGTTTCATACATCCTGCTAACTAGATGGTAGAGTTTTAGGACTGGCTCTCCCCAGGCCGTCAGTAGTTCCAATGGAATGTTTTCTACTTCCGGGGCCTTTTTTCGGCTCAGGTCTTTCAGTGCTCTGTCAAACTCTTCACGCAGTATCATATCTCCTATTTCATCTCCATATACATTCTCTTCCATTTCCATTAAATTGTCATCAAGAACATCGCCCTTGTATAGACCCTCTATATACTTCTTCCATCTTTCTGCCTTCCCTTCTTTGCTTAGAACTGAGCTCTTGATATTTATGCAAGTGGTTCTCTTTTCTCGAAACGTCTCTTTAATTTTCCTGTAGGCAGTATCTATCTTACTCCTAGTGAGATAAGGCTCTACATCCTTACATTTGTCCTCTAGCCATCCCTGCTTAGCCATTTTGCACTTCCTGTCGATCTCATTTTTGAGACGTTTGTATTCCTTTTTGCCTGCTACATTTACTGCATTTTTATAATTTCTCCTTTCATCAATTATATTCAATATCTCATCTGTTACCCACGGATTTCTATTGGCCCTCGTCTTTTGACCTACTTGATCCTCTGCTACCTTAATTATTACGTCTCTCAAAGTTACCCATTCTTGTTCTGCTGTATTTCTTTCCCCCATTCTTGTCAATCGTTCCCTAATGCTCTCCCTGAGGCTCTCTACAACCTCTGGTTCTTTCAGTTTATCCAGGTCCCATCTCCACAAATTCCCAACTTTTTGCAATTTCTTCAGTTTCAATCTACAGTTCATAACCAATAGAAATGTCTTACAATTTAAAACCTGGTTCCTGAATCTGTGTCTTACCATTACATAATCTATCTGAAACCTGTCCAGTATCTCCAAGCTTCTTCCATGTATACAGCCGTCTCTTATGATTCTTGAACGAAGTGTTAGCTATGATTAAGTTATGCTCTGTGCAAAAGTCTACCAGGAGGCTTCCTCTTTCATTCCATACCCCCATTCCACATTCACCTACTACGTTTCCTTCTCCCTCTTTTCCTACTATCGATTTCCAGTCTGCCATGACTATTAAATTTTCGTCTCCCTTCACTATCTGAATAATTTCTTTTATCTCATCATACATTTTTCAATCTCTTCGTTGTCTGCAGAGCTAGTTGGCATATGAACTTGTACTACTGTAGTAGGCATGGGCTTTGTATCTGTCTTGGCCACAATGATACGTTCACTATGTTGTTTGTAGTAGCTTACCCGCATTCCTATTTTCCTATTCATTATTAAACCTACTCCTGCATTACCCCCTTGAGAAGTATTCTAACTGAAATAAAATCTTTGGCGTTTCTGTTGTCTATTGCTTGATCATCATTCTAATCAGTGCAGACGCACTATATTGTGTAGTAAGTAACCGTGGCATAGCCTCAACCATAGTTTCCGCATAACTTTTCCGATAACTTCGCAGAAAATCCTTGGAAGTTCTGGTCTTACGTTAAATCAGTAAGTGGATCGAAACAGGAAATCCAGGCTCTCTGGGATGATAATGGCATTGAAACAGAGGATAACATGCGTAAACCTGAAACACTGAACACCTTTTTCCAAAGCTGTTTCACAGAGGAAGACCGCACTGCAGTTCCTACTCTAGATCCTCGCATGAACGAAAAAATGGCTGACGTCGAAATAAATGTCCAAGGAATAGAAAAGCAACTGAAATCACTCAACAGAGGAAAATCCACAGGACCTGACGGGATACCAATTCGATTCTACACAGAGTACGCGAAAGAACTTGCCCCCCTTCTAACAGCCGTGTACCACAAGTGTCTAGAGGAACGCAAGGTTCCAAATGATTGGAAAAGAGCACAGGTAGTTCCAGTTTTCAAGAAGGGTCGTCGAGTAGATGCGCAAAACTATAGGCCTACATCTCTGACATCGATCTGTTGTAGAATTTTAGAACATGTTTTTTGCTCGCGTATCATGTCATTTCTGGAAACCGAGAATATACTCCGTAGGAATCAACATGGATTCCAGAAACAGCGATCGTGTGAGACCCAACTCGCTTTATTTGTTCATGAGACCCAGAAAATATTAGATACAGGCTCCCAGGTAGATGCCATTTCCCTTGACTTCCAAAATGCGTTCGATACAGTTTCGCACTGTCGCCTGATAAACAAAGTAAGAGCCTATGGAATATCAGACCAGCTGTGTGGCTGGATTGAAGAGTTTTTAGCAAACAGAACACAGCATGTTGTTCTCAATGGAGAGACGTCTATAGACGTTAAAGTAACCTCTGGCGTGCCACAGGGGAGTGTTTGGGACCATTGCTTTTCACAATATATGTAAATGACCTAGTGGATAGTGTTGAAAGTTCCATGTGGCTTTTCGCGGGTGATGCTGTAGTATGCAGAGAAGTTGCAGCATTAGAAAATTGCAGCCAAATGCAGGAAGATCTGCGGCGAAGAGGCACTTGGTGCAGGGTGTGGCAACTGACCCTTAACATAGACAAATGTAATGTATTGCTCATACATAGAAAGAAGTATCCTTTATTGTATGATTATATAATAGCGGAACAAACACCGGTAGCAGCTACTTCTGTAAAATATCTGGGAGTATGCGTACGGAACGATGTGAAGTGGAATGATCATATAAAATTAATTGTTGGTAAGGCGGGTGCCAGGTTGAGATTCATTGGGAGAGTCTTTAGAAAATGTAGTCCATCAAAAAAGGAGGTGACTCACAAAACACTCGTTCGACCTATACTTGTGTATTTCTCATCAGTGTGGGATCCGTACCAGGTCACGTCAACAGAGGAGATAGAGAAGATCCAAAGAAGAGCGGCGCGTTTCGTCACAGGGTTATTTGGTATGCGTGATAGCGTTACGGGGATGTTTAGCAAACTGAAGTGGCAGACTCTGCAAGAGAGGCGCTCTGCATCGCGGTGTAGCTTGCTGTCCAGGTTTCGAGAGGGTGCGTTTCTGTATGAGGTATCGAATATATTACTTCCCCCTACTTATACCTCCCGAGGAGATCACGAATGTAAAATTAGAGAGATTAGAGCGAGCACGGAGGCTTTCCGGCAGTCGTTCTTCCCGCGAACCATACGCGACTGGAACAGGAAAGTGAGGTAATGACAGTGGCACGTAAAGTGCCCTCCGCCATACACCGGCGGATGGCTTGCGGGGTATATATGTAGATGTAGATGTACGATGTGGTACTGTTGCCGGAGCAATCACAATCACTTCTTTATAATTATCATTAGCACACAAATGTTGTATGCCTTAAGATTGGCTGGAAGAATTGTTTGTAATACCTTCAATTGGTTCTAATTCTCTAAAGATTCCGTCAAAGTGGGCACGAAGGCTAGACAGAAGACTGAAACAGAGAGCACAGGAAGCCATCAGAAGCCATTGAATCAGTCAGACTAGGAATTGTCCTCTCGTAGCCACAAGACTGGAGGTCGGCTTCTGCTGTCTCCGAAAGCCTCCACAGAAGATACTTCCGTTGTGATATTCCGATGGTATGGAACAGTTGGCTGGCTGTACGACCGCATACAATTTTTAGGTATTGGATAGAGATCAACTTGCCAAACCAGAAGAATAGGCTTTAAAACAAGCTTCCTTGATAAAAGTGAGTGTGGTTCAATCTCGCCTAGGGAAACAGGCGGTATATGGTTGCTACGGAAGCTACTGTTAAATAAGTGCATTGGGGAGGAGAATGCGTTCTGATGATTGAGATATACGGATATACACACATGACGCTTTTTATTTTATTTTTGTGGGGTTCACAGCCTCAATGTCTTTTGGGGATGAGGACATTGTCTAAGTAGGCTGTAATTTGTTTATTATATGTGCAATTAGCCAATTTCAACATTGGGTCATTTTCAAGCTTTAAATGAGCCATGGTTGAAATTGGCTACATGTAGAGATAATAAACAGATTATAGCCTACTTGGACCGTGTTTTCATTCTTAAAATTCATAGGTATCTTTGAAGAGATCATCGTAGGATGGTTCTTCACTGCTAGTCTTTATACTGGAGACACTGGTGGTGCTCTTGAAGAGAGATACTTCACGATACCTCTGGAGTGTTTCAGAACTGCTTCTCACTGCAGTTTCTGACTTTGTGAGTCACTGCCGCTAACGCAAGACGTCCACAGCTGCCCCGGCCACAGCCACAAAACATACAAAAGCCACTACCCATGAATGTTGGCGAGATGTGCCTCCATCTCAAATTGTAACGTGACAAACCAGAAACCTAGTTTATGTGTGGGTGCAGAGACTCCACGTAATTTGTGAATGACAATATCATTTTAAATATCCATTTGAGCTGTCAGATTTTTTATACAGGATGTTTATTTGATCATGTAGTACATCACATTCAGGACAGTTTCGGTCTTTGGCTATTTTCAAATGCAGTTGCGTTGGTTTAAATATGACACATACCACTGAGTAACTGCATTTGAAAATGGAGATATTCCGAAACTAGGCCGTTATGTATTATTGCACTACAGGATGAAACAAACAAGTTGGGTAAACAATGTGAAAGCCGTGGTGGGTATCAAAAAGGTTTTATCATTCAGAGAGAAGGAAAAATCATTAATTACCGTTGCCAGAACCGATGACCACCTCGATTCACTGGGAACAAATAGAACGCGTATTCTGTTGAAATTTATAATCAGAATTTCGTTTCTTGTAAAACATTTTTTATACCAGAACTTATGTAAAAGAGTACTTTTTGACTCTAAGTTTAATTATGTTTAATACACAACTTCGTTTGAAAAATGTTTTTACTATTGTATGCAATAAATAAGGCAGGGTAAATGTGTCTGTAGTTCAGTTCACTTTCAGTTCGAGTTTAGCACAGTCGATTTGTAGATCAATTACAGTATGAAACTTATTTCAACCATTTTATCAGATGTTTCAGGTTCGTCCCATATTTTAGTACACATTTGCGTGAATATTTGTACAAAGTGACATTTTAATTTTCTGGGAACGTTGAAGAATAAAAAACAATTTTAAATGAAATATTCGTGGGATTATTGCACTTGATTAACAAAATGATAACCAAGGCAAAATTGAGCTACACTTTTCGAAGATGTGTACTCATAGAATTACAGATTTATTTGTGCGTTACCCTTCATTGTTCTTGTCTCTCAATTATATAAATTAGAAATTGATTTAAAACACCACCTGCAGGATTTTTATACACTCCTCTGCATAAATAATGTATCATATTATCCATTAGGTAGAAATAAATGAAAGTGCGGGAGTATTTTGCGTGTTGTCCCGTTCGTACACAGAAAGCTGTGACTTATAGCACCAGAAGGGGCTGGCCTCGCAACACAAGGTATTTGAAGGAACGGGAAAAAACAGTGACTGTTAATGACCGAACAGTTATGGAGCACTGTGATGGTGTTCTTCGCCATAGCACAGCCCGAAAATAACGTCCTGATGACTTCGCACGGGGAAGAATCCTCGGGAAACTGGAAGAATGATGGCGTGTGACGAATGCAGCGCAGAAATTTGGTACGGCTCACACAATTTTTTTTCACGTGCGTGAGAAGCGTTCCGAACCACACGCACGGTCGCAGGAAGGGGAAAAGGTGGTTGACTAAGGTCATCTGCAGCAGCAGATTACCGGTACATTATCAACATTCAGGAAGGGACGCAAGTCAAACAGCGAGTGCTCTTGCAACTACATTTAATGGGACTGCAAGTCATGTAATCTCACTCTCCATAATTGCACGGTCACTACATTGGAGTGATTTCTTTGCCCGACGATCTGTGCGTCGTACTCCGTAGACACTCCACATCCGCGGCACCGTTTGCGTTGGTGCCAAGGTCATTAGCACTGGACCAAGAAAAAGTGGGATCGCGTGTGCCTCTCGGATGAAGGCAGACTGAGTAGTGATTCTGGACGTACCTTCTTAGGGCAAACATGTACTGCAGCCAGAAACACTGTCGAACATGATCGTTTTGATGGCTCTTATGCTGTGTAGTGGGGAGGCAAAATATTGACTGGGCACACTGACGTCCAAATCTTTGAACATAGTAAACTCACTGGTCAACGATGTTGTAACACCTTACTCCTTTCCCAAGTATGTCTTTTCAGGAATTCATTAGGCCTTAGCTTCAATTGTATGAATGAAAATGCGTACGGCGTCGAACAACGTAAATATAGGAGCTCTCGAAACGAGGGGATAGTCGTCGAATTGCCTTATAAGCCTGTTTCTCAATTAAATACCATGGAGCACGTGTGGGATGCGTTAGAGGAGGGTGGGGAGGGGAAGCACGTTGCAACCTTGTGGCCAGCATGGAAGCACGTTACACCTTACACAGCGTAAGAATCATGTCCCGCCTATAGTAATGTCCATGGGCGTCAAAAGCCGCTGCGGCTTCAGCGTAATTAATGTCTTCGAATAAAAATGTCATTTCTATTCATGCCAAAAAAAAAAAAAAGGGCTCTGAGCGCTATGGGACTCAACTTCTGAGGTCACCAGTCCCCTAGAACTTAGAACTACTTAAACCTAACTAACCTAAGGACATCACACACATCCATGCTCGAGGCAGGATTCGAACCTGCGACCGTAGCGGTCGCGCGGTTCCAGACTGTAGCGCCTAGAACCACTCGGCCACACCGGCCGGATATTCATGTCATTGCGTATTTCTTTCAGTTACTTTCTCCAATATAGTGTATCAGTTCTTTCTACGTAACGTCAAAATTTCAACGAGATGTTTTACGTTCGTCCTTAAGTTTTGCGCACCGGTGTATTTGATAAGAAATAGATGACATTTCGTGTACTAATGAATGGTAGCGTCATAAAGTCTCACATCAGCTCTATCACACACGCGCTAATAATGACAGTCACTCAATTTTTCTCGTCAGGTTCAGCTGTCACTTTCCAGTGGATCGTAGGACTGCACTCCTTTTCGATTTCCGTCATGCCGATGTGATTTGAAGGTCCATGCACGGACAGAAGTTCCCAATAGCAGTATCACGCAATTCTCAAAAAGCTCGAAAAAATCACCTTATAAAACCTGAAGGCATCATTCCGTAGAAAATACGTCCACCATTTTTATATAGTCGCTGGTAGTAGAATGTCTAGCACATCAGTCTTGTAACCGTGAAGTCCCTGGCTTGCTGCTTCCCAGTAGCAATACATTTCAACTTTTACTTATATTATTACCAAACGGATGTGTTAATTATGATTTATTCAATCATAATTTTTAGAAAAAATTACAAATTTTTATTTGTGATTACTAATCGCGTGAAAATCCGAGTCAAAAACATAACTAGCACCACCACACAACCATATAAAGAGTGTATGGTGTCTATAGTGAATGGAATTACGTATGATCTCAATTGCAACACTTTGCTGTCACTAACTCTCACTTAAGTTAATCTCCGTCCAGAAAAGGAATAAGAAATAAATTAACAAAATGCATCCTAAATATTCTCACTTGTCGTTCTACAGACACCCGCACTCATACATGGTTTCACAATTCGGTGATATGACAGAAACGATCATTCGAAGAATATACGCCAAGCATCCATATAATTGATTCACGTAAGTGGACAATTGATTCCCCTTCTTCAGTGCAGATTCACAAGTACGTCCGACTTCCCTTGGGAATATCAGAGTAGCGAGTTTCTCGAATTCGGGAGGACGACGGCTCAATCCCGCGTCCGGCCATCCTGATTTAGGTTTTCCGTGATTTCCCTAAATCGCTCCAGGCAAATGCCGGGATGGTTCCTTTCAAAGGGCACGGCCGACTTCCTTCCCCGTCCTTCCCTAATCCGATGAGACCGATGACCTCACTGTCTGGTCTCCTTCCCCGAAACAACCAACCAGTAGCGAGTTTGCAAGAAATTGACAGGGACTGCGCATAAGTGACGCTCGGTGGGAGTGTGGGTCGGTCGTGAGGCGTGCCGAAATAGTCCGCGCAACTGCGATAAACAATGTGTCCTGGATAACGCAGTGGTTACCGCACCTGCTAGTAATCAGGATATCCTGGGATAGAATCCCAGTCCGGTACTCATTTTCATTCGTCGCCGCTGATTTCGCGTAATGTCCCGATGCAGCTGACATCAGTCATCACTTCTTTCCTTTCCTTTCTCTCCTCTCTCTTCCCTCTCCATGTTCGAAAGAACAGACACCACGCTTTTATAAAACAAAACTTTCTCGAACATAGGCTCTAAAATTCATACTTTAAGAGCTGTGAGCACTTGTAAAGAGGAGTAGGTCCGTTTCGCAGTAGTCGACTACTGCGCATAACCCGTTAAGTCTGCGCTTTAGAAACTGTGTTTACTTTATTTTTGTTTCTTATTTTGGTCCATACTACCGCCTCTCCAAATATGGAAAGTGAAGAGCTTGCAG
Source organism: Schistocerca nitens (assembly GCF_023898315.1). Lineage (NCBI taxonomy): Eukaryota > Metazoa > Arthropoda > Insecta > Orthoptera > Acrididae > Schistocerca > Schistocerca nitens. Next base: position 285,629,277 of record NC_064619.1, read on the forward strand.
TAGAAGAGACTTTTTTCACAGTATAGATGATTAAGTGCTCACAGTCATTAGCTAAATGCATTCTAGAACTCTTGTTTATTAGACGTTTTTGTTTGGAATGATAGTTCCTCTCATACCACTGAATGTTGACCACTCATCCTGTGACAAATTGTATAGTGCAGCTTAACTTTTTAAGTAATATCCTTAACCTTCCCGTTGCTGAGTACAACTTCGTTCATCCTAACAGTATTTAATATTTTCCTAATTAGCAAGACAGAAACCCACATTTATCCTTTCATGCATGAAGTTGTTATATTTCGTTAAAATTGCCTTTCAGCACTATACTATCGCAAATCCACTAAATTAAAAGTCTGGCAGCCACCGGCTCCAGGCTCTTGAGGCAAGTTACCATCTCTGTTCTGAAAATAATTTACTACTCTGAACAGTGGTTCTCTGTAAACCGTTACGAGCAGAAATGGTTTTTATTGAAAAATCTGATTTGGATTAAGCACGAGGATGTTGAGTACAATTACATTCACATAGCATGGTGCTTTGCCCCAAGCTTTCTTGCTTCTGCTAGCTGAGAAAGCTCGTCATTCAGTTACTGAAACTTACGAGGGCGCGAAACTTAAATAGAGATTTGAATTAACTTTATAATTATTATTACATAGCTAAAACCGATTACGCTTATTCAAAACACCTGCTGATCTCAGCGCAGTCATAGGGATACCAGTTCGTTAGCAAATACACTGCTGGAAATGGAAAAAAGAACACATTGACACCGGTGTGTCAGACCCACCATACTTGCTCCGGACACTGCGAGAGGGCTGTACAAGCAATGATCACACGCACGGCACAGCGGACACACCAGGAACCGCGGTGTTGGCCGTCGAATGGCGCTAGCTGCGCAGCATTTGTGCACCGCCGCCGTCAGTGTCAGCCAGTTTGCCGTGGCATACGGAGCTCCATCGCAGTCTTTAACACTGGTAGCATGCCGCGACAGCGTGGACGTGAACCGTATGTGCAGTTGACGGACTTTGAGCGAGGGCGTATAGTGGGCATGCGGGAGGCCGGGTGGACGTACCGCCGAATTGCTCAACACGTGGGGCGTGAGGTCTCCACAGTACATCGATGTTGTCGCCAGTGGTCGGCGGAAGGTGCACGTGCCCGTCGACCTGGGACCGGACCGCAGCGACGCACGGATGCACGCCAAGACCGTAGGATCCTACGCAGTGCCGTAGGGGACCGCACCGCCACTTCCCAGCAAATTAGGGACACTGTTGCTCCTGGGGTATCGGCGAGGACCATTCGCAACCGTCTCCATGAAGCTGGGCTACGGTCCCGCACACCGTTATGCCGTCTTCCGCTCACGCCCCAACATCGTGCAGCCCGCCTCCAGTGGTGTCGCGACAGGCGTGAATGGAGGGACGAATGGAGACGTGTCGTCTTCAGCGATGAGAGTCGCTTCTGCCTTGGTGCCAATGATGGTCGTATGCGTGTTTGGCGCCGTGCAGGTGAGCGCCACAATCAGGACTGCATACGACCGAGGCACACAGGGCCAACACCCGGCATCATGGTGTGGGGAGCGATCTCCTACACTGGCCGTACACCACTGGTGATCGTCGAGGGGACACTGAATAGTGCACGGTACATCCAAACCGTCATCGAACCCATCGTTCTACCATTCCTAGACCGGCAAGGGAACTTGCTGTTCCAACAGGACAATGCACGTCCGCATGTATCCCGTGCCACCCAATGTGCTCTAGAAGGTGTAAGTCAACTACCCTGGCCAGCAAGATCTCCGGATCTGTCCCCCATTGAGCATGTTCGGGACTGGATGAAGCGTCGTCTCACGCGGTCTGCACGTCCAGCACGAACGCTGGTCCAACTGAGGCGCCAGGTGGAAATGGCATGGCAAGCCGTTCCACAGGACTACATCCAGCATCTCTACGATCGTCTCCATGGGAGAATAGCAGCCTGCATTGCTGCGAAATGTGGATATACACTGTACTAGTGCCGAAATTGTGCATGCTCTGTTGCCTGTGTCTATGTGCCTGTGGTTCTGTCAGTGTGATCATGTGATGTATCTGACCCCAGGAATGTGTCAATAAAGTTTCCCCTTCCTGGGACAATGAATTCACGGTGTTCTTATTTCAATTTCCAGGAGTGTATTTGAAAAGGTACAGAAAATGTAAAACATACTTGGTGAATGAAATACCACGTGGCTAAATCCGAAGGCGAATTAAGTGCGGTTCGAACAGAGAACGAAATCTGCCCCAGTAAAACGTAATCAAGCTGACCACATTGCCATAAAATTCGATATCTGAACAAGATAAATCACGACAAGCCAACATGGCTCCCCACGCACTAAGTTATAGAGAAATATTACCTTATCATTTAGTATAATTTTCGAGAGGAGCTTTATATTTCATGGAAGAAGTACACAAATGCGAATCCATCTGCTTCTGTCGTGCATTGTTTGCTCTTCCCCTCTTCTCTCGTAATGTACATATTCAACCATTTCACATCGTGAGAAAGTTCACCTTCGAAACTCGTCAAAGAACGTCTAGCGTCTCCTCGACTACTCATCACTTTTTTTTAGGCCGTTCACGCCCAAACTAAGTTTAGCAGAGGCAGTACCGTAGCAAACGCCACAACGATAGTCGATAGGTGGGTTCAGACACGGGAGCAAAAGTTGCTCACAGGGAATCGGTTTGGAATAAAATGACTTTGTGGAACTACAGATACAGCAGACAACTATCAAGACAACCAACCTGATTCCTTATTGGAAGAGACTATCAAGAGTGTTAACTCTTATCATTCTGTGCTCCCTAGGTCATATTATTCTAGGTCATATTATCTTCAGAAAATCTACACGGAAATGTTTTCTATTATGCCTATTGCCAAAAGCATTGGTGCTCTGACATACCGAGTGACATTAATGCAGAAACCGAATGCAAAATAATTTGGGTGATGTAAGTGTTAGCGACAGACCAAACGTAGTCACCGGATACTTTTGGACAGCCCGTACCTCAATAACAATAATGGCGCATAATATGAAGAAAACTTGAAGAAGTTTTCGTGTAAATTTCCTGGTCATAGCAGTTATAGCAGTATAGCTAATTACCGTCTGGCTCACAGTTCAAGCAGCCACCGACAGCGACATTGCAGTCGCCGAAAAATCTAAGATGGCTATGGCGTTAAATTGAAAAATGCAAGATGGTGGTAGTAAAATTAAAAAATTCTAGATGCAGAGGGTGAGAAATTAAAAAACTCCAATATGGTGGAACTATTCCAGTTCCAGTTGTTATGTGTCACAAAGTACCATCGCAGGAAACACACATATCTATTAATTCTGAAGGTCTCTAAAAAGATATATAATATTTCTATGAGCATAAAAAGTCTTTCAGTGCTAGCATATATATCACTCCTCTGATTGCTATATTGTAGTTTGTGAACATTGTCGTGTTATTTTTATTCCAAAGAAATACTGGATGCACCTTTAGTTGGCTTTACACATTTAAACCAATCAACAGTATTATTCCAAGTGGCTGGAATGAGTATAACAAATTAATCAAGCTCAGCTACGAGCTATAATTTATGCTGATATGGAATGAACGTTAGAACCTGCTGTCACCTGCAGTTATAGAGCTCACTCTGGTTAGTATTCTGATCAAGTACGTTTACATGCAACATTCAGAACAGCCTATTACATACGCTGTAGCTATGATGAAGGACGTGTAAAGTTGAAATTGCACAGAAGCAGCAACTGCATGAAAAGGTGCACTGACAGTTGTATATATCTGCTTAAACGATGTCTGGCCGTTTATTAGAAAATAAAAAGATGAACAAGAAGTCCACAAAAGGAATTAGTGTTTCACTTAGCAGAAGTCTGTCAAATTTGTCAAGAACTATTTAGTAGAGTGGATGTTAAACATGGAGCTCACTGTCATTTGACTGGTCCAAATCAGGGAGAAGTAACTCCGCTTAAAGTTTCAGTAATAGCATAAAGTTTGGATATCAGACAAAGTATGGACCTCAGTTGGCCGATCTTCTCTAAGCTCCTCTGAAATAATCTAATGGAATACTGACCATATTGAAATAAAATCCACTGTCAAGGAACGTAGTCAATCTTTCTACCACTCTACTTATTGCTTTTCACCTGCGTTCATGGTAGCATAGATATTGCGTGCGTGTATTACCTGAGACCATAAATATAGAAAAAGAATTAATCATCTTCCATTAGGAATGTGGAAAGCACTTAACGACTGTGAAATGACTTTCAAAATGATGGAGCATAGCAATCAGTCATCCTTTCAGACTTTATTAAAGCAAATCTAGATTTCGGCTAGTAACTAGCCATCATCAGCGCAAAAAAATACAAGAAATAGAACGTAGTCAGGCGATATTTCAACAAGTTACAACTCGTGGCAAAACTTATATCACTTATACACTGGCTCCAGTGACAGTTCATTCACGAATACAGCACAGTGAGGGTAGCCTTTGCGGAGGACACATCGGCTGGCTGTATGACGATCTCTATATGAACTATGTAATACATAACGTTTATAGTAAAGCATTTATGGTCTCCACTAAAAAACTTAAAATTTGCTTGGGAATACCACAAAATAAAATGCAATTAAAATTATTTACGTTGATGTCTGACTTACTGCCTCGGTTAACAGTAAATATTAGAAAAAGAAAAAAAAAATGCTAGACTCACTCCTTGTCAGCCAGTAGTTTTGTTATTCTTTAAAACCACATGGGCAACGTCAGATTCGCAAAACATTTTTCTAAAAAATGTTTAAAAAGCCCTAGGAGGCACATGTTACATACTACGACTACTAGAATTGATTTAATTTAAATATTTCATCTTTTGTACAATTTTTCTCTTTATTTAATCATCGCAGGTAATCTTAGGTTATTTTTGTTTGCAAAAGGCACTGTGACATTGTACTTCCTAAAGACAGTTGCTATTCTTGTAGTAATTTTTGCATTTAAGGTAAACTAACATACTTAGTTATTCTTTCAGAAGGCATATTGTTGTAAGAGCCCGTCTTATTTTTGTATTTTTTAGCTATATTCTTATATATATTACCTACAAAGTCTTGTGGATAGTTATTCACTTTTGCAATGCGCCTTATTATTGTCATTTCGTGATACTGTTCGTCTTTTGACAACGGAATTTTGAACACCTTATTGAAAGAAAAATTAAATAATGTCTTCTTATTTCGAATTGTAACCTTAGCAGCACGGGCCTGACGTACTAATACATGTACTAAAACACTGAAATACTGTTATGTAATCCTACGTAAAAGCGATACAGGTTATGATAAGGTTGTAACTTGTAACACTGTCGTCTGACTATGTACTGCTTCTTGTATTTTTTAGCACTGATAATGACTAGTTACTAGCTGAAATCTAGATACGCTTTAATAAAGCCTCAAATGAAAGGTCGACTGACTGCTATGCTCCATCAGTTTTAAAATATAAATATATAAGAAGTTAAAATTTTCTTATTGAACAAATACAAGTACAGTGTCACCCATTGATGCGGGCTGGACGTGAATTGAACTACATATAATAACAGAGCTGCGACAACTATCGATCGCTTGACCTTCAGAGAATACACGCTACAATTCTGAAAACAAACGCTCTCTCATATCGCACAATAACAGAAAAAAACTTTGGCATCATATGATATTATTAATTACCTCTCCATTTAATAACAATTAAATAGTTAATTAACTGAAACGCTGTCGAAGTAGCGCATATATTTAATAGAAATTACAAACAGCGCGAGTCTGTGCGGAACAAACTTACATTAATTCCATTTTTCTAAATATAAAGAGAGGAAATGGATAGAATGCTGTATGCAGTGCATATGGCACATTTATATATATCATTCATGCAATATGGATGTACCTACATACTGTCGCTGATAAAAATGGGAGAAATATAGGTAAGATTACATCGTCACATAGTCTTCGGAAATCTATTACATACAACCAAATGGGCAAAATAAATTACGTAGTAATTATGGCTTTCCTCATGCTGAAGATAAAACAGTTCTTTATAGTAGTAAGTGTTGAATTTGTTACGTAACAGTTGAACATATAGGTTTAGATTAAATGTTTTGTCAATTAACGATAAGTATGACGTATACACGTTATCTTAGATTATACAACTATAGCATGTAAAATAAATGTTCCGTTATTTATATACGTCAGTTCAGGTAGTTTGGTAGTCTAAAGTGAGCGAAATGCAGTCTTCAATTTGTTTCATACGATCGTGCACGATTTTAATATACAGCCTCGATTCCGGTAATGAAATCAATCTTATCTTGGTTTCAGCCCAAATAATTGAGCATTCTTCAGAATATATACCTGAAACTATAATTTGTCTGAGAGGGCATGGTCTAAAAATAAAACTAAAACAGCTGGGTTTCACGTGAGCTCCCGAGGGTCAACCGCAAGGCGTCCATCGAGACGAGGCGCACGCCAGAGCTTAAGTCAAGTCTTGGTGTTGACTTAGTACTCATGTACTGCATTTTTAAAACGTGACTACGCCTATTCAGGCTGTTTTTGTTTCATTTCTAGACCATGCCCTCGTAGACAAATTATAGTTTCCGATATATCTTCTGAAGAAGGCTCAATTATCTGGGCTGAAACCTAGGTATAGGTTGGTTTCGCTACCGCAATCGAGGCTGATAGTTTCTTATATATTAGATTATCACGATTGCTGACTATGCTGCAATGTTTAAAGCGAACAATTTTATCATTACAGTAATTTAATTGCAAAACTTCAAACATAGCCAGAGATTATTGTTTATTGTCCTTGCCTCACCATTTGGTCACATTTAATATAAATACGCCGGAATAAAACCAAAGGAAGAAGTCTTCAAACTCTCAAATTAACAATCAGGACAGATTGAATGTTTTAAATGTTTGTACTGTCAGTGTTACTTACGATCTGATTAAAGCTTTTAAGATAATACATTAGAGAGTATGGCGTTAATGCTCAATCGGTATGGAAAAATGATTTGAGATTATCAAAACATGAGAAATACATGTACACAGTTGCTTTGTGCTTCCATTGATGGCTGGTTTGTCATTAGTATACATGGAGGTGAGAACAAGGAGAATTCAATGATCAGTAGTTTTCGCAAATTACGCGATAGCGTGAAACATACGAAATAGAATGTCATAGTCGATTCTAGTACAGGAGTTGTAGACTGTAGCACAGATGTTGTAGATTATCGTCGGTTGCAGTAATGCGTAGTGATGGATAGGCCAGCCAAATATTTGAAGAAGGGTCAGCAAAATGAGACCCTCGAGGTGGACCAGTAACAATTCATCTACCCAGCTATCAGCACATCAGATAGAGTACTTCAAACATTAGTAATGGCGGATGAATAAGAAATCTAAATCTGCCTGGAAGAGGAACTTTGTTAGTGTTGTACCTGACTAAAGAACACTCGTCGGCACAGTGGTGGCTTCTTTTGTTTTCTTCTGGAGGAGTCCGACTGGATACTACAACACACAGTATATTAGATCACTTTATCATAATTTGAACTAAGTGAAATACATTATTTTAAAACAATATATGTCAGAAGCAATGTCATGTGCATTTTTTACTGTTACTGAACACTGACTTATCTCTTGATACAAGATAAACTTATCTTGTCTCAAAGTACGATGACAATAAACTTTTCTGCATGGTTCTGTGTAATAGCTCTCACACTGCTCGCTGTTGACTTCGGCGATGATTGCAGACTCGGCTAAGCGGCACTCTGCTCTGACGTAAGCAAGCAAGCTGCAGTGGTGGCGAGTAGAACTCTTATGGACATGTCTGCACCGACGTCTCTCATTCGCCGTTGCGTCTGGCAGTGACTATGCACACTTATACACTCCTGGAAATGGAAAAAAGAACACATTGACACCGGTGTGTCAGACCCACCATACTTGCTCCGGACACTGCGAGAGGGCTGTACAAGCAATGATCACACGCACGGCACAGCGGACACACCAGGAACCGCGGTGTTGGCCGTCGAATGGCGCTAGCTGCGCAGCATTTGTCCACCGCCGCCGTCAGTGTCAGCCAGTTTGCCGTGGCATACGGAGCTCCATCGCAGTCTTTAACACTGGTAGCATGCCGCGACAGCGTGGACGTGAACCGTATGTGCAGTTGACGGACTTTGAGCGAGGGCGTATAGTGGGCATGCGGGAGGCCGGGTGGACGTACCGCCGAATTGCTCAACACGTGGGGCGTGACGTCTCCACAGTACATCGATGTTGTTGCCAGTGGCCGGCGGAAGGTGCACGTGCCCGTCGACCTGGGACCGGACCGCAGCGACGCACGGATGCACGCCAAGACCGTAGGATCCTACGCAGTGCCGTAGGGGACCGCACCGCCACTTCCCAGCAAATTAGGGACACTGTTGCTCCTGGGGTATCGGCGAGGACCATTCGCAACCGTCTCCATGAAGCTGGGCTACGGTCCCGCACACCGTTACGCCGTCTTCCGCTCACGCCCCAACATCGTGCAGCCCGCCTCCAGTGGTGTCGCGACAGGCGTGAATGGAGGGACGAATGGAGACGTGTCGTCTTCAGCGATGAGAGTCGCTTCTGCCTTGGTGCCAATGATGGTCGTATGCGTGTTTGGCGCCGTGCAGGTGAGCGCCACAATCAGGACTGCATACGACCGAGGCACACAGGGCCAACACCCGGCATCATGGTGTGGGGAGCGATCTCCTACACTGGCCGTACACCACTGGTGATCGTCGAGGGGACACTGAATAGTGCACGGTACATCCAAACCGTCATCGTACCCATCGTTCTACCATTCCTAGACCGGCAAGGGAACTTGCTGTTCCAACAGGACAATGCACGTCCGCATGTATCCCGTGCCACCCAACGTGCTCTAGAAGGTGTAAGTCAACTACCCTGGCCAGCAAGATCTCCGGATCTGTCCCCCATTGAGCATGTTCGGGACTGGATGAAGCGTCGTCTCACGCGGTCTGCACGTCCAGCACGAACGCTGGTCCAACTGAGGCGCCAGGTGGAAATGGCATGGCAAGCCGTTCCACAGGACTACATCCAGCATCTCTACGATCGTCTCCATGGGAGAATAGCAGCCTGCATTGCTGCGAAAGGTGGATATACACTGTACTAGTGCCGAAATTGTGCATGCTCTGTTGCCTGTGTCTATGTACCTGTGGTTCTGTCAGTGTGATCATGTGATGTATCTGACCCCAGGAATGTGTCAATAAAGTTTCCCCTTCCTGGGACAATGAATTCACGGTGTTCTTATTTCAATTTCCAGGAGTGTAGTTCCGTCGCGGGATACCAACATCGCCTTAGGTTTTCATTCTTCGTACGACACAGCATCCCGCGCAGCCCCCCTTCCAAAGCTCCGGACCGTCGTCGTGTAGTGCTGTGTCAGTTGACGATCGCTGGAGAAGGCCTGAATGTGGACGTAGACGAGGAGACAGGCAGTGAGAGTGACTGGAAACACTGGCTGAAAAACTGGACACAGAGTGCACGCCATAGGGTATAAAAATGTATGGAGTGAGCATAGCCTACCGCGCATGTTCTCAACATCAAACCGGGCTAGTCACGTGGTAATGGGACGTCGCTGCTTGTCTGAAACTTTTGGTAACAGCGAAACTTCAATATTACACGTATTCATCTGTTTTTACATACGTTTCTATACGTTTTAGTAGCAATAAGAGCCATGGTGCAGTATTGTTGTTGCTACAGATGTAAAGAGAAGTACGTGAAAGGAGGACCAGTTCCTTTTCATAGGTAAGTACAACAAATCTCTGATAGTGAATATCATACTGACATGAGGCGCTTTATATGTTTAAAGATATCGAGACGCGATATTATAATGTCTTGTATTGTAGAGCAAATTCCCGCGATTTTTTCCCCCATTTGTTTAAGATAAATTTACAAGTGGGTTTAAGCTGCCAGTTAGTGTTTACGTATTCGCACTACGTTTATCTGCAGATAAAATTTACTTAATACATCGTTGTTTTTGTCGTGTCACCGCCAGACACCACACTTGCTAGGTGGTAGCTTTTAAATCGGCCGCGGTCCTTTAGTATACGTCGGACCTGCGTGTCGCCACTATCAGTGATTGCAGACCGAGCGCCGCCGCACGGCAGGTCTAGTCTAGATAGACTCCCTAGCACTCAACCCAGTTGTACAGCCGACTATGCTGGCGATGGTTCACTGCCTGCATACGCTCTCAAATGCAGAGACGACAGTTTAGCATCGCCTTTTAGCTACGTCATTTGCTACGTCCTAGCAAGGCGCCATATTCGTCAACAATGTATTCTTAACTGATAATATTGTGAATCATGTACCGTCAAGAGCGACGTTCATTATTAATGGATTAAAGTTAAGTATCAAACTAATTCCGTCCAGTTTCTGAATTCTAATTCCTTGTCATATTCCAGACATCACGTCAGTATAGTTCTTCCCTCCTCACGCCAGCCTGCGTGAGCTAAAACGCCTGCATTTCGGCCTCCATTAGTAACACGGTGTTGGCTCTTCTGCCAACACAACACTTTTTCCACCCTTCCTGTGACGCATCCGCGCCCAATACAGTGTGATTGTAACGTAACTAATTGGAACAAAGATTCGACAATATGAATAAGTGCTATAGAAAACCTAAAAAAATATTGTTGGCTGTCAAGTAAATAAAGAAGGTGGTGTACATTGCTTAATTACAGTAGCTACAAATGCGCCCCCCCACTTTTCTATGATGCATCGGCGCCCAATACAGTGTCATTGTGGCGTAATTAATTAGGATTGAGATTTGACAACATGAATAAGTACAATAGAAAACCTAAAAAGGTATTGTTGGTTGTCACTTCTTTTCCCGCGCCCGAGAAACCGTAAGTAATGTGGAACTGAGCTATGATGTGGCAAAATAGCACAATACCCTTCCTCTTCACAGCTTTAAAACTATTTCAGTTCCAGGTATAGAATTGTTGAGATTTCTATAAAACGAATATACAGAGTTTCAGGACACTGCTGAAGGTAATATATCTATCCTAGCGAAGTAATAACATCAAAATACGCTTAGCGCTATACGGGCTAACATGCGCCGTCCCAGTACCACGTGACTTGAGTAGTAGGGCAAGTTGCGGGCCGATTTCTCGTTCTGCGCTTCCGAATGCTCACTCCTTAGGTATTTATACTCTATGGTGCACGCTCGCATACAGCGGCGCAGACGCTTTGGTCGTGTTCACAGCAAGTGAAAATCCTGTGGCGGCGTGATGGCTCCCGGGCGGCGCCGTCTCCACGGACATCGGCTCAGACTCCAAGAGTGGCTGCCACGTGGATTTCCTTCGGCACCACTCTGGGCTCTGCTGGCAACTACTGGCGGGGACTGAGAGATGAATGTTGTTGCTGACAACAGGGGCGTACTCGGTCTGTGGGCAAAAATAAGCAGAATCACTGACGTAAGAGCGCCGACGCTGGTTCTGGTGACGCCGTTGCACCCCAGCAGAACGTTGAATAGTGTAGAATGAACGCTCCAAAACTTTTGTGATGACACCATGCTCCCAACGCTTTCTTGCCAAAAGCCTTAAAGAAGACTTTATCTTCCTGCTGAGATGTCGTCTGACATCCAGAAGATTCAAAGCGGTATTCTGTCAGAGACTCGTGGCAAGGAATTGTAGGAGGAAATAAAAATCTTAAAAGCTTTTTCCAATGTGTAGGAGGAACGGAGCTTTTTCGTGGAACTTTTGAACGTACCGTTCAGTTTAGAGCTAAAGTGATAAAGCAAGGTAGATATATGGTGTACGCCTTTGGCAGCACAAAACTGCTGAAAATTGGCTGACGTGAATTGTGGTCCATTGTCCAAGACCAGGGAAGATCTTCAAGACAACAAATATAGGTCAAAGAACTGGTGGATGTCAGGGGAACAACAAAAGGAGGGCTAATGTGTGTGTCTACCAACAACAACCACGGACCTGTGAAATCGATGTGAGTGAACTGCCATGGTTCAGACGTCCATGGCCATTCAAACAGTTTTTCAGAGGACCTGACTGATGTTCCACACAGCCGAGCTAAGTGACTGCGCGGTTTGAAGCGTCATGCACGGACTGCGCGGCCCCTCCGACAGGAGGTTCGAGTCCTCCCTGGGGCATGGGTCTGTGTGTCGTTTTTAGCAAAAGTTAGTTTAAGTAGTGTGTAAGTCTAGGGACCGCTGACCTAAGCTGTTTGGTCCCGTAGGAATTTACACACATTTTAACAAAATGTGATGTTCCACACAAACATGACCACGAGAAGTCAGTTGCTCAACCAGGGCGTGCATGCCTTGCGAAGTGCAATGACGTCAAGCGAATAGCTTTTTGTGATTACGTGCCTGTGACCTCGATATAAGAAAGTCAAAACTTCATCCCAAAGGAGTGAAGAATCGCAACCTGTGTATTGTCAATCTCTGCATGAAACAGCAGAAGACATGACCATGTACTTACACAATGAATGTGACGATGCGAAAAATAGCGTCAAGTCACCCTGGGTGGGGAAGTTCTTTCAAACCATGTAGTCACCAATGGTGCGTATTGCAAAACTACCTGGATAGTTGTGATAGAAACAGTTGCTGCAGCAAGAAGACAAAAATAGACCGACAATTTTGAAGAATTTCAAAATCCTCAGTATCGATCTGGTAACATCTACATCTACATCTACATGGATACTCGGCAAATCACATTCAAGTGCCTATCAGAGGGTTCGTCGAACCACCTTCACATTTCTCTATTATTCCAATCTCGTATAGCGCGCGGAAAGAATGTACATCTATATCTTTCCGTACGAGCTCTGGTTTCCCTTACTTCATGGTGGTGATCGTTCCTCCATATGTAGGTCGGTGTCAACAAAATATTTTCGCATTCGGAGGAGAAAGTTGGTGATTGTAATTTCGTGAGAAGATCCCTCGCAGTGAAATACGCCCTTCTTTTAATGATTTGCAGACCAAATCCTGTATCATTTCTGTGACACTCTCTCCCATATTTCGCGATAATACAAAATGTGTTGCCTTTCTTTGAACTTTTTCGACGTACTCCGACAGTCCTATGTGGTAAGGATCCCACACCGCGCAGCAGTATTCTAAAAGCGGACGGACAAGCGTAGTGTAGGCAGTCTCCTTAGTAGGTTTGTTACATTTTCTAAGTGCCCTGCCAATAAAACGCAGTCTTTGGTTAGCCTTCCCCACAACATTTTCTATGTGTTCTTTCCAATTTAAGTTGTTCGTAATTGTAATACCTAGGTATTTAGTTCAATTTACGGCTTTTAGATTACACTGATTTATCGTGTAACCGAGTTCCTTTTAGCACTCATGTGGATGACCTCACACTTTTCGTTATTTAGGGTTAACTGCCACTTTTCACACCATTCAGATATCTTTTCTAAATCGTCTTGCAGTTTGTTTTAATCTTCTGATGACTTTATTAATCGATAAACGACAGCATCATCTGCAAACTTCCGAAGAAGGGTGCTCAGATTGTCTCCAAAATCGTTTATATAGATAAGGAACAGCAAAGGGCCTATAACACTACCTTGGGGAACGCCAGAAATCGCTTCTGTTTTACTCGATGACTTTCCACTGATTACTACGAACTGTGACCTCTCTGACAGGAAACTACAAATCCAGTCACATAATTGAGACGATATGCCATAAGTACGCAATTTCACTACGAGCCGCTTGTGTGGTACAGTGTCAAAAGCCTTCCGGAAATACAGGAATACGGAATCGATCTGAAATCCCTTGTCAATACCACGCAACACTTCATGTGAACACACCTATTTGTGTTTCACAGGAACGATGTTTTCTAAAATTGTGTTGACTATGTGACAATAGACCGTTTTTTTCGAGCTAATTTATAATATTCGAACACAATATGTGTTCTAAAATCCTGCTGCATATCGACGCTAACGATATGGGCCTGTAATTTAGTGGATTACTCCTACTACCTTTCTTAAATATTAGTGTGACCTGTGGCTACGGGTCTTTCGTCGAGCGAACGGTGGTATATGATTCTTAAGTATGGAGCTAATGAATCAGCATGCTCCGAAAGGAATATAATTGGTATACAGTCTGGACCAGAAGACTTGATTTTATTAAGTGATTTAAGTTGCTTCACTACTCCGAGGATATTTACTTCTACGTTACTCATGTTGGCAACTGTTCTCGATTCTAAATTTGGAATTTTTATTGTCGTATTCGTCATATGAATCAAACGCTGTGTCGTTACTGTGTGGTAACCGACATAGCAAGTCGGCATTCGAATGTTGGACAGTGGGCCGGTACAACAACTCATACTGACAGTTAGACAATATTAGAGCCCAGTGTTGCAATTTTTGCATGGCTCGTGGAGAGAGGCTTGTAGGATGTTAAAAGCCAATGATCAGTAATCAGATAGAACGTCTGACCGAAGAAGCATTAGGGGAATTTTGTAACATCATAGTTAATGGTGAGCGTCTCCTTTTCAAGCTGATTGCAGTGGCATTCCGCTTTGTTGAGAGTTCTTGAGTAGGCCTATCACAGGAACCAATTCTATTGGGAGAGCGCTGTTCCAGTCCTGTAAGAAGACGTATCCACAGCTAACACAATAGGCTTAGCTGGATCAACTTGAATCAAAGGAAACACCATTCCGGAGCAGCCGGTTCTGCAGATAAGTAATTTTCTCAGTGTTGGCAATGAACTACATGTAATATGTAAACATGTCGTGGATACAACTTGGAGCCCTTTAATATTATGGGACGCCGGAAGTTCTTTAATTGAAGAGAAGTGCTAATTAGCAGGAGTACACCATCTGCATTTATAGCATGTCCTAAATAGGAAGTTCTTTATGGTCTAAATTGGCCAAATGTTCGTCAGGAGTATTACCCACAGCGACAATATTACCCAACTAGTTTGTACGAGAAGGGACTATTGCTGTTAATTATTCCAAAATCCATTGGAAATAGCAAGAGCCGAAACACTTCCAAACAGTCTTTGAAGCTGGAAGAATCCCAGGTGAGCGTCGCTCACAAGATATTGCCTGGATTGTTTGTTCAGCGGTAAATAAGTGTACCTCACATTAATAAACTGCCCTCTCTGAATTTGCCCCTTAATTCCTCTGGTCGTGGGAGAAGAAATGAATCCATGACAATTCGTGGGTTTACTGAGGCTTTAAAAACAGCACATAGATGAATACTTCCAAAGGCTTTTTGACAATGACCAAAGATGATGCCTATGGACTAGCAGAAATGGATGGTATAATGTCATTTTCCATTCCTGCAGTTCCTGAAAAACTTGCATACATATTCTATGCAGCACAGACCTTGCACCAAAAGATGACAGTTTCTCTTTGGCCTTAATAGTAAAGTGCCCTTCAAAATATTTAGCCCTACCTAAACCTGGTTCATACAGTTTACTGTAATAAATTATTACATAAATCAGGTTCATTAATATGAGGCCCTAAAACACTGATTTGTAACACACTGTCTTATATGCACAGATTGAACAAATCCAACAAGTCAGAACCAGAAACGTTTGCATTCTTAGAACTGAGTGCATGAAAATTACACACATTCTATAACGTCACGAGAACTCGCTGGCAAACTGCACATGTCAAGTATTAATACTTCATGTTTGTTACAAACAGACAATGAACTACTCTTAATTGGACAAAAGTTCTTCTGTCTGTGTACTACAGCAGAAGATATCTACAGGGCAGAAGCGTGAACCTTTAATCTTTTTGTCACCCATGGTCACAAAGCATACGAAAATTAAACAGAAATATATCAAAGGCTGTGCACCGTCAGGCGCACAGCCTTTGACATACCATTGAACAGAATATAAGTTTGTCTGTTACGTCGTCTTGTTAGACAAACAGGTTTTTTAACACGAAAAAAGACCACTTTCAGATAGGAAATTCCATCCTACATAAGAGATAGATATCGCATAAACTAATGTGTTCAAAGCTCATAGATAAACAGTCCATCATCACCGGATCTCTGAACGTAAACACTTGAAACGTGAAGAAAAAATGTAGTCAAATGAGTCAGTCTTACAGTAACATCGTGTAACCTCCTTAACAACTGCATCACAGGTGTTTAAGAATTTGCTGAATGTCTTTGTAATATTTTGTTAACATTTCAGTGCAAAAATATATTTCTGCCCATGACAAATAGAACATTAATATGCAGAACACAGACATATCTTAAGATCTGTATCGTCTAATGAACAACGTTGTATATGTGCTTATACATAAGAAAGAAATTCTTTCGCTTATATCATACTCTCAGGATAATATCAAATGCTTCTCGACACTAATTTTCGTCAACTGGTACACTTGTGAAACGCCTTCAGCACATAAAACTTAAACGACTTTCAACACACTCACTGTTATCCATCATACGTTCTTTTGAAAAATATCTTGACTGTCAATTGGACCTAAAGTTTTAGCCAGCATATTTGTATACATCTGATACACAGCCAGACGTTATATAGTTAAACATATTTACTAAAATTAATGCTTGCACATACTCTTACAAACTAGCTTTATCTGGGCGGAAAGATAATGGTTCGTTATTACTACATAAACCATATTAGAAGATAGAGAACCCTACGACATAAACAAGTATGAATTAGTACAACTTCACTGAAAATAATCCTTTTTTCATTGTGAGGGTATAGCCTGCAGATTTTTTCTTTTTTTTTTCTTGGATATGCAAGGAAATAAGATATTGAAAGTGGAACTCTATTTAAAAAGGTCCTAAGTCTTTAAGTTGCTGCTTTTTATTTTTATTTGAAATGGAAGATGATTTAGGCTGATTTCTCGGAAGTACCTGTTCTACAGCTTGGGACTTTTGCACGTGAGACAGCCTTTTGTTATAGCATTTCTTTCACTGGACAGCTCTATCTGCTAATGTGGCAGGTGTCTGGCTCACTTTCTCAGCCTACGAAATACGATCACCTAAGACCCAAGAAAACGGTTAAACCCACTCCTTCCTTTCCAAATTATTCAACATTCGTTGTGAGTGTAGTTCGATGAAGTATGGGACAACTTATTTATCACCTCTTCAAATGATGTCACGTGTTTAATCCAGTTTCTTTGTTTATGTGGACAATAAGTTCGGGTACACCTTTTGAAATCTCTGCAGGCCCTCTTAACTGTATTAGCCTCAGGGTGAAACCAAGATACAAGCTTAACTTACATGAATTCCAATTTGCCAAAAATAAGTTAAGGAAGTACACAGAATGAAGTGCATTCAGGACGTATGTAACACAACCATACATACAAACCACTCATACAATATCGATTACGTCATGTAGCCAGTGATAGAAGTATGAGGAATCTTCCCTAAGATTACACTGTCAGATAATCTTTGGAAATCTATTGCAAGGGTGCTACACATGCCAGCTGCAACTTGAACTATAGGTCTCACTCCAGAGTCGCAGTTGTATATCACTATTTGAACCATTATAATGGTCACTCCTTGATGGCCAATGTAAATGTAAACTAACAATGACAGATGGTGATGAAGAAGATAAACTAACAATAATTACAAAGAATTAATCATGTGCTACTCCTACACATACAGAACCTATATCAAAGTATGTTAGTGTAGAAAACACACAATGAAGAACCAGCAACTGTCCCCAAGACTGGGCATGCTCTTAAAAGCAATTCAGACAGTAAACTTGCCATAAACCGTAACCAAAACATTGAAATAACGTTTAAAAATACAAAGTAATAAACATATTAAAACAGGCAACTTCACATTATACGCAGAGCATATAAATCCAAATATTTCAGATCTGTAAATGAATATTTACGAAAATATGACAATATTGAATGATCTACTGACATCTAGAACCCAAACGACAGGCAAGAATTTGATGCTAATGACAAGATATAATTAGAATAACACACAAACCAGGGTGGAAATATATGTTTTAAATTTTCTTTTATTATTAATTCTGCTGGGCTCGTGCATGGATAAATGCTTTGGAGTGAGCCACGCTTATTAAAATAATTTAGTAATTTCTTCAATAAATAGTTTTTGCAAAAAAATATTACTTTTGTTAGGCGCGCTTGCCAATGGTTTCCTATGTAAGATCCATACTGATTCTTTTACTCAAGTGTGAATATCTCCTTAAATGAAAACCTCCTCTACCAAACTTCGAAAATATTTACACAGCGAAGAAATGGTTTTTACTAGACTTATTTACGTGCTTTTGATGAACACAGTACCTTTCGCGATGCCAAGACGCAGTATAGCTGCAGACGACTTTTACCATAAAATGAAACAGGTATTAAGTAGTATTATAATATTCAAGTATCACAGATAAACAATAAATGTACTTGCAGACTTACATTAAGGAAACTAAAAGTGATAATGGCAGTGTACCTTATAAATCTGCCATTATCACAGTAAAGCGTACGTCATGGATCGCTTCTAAAACATAAATGTGCCGCCCCTTCACAAAAATAATTGGGGGATGTAATTCTACATTTGTTTCTGCAGTTGTATCCTACAGTCGATAGAACCGTTCATAGTACTTAACTTTTTGTTGAGATTTTGTTTATTTATTTATTACGTTCCAAATTTTTTGCATATAAAATCCTTTCTTCCCATAGATGTGCTCTTACAATCTCTCAAAGGCAGTGGCAATGATTTGCAACTTTACAAATCGTAGGTAGTGGAAATACGAGAAGAGCTATACTGCACTACAACCAAACTGAAGAAGCCAATGAAACTTGGCGATGTAAATAAATTTAGCTACTGTTCATGTTATACAAAAACATAGCAGTTACTGGTGTAGGTCATGGAACATTTCAAACTGAGTATTTTAAGATGGATACCCACTAAATTGTTAGTTGTCATCAGTGTTCCAGGGGCAACAAAGTAATTGAACTCTCCAACAGCTACTTCCTTAGGTACAGCAGACCTTGGTCTGTTTGCAGCCTAACCTACCCGGCAGTAGCATACTTTCTCTAAATGCAGCATAGTGAGTGAGTTTACTGCAGCAGGCCAGTGTGAGCATTGCGCTGCACCAAAGCAACTCGGCATATGGGCATACACACTGGTCAGTGGCAGCACAATGACCCCAAGGTCCTCAGTGATGAACACATTGAGAGCCATAGTGCAGCGCAACGCTACTAAATTGCGCAAGTGGGCATGTTGGGCCCTTTAGCGGGACACTATAAGACTTGTTAAGGTCGAAGATATAATAGGAAACCTCTATCTGTACAGGCCAATACACCGCACAGTGTGCATCATACTTTAAATCAGAAGAACTCAAGGTAACGAGAACATCTTTCCCTGGCAATTGAAAATTAAACTTAATCAATCAAAAAGGCATTTTGCCTTATTAGTACGCAAGTAATCAACCATTTTTACTAGAATATCACATACGTCCTATTAAGAAGTTTGAATCTTTATTAACAGGTGAAATTATAACAGGAGGAAACTACCAAATTTTATTTTCTTAATTTATTAGTTTAATTATCATTATTATTGCTTGATAATTATAATTATAATTATTCATTATTTCAATGACTAATTAATTAAATATAAGATACTACAGGAGTATTTCAGTCTATATTTGAAACTTGATGTTACTGCTTGCTGATGCAGCTTTCCAATGAAGGATGGATTCGGCAGGAAGGTGGGAAGGTTACTGATGCAGCAAGACTTTGGCTCCGACGTCAAGCAGTAGAACGGATCATGCAAGCATACAGGCCATCCCAGAAAGCCGGCGTAAGGCCGTCACACTGAATGGACATATGTTGAAAAATAGGGTTTTGTAGCTGAAAGAGTAGGGAATAGTGTGGTTTACTGAAATCCTCAATAAAACCAACCAACTGACAGAAAAAAAATGTGGTGTATTACTTACTGAATGCCGCTCGTAGAGGTGGCCATTTCTGCTCCGTACAGCTGACGGCATGTCCAGCTGCTGTCGTCAGCATGCAGCAACCTCTAGCCCTCTCCCAGGCTCTGCTGCTCGTCAGATAACTCTGAGACAGTGATTCTGGCAGGTAAACAAGACCTGCCAGCACGCCCTCCACACCCCAGTACTGTAGGTAAGGACCCGTTGGCCACCGCGGCTCACAGGATGCGGAGCTGGTTGTCGCCGCTTTCAAGACGCATCACAGGACTGTGACCAATACTCAGCGTGGCGCATCTCTGCCACGACACCAACTTCAGTGCCCCCTTCGAGACTTACGTGAGAAAATCATATTGCCGCAATCAGCCGGATGGATGGGAATGTAAATGTGCCGCAACATTTCAGTTTCATGACTCAGGAGGTATAGAATCGAAGTGCATCACTTCGTTGAAGAATGTACTGGTTAATTCAGCTGCCCCTAACAAGGGGTTTATGCAATACACAACGCCTTCAAATACATGTACAATAATTTCATATTCTCTCGCCTGCTACGTAAAAACTGTTAATCGTGCTACACCACAGGATAGTAAGGGGTTGAAAGACAGAAAATTCTATTAAAACACGTTCAATTTGCTACAAGCAAAGTGAGGCCACGTCAGAGGCATGAACAGACCCAGGAAATAAGCGGTACGTCGTAAGTGGATCATGTCTTAGAACGTCACATTACTGTGCCGAGAGAGACAGAGGACGAGTTCAGCGAAAAATAGCACGAGACATAAAAGCAATGGAAACGTGAAATGCATATTCATTAGCTCGTAAGAGATGCCATAAGAACCAGTACAAGAGAATCTACACAGCAATTAAGAGTCTGTTAAGCGAATATAGCAGAATAAGAAGGACACATGCGGTATTACGAACCAAGAATCACATCATAGCCTCACGTGAGGTCCCTTTGAAAACTGGAGCTCTCCAGTTGATCATTCGGATAGATGGCGTTCACTTCAATAACACTCGATTCCATAATTATTGTATTGTAGCGAATCTATATGCTCCATAAACCTGAACGGTCTATGAATCATTCGAAAATGTACCTGAGATGACGGTCTTCGTCTGATGACCTTCATACTGTTCGCTACCTACCTTTGCTGATGGAAAAGCTGACTGTCTTCCGACAAGACCACATCGCGGAGTGCTGACAGAACTGAACTTCAGCGCGGAAACCAGCAGCAGCTCTCGTGGGGTCCACGTTCTGTTCAACACTTACTTGCCTCCAGGAGCTGAAGCCTACGTGGCTGGTAGGAAGGCCATCGACCGACCACACGACCTCCGACGACATCAATTCGCGTAATGGTCATCAAGGGTCAATGTATATTTCGGTGTGGGACTGAGCACACTCCAGTACCTAGTACGAGACCGTGCTGGACTACAGCCGCACCGACAGCGCGCCTGGGCCTGCACACGAGGAGCTGAAGAGTAGCCGTCGGCGGAAAGACAATATGCAGCTGAATTAGGCATCAGCTACAAGGCCGGTGTGGAAAAAGAGGACTGTAAACGTGGCTAATAAATAATTAAACTCTTTCAGTGTTTTACTAGCGTCAGAGATGCTTCGCAGGTACCAAGTGCTATCCTGACTTCACGCAGAGATGTTTCCGCTTGGCCCCTCTCTACCCTGCAGATGAAATGAACATGACATTTTCGTAGGACATTTAGTGTAGTTAAATTATGTACCTGGACGCGTTTTCGCTACAGGCCATACTTTTCGAATTATTCAAGAACAATGCACAAAAATGATCTTCAGACGCGTCTTTTTAATAACTCTAAAACAGTGGCCACTAGCGAAAACGTAATTATTCAAGAACAATGTACAAAAATTATCTTCATACGCGTCTTTTTAATAACTCTAAAACAGTGGCCACTAGCGAAAACGTATGCCACTACAAATTACAACTACAAAAAAGTCCAGCTCATTTTTTCTGTAGAAATAATAGCTTGCCAATAACTAGCGAGAGAATATAAAAATCTCGTGCATTGTTTTGAAGGTATTGTGGGTCGCATAAAACATATGGGCAGGGGGAACTCAATGAATCTGTATATAAGACAATAAATTCCACTGTATTACAAAAAGAGTGTAAAAATGCTTTAATTGAGAAATGAGTTAGGAAAATTATCATTATATCAGTCAGTTTATTTTCTGCAGCCTCGGTTAAAGTATTGAACTGACTGAACTGCAATGAAGTGGGAAAAAACATATAAACGGAAACAGCATTCAAAGAGTAAAATTTGTTCCGTTTCAGTCTGGTTGGTTGGCACAGTAACCGTTTTTAATTATTTAAAATTGATAAGCATTCTGGGTTGGAAAGTATTTTCTTTGAATAACCCTTTTCACACTTTTGAGGGATCGTCGGATTGTCTACAAAACAAGAAAACAGTCCATTAGGAACAAATAGAGGAAACAGCATGGTTCTGATGTGTACAGCTTCAACACGAATGATTAAACTAAAACACAAAATAAAACTTACGAAAAAGTAACTGGGCATAAAATCCATCCGTCACAGAGTCAGAAGTATGTAGGGTTGACTTTAAGCACTTGATTCCCTTATAAGCGCGGCCGCAAGCTGTGCTGCCATAGCGTTTGTGCTGCTAAGCTTAAGGTGCATATTATTTTTTTCTTACTCTGTGACTGATGTGTTTCATATCCAATTATTTTTGCTTAAGTTTTAATATATGTTCTACTGTATTTATTAGCGTAAATGAGGAAGATACAGGATCATGCCTCTCCTATTTGTTCTTAATGGGCTGTATCCTTGTTTTGTAGACAATCCGATGACGTCCAAAAAGGACCAAAAGCAATATCCGAATTCACTGTTTTCCAGTCTGAAATCATTCAGACACTTTTGCAGGTAAACAGCACAAGAGCCATAATCAAAAAATGGTTCAAATGGCTCTGAGCACTATGGGACTTAACATCTATGGTCATCCGTCCCCTAGAACTTAGAACTACTTAAACTTAATTAACCTAAGGACATCACACAACACCCAGTGATCGCGAGGCAGAGAAAATCCCTGATCCCGCCGGGAATCGAACCCGGGAACCCGGGCGCGGGAAGCGAGAACGCTGCCGCACGACCACGAGCTGCGGACGAGCCATAATCGTAGATGATGCAAAGCTTCGTGCAGATAAAGCAACCAGTCAGGAAATGGAGCCTGTTTCGAAGTCGTCATGAAAGCCACCAAGCCAATATACAGAAACTCTTTCTATGTGTGACACGGCTTTGTACACTGTTGCTCTCATCACACCAGAGATGTGCAGTCATCAGTACACTATGCACTAGATGAAAGTTATGAGGATTTCCACTTTCGACGATCATATAACAACTTGCGTGTTGCACGTAGAAGTGTGCGATATGCCGACTGATGTAGTCCACATTATTTTACTCCAATGGGCTAGTAGATGACCGTTGCCAGGGCTAAATAATCTCAGATATAACGCTGAAGAACTGTTATCATCGAGGACATTGATGATACCGACAACTGACTACCATTTTGGTCGACCTATTCTGCGACTTTAGTATATTTTTACTTATCCCTTAGATGTAGGTATGTTGTCATTATTCATCATGGTTCAAATGGCTCTAAGCACTATGGGACTTAACATCTGAGGTCATCAGTCGCCTAGACTTAGAACTACTTA
Organism: Schistocerca nitens; assembly: GCF_023898315.1. Lineage (NCBI taxonomy): Eukaryota > Metazoa > Arthropoda > Insecta > Orthoptera > Acrididae > Schistocerca > Schistocerca nitens. The sequence continues at coordinate 285,652,843 of NC_064619.1, forward strand.
AACCTAACCGACCTAAGGACATTACACACATCCATTCCCGAGGCAGGATTCGAACCTGCGATCGTAGCAGCAGCGTGGTTCCGGACATTCTTCATGGAAGTTACTGCTATTCCTCTCTCTCTCTCTCTCTCTCTCTCTCTCACACACACACACACACACACACACACACATAATGGACTGTCTCCATAAATATGTAACTAGCGTCGTTTGAACATTCACAGAGACTCTCATAAAGTAATTTCGTGTTATGGGGCTGGTAGTTTATTATCCTGCACTTCAAAGTTTGTCTTCCACCACAAAACTTGCCTTCCGTAGTACATAATACACAGGTGTTACCAGTAAAACAAGAAAAGCAATGGGTGTATTTAGGGTTATAGTCATTGTGGCTGTGGCATCCCAGGTGTGCACCATTCAGCAACAGGTGCCGACATCTCGAATGTGCGCAGAACAACCAGCAGCACAGGAAAACGTCAGTAATGACAGAGAACTCCATAGGCGTTTAATTGCGGAAGTCGTACCTAGTTCTAGAAGAAGTCTGAAACAGGTGTTACTCATTCATGTAGGCGGAAGAAATGTAACGACCTCGTAAAATATGAGGACAGGCCCTACATCTGCTTCGTGCAAGAGTACGGACTTCAGCGCTTAACATTCCGTCAACTGTGATGTCACTACAGACAGAGAAAAAATTTTGGATACAGGAGTAATTGGTGGAGGTAAGTGGTACAGCCTGTATCATAATTTGCTACTTTGAAGGTAAACTAACCTCACTGCTGTGTTTTACTGACTTCCATATTCAGCAAACACGGACCTCCACACGTAGCATAAATTACATTAGTGAAACGTTTTGAATGTTGCTGTAAGTTAACACAGCTAGCAGGATTCAGAAGTAACAAGACGTTTTATCGTTTTATCAAAGCCTTTGCGTAGGAGTATATGATTGCAGCCAGTGCGCTTTAAGTATTCTATATCCTAGCACAAGTCTCGACATCTCAACAAGTTAATCTCCCTCCCAATTATAATACCAGCATTTCTACCACACAGGATTTGCCAGTGTGGTGTCACTGTATAGATTCTACACTGAAGAGCCAAAGAAACTTTTACACGTGAATAATATCATGTAGGGCAATCTCAAGCTCGCAAATGTGCCACAGCAGGACGTGGCATGGACTCGACTAATGCCGGAAGTAGTGCTGGAGGGAAATGACACTATGAATCCGCCAGGGCTGTCCATAAATCCATAAGAGTACGAAGGGATGGAGATCTCCTCTAAATAGCACGATACAAGTCATCCCAGATATGCTCAATAGTGTTCATGTCTGGAGAGTTTGGTGGCCAGTGGAAGTCTTTAAACTCAGAAGAAAGATCCTTGAGCTACTATGTAGAAATTTTAGACGCGTGGGGTGTCGCATTGTCCAGCTGGAACTGCCCAAGTCCATAGGAATACACAATGGACATGAACGGGTGTAGTTGATCAGACAGGATGCTTACGTACGTGTCACCTGTCAGAGTCGTATCTAGACGTATGAAGGGTCCCACACTCCAACTGCACGCGCGCCACATCATTCATTACAGAGCCTTCACCAGCTTGAGCAGTCTCCAGCTGACATGCAGGGTACGTGGATTGTCACGTCTTTCCGCTCGATACAACTTGAAACGAGACTTTTCCGATCGGACAACATGTTTCCAGTCACCAACAGTCCAATGTTGGTGTTGACGGGCTCAAGCGGGGCCTAAAGCTTTGTGTCGTGCAGTCATCAAGGGTACACGAGTGGAGTTTCGCCTCCGAAAGCCCATATCGGTGATGTTTCGTTGAATCGTTCCAGGTTGATTCTTGTTGATGGCCCAGCACTGAAATCTGCAGCAATTGGCGGAAGGACTGCACTTCTGTCACGTTGAAAGATTCTCTTCAATCGTTGTCGGTCCCGTTCTTACAGGTTCTTTCTCGGGCAGCAGCGGTGTCGGAGATTTGACATTTTAGCGAAATCCTGGTACTCACGGTACACTCGTTAAAAGGTCGTATGAGAAAATCCCCACTTCATCGCTGCCTCGGAAATGCTGTATCCCATCGCTCGCGCCGACTAGCACGACGTTCAGATTCACTTAAATCTAGATAACCTGCCATTTTAGCAGCAGTAACCAATCTAACAACTGCGCCAGTCACTTTTTCCCTTACATAGGCGTTGCCGACTGCAGAGCCACATTCGGCCTGTTTACATATCGCTGTATTTGAATATGCATGCCTGGGCCGGTTTCTTTTGTGCGTCGGTGTATATTCGATTTCGCTTTCATTAACGTATGTACATATTAGTAATTTGAAGTACTCAAGGAAAAAGTACCCGATTATTTGTTTTGATGTCTACAGGGGTCATACGAGGTGCGGCTAGAAAAAAACCGGACTGATGCTGGAAAAAACATTTATTTACAATTATTTACAATTTCATGTTATCTCCTTCAATGTACTCTCCTCCTCGGTCTCTACACCGCTCCATACGAATTTTCCACTGTTCATAGCAATGCTGCAGATCATTTTCGGTAAGTCCATACATTACTTCCGTCGCTTTTTCTTTTACTGCTTCAACAGTCTCAAATCTAGTTCCTTTCAAAGCTGACTTGACTTTAGGGAAAAGAAAAAAGTCACAGGGGGACAAATCAGGTGAGTAGGGTGGATGATCTAAGATGGGAATGTTGTGTTTTGCCAAAAACGTCTTCACTGACAACGCACTGTGAGCTGGGGCATTGTCTTGGTGAAGGATCCATGACTGTTTTCTCCACAAATCGTTCCGTTTTCTCCCTACTCGCTCACGTAGGGTAGCCAGGACGCTAATGTAGTAATGCTGATTCACTGTTTGTCCCTCTGGTACCCAATCAATGTGCACAATCCCTTTGATGTCAAAAAAAAAAAACAATCATCATTGCCTTGAATTTCTATTTTGACATTCGTGCTTTTTTTTTTTTTTTGTCGTGGAGAACCAGGAGTTTTCCAATGCATCGATTGGCGTTTAGTTTCGGGATCGTAAGTAAAAACCCACGATTCATCGTAAGTAATAACATTTTGTAAGAAGGTGGGATCACTTTCAATGTTTTCCAGGATGTCAGAACAAATCATTCTTCGGCGTTCCTTCTGTTCAATTGTGAGACACTTTGGAACCATTTTTGAACACACTTTGTTCATGTTGAAACTTTCATGAAGAATCTGCCTAACACTTTCCTTGTCAACTCCTGTTAACTCAGACACTGCTCTGATTGTTAAATGGCGATCTTGTCGAACAAGTTTACCGATTTTTTCAATGTTTGCATCAGTTTTTGCTGACAATGGTCTGCCAGTGCGAGTGTCATCACTGGTGTCTTCGCGGCCATCTTTAAATCGTTTAAACCACTCAAACACTTGTGTTCGCGATAAACAATCATCGCCGTACACTTGTTGTAACATTACAAACGTTTCACTTGCAGATTTTCCTAGTTTGAAACAAAATTTGATGTTAACACGCTGTTCTTTCTGTACACTCAACATTTTCCGACGCACAGACAAAACGTCAACTACTTAAAACAGACGCCACGGGCAGACTGAGTGCAGGAGGCAGATGAAACTCGAGCAGTAGGCGGAGCGAGAGTCACGTGACAGGCCACGCGACTTTCAGCCTTATTGCATTCGTTTTATTGTTTCACCAGTACTAGTCCGGGTTTTTCTAGCTACACCTCGTATTCTTCTGGAAAGGAAAGGGAAATTATAAGACCCGAAATGCAATAGCATTACGTACCGAAAAATTTACGTGGTAGAGCGATTTAGACACGGATGAACAGAGTACAAATACGCGTCTAGCCATCCTTGATTTACGTCTACCATAATTTCCGTAAGTATGAATGCTGAGATGCTTCCTTTGCAAAAAACACTGCCTATTTGCTACCCAGTCCTTGCTCTATTGACGCTTGTGCTCCCTTCCCAATCATATTCTACAACTTTGTCTGCACATTGTATATCTAGAATAACAAACTTACCTAAACAAACAGTGCCAAAGATATTGTTAGATGTACTACAAGGAGGTAAGGTTATAGGTCTTCTACAGCGTATGACACTATTTGCTACAAAGGGGTGTTTATCTTAACGATGTGGATCATAATCTGCTTATATTTCCTTAGAATGGTGCTTAATTCTACGTATTATAATTTTTGTTCAAGCAAGCTGTCGAAGCGTCTGAGGCCAGTCACTGACTCACTTTGAAGTTTTTCGTTTAATAATTTGTCTTCGTATTTTTTGTAACGTGAATATATCTCCAGTTTTTCTAACAGATTTGTTCCATGAAACTTATTTTAGTCGGTGGAGTGCTTTGCCGTTTCGCTCCACATCTCCAAATGGTGTTCAATGTTTCCAAATGGGTGACCTATATAGTGTGTGTGTGTGTGTGTGTGTGTGTTGTTGTTGTTGTGTTTGTAGCCTTTATTGTGCTCTGTATATATGCTGTTGAAATGTCGGCCTGTTTGTCCTCGGTTGAACATGGATATTCTAGTGTGGGAGTGTAGGACATAATTGCACCTTATGTGATGTATTAGTTTTTACAGTAGTTTGTTAGATGTAGAAAACCCAGTGTCTACTTCGTGGTTTTTGAACACATTTGCAATCTTTTGTGATCTATAGCCAATTTATGAGATGCTAGATATAGATTTGCTTCTGTCTTTTTCATCTGAGGTGTGGTTTGCGTCTGGGTCTTTCTTCACTTCGTCTAGGTCTGTGTCAGTCATGGAAGAAGTATAATCATTAGCAACTGCAATCTGTTTCACCATGTTTATTTTCTGTAGGCTCAACGCTCTACGAAGCAATGACCTATTGCTGCCGCGTGGTCAAGAGGGTCTTGTCACGGTCCGCGCGGCTCCCCCAGTTAGGAGGTTCGAGTCCTCCCTCAGGCATGGGTGTGTGTGTTGTCCTTACCGTAAGTTAGTTTAAGTTAAATTAAGTAGCGTGTAAGCTCAGGGACCGATGACCTCAGCAGTTTGGTCCCATAAGACCTTACCACGAATTTCCAAATTTTACATATATGCCGCTTATTTAAGGATTTTTCGGGTGGCATGAGGCTACAGGGATTGTCGATAATTGTATTCTTCCTACTATTAGTTATGAATGGGCACGTGTTGTGTCTTGTAATACTAAGGTCCAGGTAACTGATGTTTTTGTTTTGTTCACGTTCCTCTGTAAATGTAATTTTCTCATGTACGCTATTAAAGCAGATTAGAATTTCTGTTATGTCTTTGGCATCCACTTCCACTAGCGTCATCTACATGTCTCCTATAAAATTAATTTTTCCTCAGGCAGGGTTCTTGACTGTTAAATCATTTTTGTTTCAATGATTTGTGTATGCATGATCTATGGTACCGGGTATACATGATACCATCGGTACGTCATGTGACTGCTTGTATTGTAAATATTGACATTAAAAGCAAAGTATTTGTAACTCATTGTTAGTTGGAGGAGTTCCACGAATTCAACAGTCAATGTGTATATCAGTTTCTTATACTTGATCAGGACTTTTGGATTACTGCTACAGCGTCTAGTAAACCTATGTTTGAGCGAAGAGAGGTAATATTAAGCGTTAAAAACTGACCATCTACGTGGAGTTTTATGGCTTTTAGTTCTTCAGCTAGTATCGTGCTACTTTTATTATAGAATATGTTGTTTCATATTTATAATTTTTCATCAGTATTTTATTCAGTTTCTGTGACAGTTCGTACGCTGGGTTATTTATAGAGTGTATCACAGTGTGCATAAGATTATCTTCGTTGTGTATTTTTGGCTATGCTTTTAAACGTGGTGCCTTTGGGTTAGTGCAGTTGAGATACTGGAGTACTTATTACTACCTACCGTAGTAGGTTGATAGTGAGCGACTCTCTGCGGAGAACCGTAGTTTAGAAACGAATCGTTATATTTAATACTCCTGGACTTGCCCCCTTTCACACAAAGCAGATGACAGGATTACAGGAAAGGCCAAGGCATACGCATGCTGCGGAGTATCTACGCGCTGTCGCCTCTCAGGGCCATAACCAACCCCTAGCGTCGCCCAGAAGAATTTATGCCAGCAAACATTCTGTCTCCAACAAAGTAGGCCCTCGTGACTTGATCTGTCACTCTTACATGTTTGATGCAAAGGCTTTGAAACACCATGAACATCTCACCACTTTACAACTAGTGTATGTACTGTGTTTTCTTTTTAATGTGTTTCTTTAGAAAAAGTAATGTTTACCGGCGATATCATTTTTAAAATATGTTTTACAGATTATAAATTAGACACAATGGCAAAAAAGTACTAACCTTAGGTAAAAAAAAGTGTGGTATGTGACAGCGAACTAAAACTTTGAATCACATCAATATCCTTCGAGCTTGACGCAGATTTTCTGCCGTCATCAACTCCGCTACACATGAGAACACGTTCAGTAGTAAACTTCTCTATAGTGTTATCTAACAACCAAAAGTGAGAAGCCGTTGTTAACTGTTGATGATTCAGTTTCCAAGTTCTTGCTGTTTCCCACAAACCACTGATCGTAGAGATAAGTATTAATGCCATCATCAATCTACAGTAAGAGTAACAGCTTTGTTACGGGACTTTCTGCGTCATTACAACTGTATGTGTGTATTTCAAGTGAGTGCCGCTACACACAACAAATCACGGTTTTGGCTTCATTACTTCAGAAAACTTACCGCCTGTATACGCAACAAGATATTTCCAGAGATTTAAAACAGTGGTTTAAAATAAATGGAATGGCGTATGACCGTATAGTCTTGGCAGTTCTAACTTAGAGGGGTGTGCTTTCAAGATACTCTCCGTTTATAACGCCCCGCTCCTTTGTCTCTGACAAAGGTGTTTATCGTTTTCATTAAAGACCATGTGATAAAGCATAGGCTCTGTCACCACCACAGTTTGGTTTCATCTGATATGTATAGCCTATTTGTCCTCCTGTTCCAATGACAAATTCCTCCTGCAGAAAGACTGCGTGTTTTCGTGGTGAATAGTGTGTGTAAAAAACTCGGCACTCAGCCAGTCGTATGTGAACGATACACCAATATACGCAGACTTCTGTCACTTTTTCCACTGCCACTTAGTTCTTCTAATACATTATGACATGTAACTTATTTCATTCATCAGGATTTCGCATTCACATTTACTACGTTCAGTATCATCTTTAAATCACGTAATATGAATGATCTGTGCTACATAATGTGCAACGCGACACATGGTGCATGCTCTTCTGGTATTCTTCTTCATGACGAGATGATACAGGTCATTATTATGCAACTGAACATGAACTTGCGACGGGCGTCCCATTTCAAATCATTTTATTATGGCAGTCAGTCATCCTTTTACAAGAAAAGAGTTCAGTTTACAATTCATTCTACCTGTACACCTACATCTACACCATTCATTGCATTATTTATGACAGCTGGATTCGATATTCACTCCAATTACTTGCAGTAACACTTTTTCACAAAGATGGAGTCCACAATCACAACACTGCAAGAATTAATGACCTTCATTCTTTCGTAAGGCACTCAGCGGTTCACAACGGAGTTATGTATGCAGATGTAACATTTTTGATCATTTACCGGAGAGCATGACGTGTCTAACAGGCAGCAAAGCTATTTGTTAATCTACAGTTTCTTCCGTACAACGGTTTCTGTCCTGTAACATTTCATTCAACAATGTTAGCAAGTTCAGTGTAGTAAATTAATATAGTTTTTTGTTATATATGTGTTGTACTGGAAATATAAGTAGTGAGAAAAAGCCATATGTTAATTTTTATTCTATTTAAGCCACTCTCTTATTTAGTATTCTCCAGACGGTCAGCTTGCTGCCATACACACGTGGAAATCATGTATACATCACCCGTCAACCGATAGCTACTGCAACACAAATGGTACAATGGAGGATTCACTACAGTCCGTCTCAGGTACTGGTGCATGATCGTGCTCCATGAAACTTTACTATTCCTGACTTTTCGTACAGAGTTGTGTTGCACATCTTGATACTCCTGGTACCACTGGGTCTAGTTGAATGACTGATCTGACGTCTGACTGAAAACGACACAAGTACCTTGAAAAGGAAATGTGGCAGACGTTTGCACGTTATCGGCATAGATAATCCTAATCTAAGAGAAAACTATGGGGCCACTGCCTAATTTGACAAAGTTTTGTGGCTCCTTCTTTTCTGTTAAAATTGTCCCTATGTTTACATATATCGCTGGCTTCTCTACACAGTCGTGGGTATTGTTTCGTCACTATAGATCAAAACTATGGTTTCGAAAAAAGTCCTTCATGGTTTTCTGCCAGAAGAACATGCTCTGCTACAGCTGATGTTTCCGATTTTCCTAGTCGGAGAAAACCTCTGTGTTTCTTCAGACGTGTACTCACTCTTCTCTGCGCAGTTCTAATGTTACATTGCCACGTGTACGTGGAATTTTACATACCCTGAATCCGCACAGATGAGGGCGCTTAACCTTTGTAGAACAGACGGCGTCAAATATTTTCTATCTTGGTCCAAAAATTGTATGATGTAAAATATTACGTAGATGATCAGTTATGTGTTTAACAAAACGGAGATAAATCGTGTTCTTACATAGTTGTTTTTTATCTTTGAACAAAGTCAAGACTCGTGGCTCGGGGGGAAGGGTGCGAGTGGGGGGTGGAGGTACTGGAGTGGTGGCAATTCTGAGAAGGGCGGGAAGATCTAGCTTCCCTCCTCCGCGAAGTAGTCGTGGCATGAATTTTTAAAGAAAAGATTTATCCATCTGCCATCTTGAAAAATATCTGGAATAATGAACCCGGGATTCAGAAAATTACTCTGGACCCCGATGGTCCTGATTGGGCAAGCCTACGGTAGTCTCTAGTTTCAAGGGAAAATTGATTTGATACCATTTATTAAACAATTAATTCTACCTACTTTAAAAATAATCATTAAATCAGCACGAGACCTACGTCAGTTGATAGGTAATTTTGTGGCAGTCCGAATCTCTACAACCCCTGGCAGTCGACTTCTCTGCCACAAGTAGGAAACTGGACAACGCTTAGTGGCCCCCTGGGGTGGTCAAGCTGCCCAGTTCCACAAAGTCATTGCCTGTCTCTCTGGTCACAGCACAAAGCGCCGTTTTTCTTAACATTTTCCTTGTGTCCTTCTCAGCTCCAACGCATTGTTCATTACGACACAAACAAAAGCATTCAGAAAACAGTGAGCCCTTTACCATGTTAAAGAATGGAAATTACACAGGGCACCATACTACCAGTCACTGTTGTTCAATGTTTTTAATAAATATTTTCTTATTTCAGTACCCACTGTTCTCAGTTTTTAAATTGCTAAACTGATATCAAAATTAGTGATAATGGCATTCAGATTTGCCTGTCGCATTTTAGTGTCTTGAAAACCATGGAATACCTTAAAGCAGATTGACTAGAAAAACCTAATGACCCAAAAATTAGTGGAAAGGAGTGACAGGCTTAATACAAAAATGTATTGAGCGAGAACAGAAATGAGCAAAGGCAGGTCCTATATCAGCTGAAAGAAGTAAACAAGGAGAACGCGGAACCGGTGACGCAGAATGAAGTAGAAAAGATATCAAATGGATGAAACACAGCAAGTGCGCAGGACCAGGAGGCATTCCTATGCACAAAATATGTTACGGGAAATGCTGGCGTGCTTCATTCATAAACAGATGACGAACTGTGAAGAGCTACCAGAGGATTTTAATATTTCTGCAGTACTTTCCGTATGGGGAAAAATGAGTAACCTGGGTAAAAGAACCACACTATTTTACTTTTTTTTGTACAATTATCTGTGAATGAATGAGCAGCTAACATAACCAGCGTTCAGGGAAGTGGGTTCGGTATACAGTAGTTTCAAGAGGTGTTCCTGTGTCACCTCATCTGAATGGTTACTGTTACATTCAACTTCACTAGGGAAGACGAGTCGTGGCGTTTCGTGTGGAGAGCAGCGAGCAAATCTCGACCCCTAAATTCTCTGTTAATCTCATGACTCTCTTAAATAGTCCATTAGTTTCGTCATATTAAGACCTGTATTTTCAACTTGTTTCCTGATGGTCAAAATCAATTTGTCCTGCAATGTCTGTTCATTATAATGGTGCAAATTAAACTTTCATATCAATATTTATTTTATATTACTGGCGATATCAGTTCGCAGCCATTTCAAAGGGTACATGTTTATCGATGACACTAGTGTTTCATTTGAAAAGCAGTTGACGCTACGTGGGAACAGGTCTCAGCTGGAAGCTACTGTTCATAAATATGATAACGACGAGAATAACGTGAGCGTGGGAACGTGCTCCCACGGAACATGAACGGGTGTCTAAAGATGATAATAAACGCATCATTCATGTAATATCATGCTCAAAAGTATCCGAAGCATCTGACCTGCGTTCCGCCATATTTTCGTCCAGCACACACAGCGTGACTTTCTTTCAGGTTGCGGAATCCTTTTTCGTTATAGTCTTTTGACTATATAAAATGGCTACCACAAGAGGCCTCTACAGATCACTGCTCCTTATAGCAACAAACTGAAATGTAAGTTAATACCAGTTATTGGAAACATCAGTAAACATACTGGTAGACGTAACACAGTCTTTTGTCAACTCAAAATTATTACAGTAAGTGGCGTTTCTGAAATTTTATCACCCTCATTAGTATATGAGATAAATAATGCGCGTAACTGTATCACATAAATAGTTCATTGATCCTCAGTCAATCTGGATATCTTATGCGGATGCCGATCGCGGTGGTCTCGCGGTTCTAGGCGCGCAGTCCGGAACCGCGCGACTGCTACGGTCGCAGGTTCGAATCCTGCCTCGGGCATGGATGTGTGTGATGTCCTTAGGTTAGTTAGGTTTAAGTAGTTCTAAGATCTAGGGGACTGATGACCTCAGATGTTAAGTCCCATAGTGCTCAGAGACATTTGTTATACACCTGAATCCTATTCATAGCCATGCAAAGTATTGATACTAACCAAGTCTTCTTTCGCATTGTGGGTGTGTAGTGGAATGAACATTTCAATGCCATTCGCTTCAACCCAAATCATTTCTTGTGAGACATGGACACTTTTGCGATTTCTGGCAAATCTACGGATGACCACAGAAGTTGAATCCCATAGTGCTCAGTGCCATTTGAACCATTTTTCTTATGCGGATGATATTTTGCAAGAATATCTATACTCTCTAAGCTATCTAAAAGGATTTCCAACCTGTCGTTCGCTTGACAACTGGTTTTGCATAGAATGGGTGATGAACTAACCAGTTAGAAGAACCGTTATTAACAGCGTTAAGCGCCCTATGTAAATCTCAACATCAGCAGCGTATCATTACTAATTTAACTGTGCTCCTGATGGCTGGTACATTCACACGCTTCGACAGCCTAAAGCGACGTTAAATATCGAACGTAAACGAGAGAAGCTAGTTGTGTACTTGTTTGAACTTCAGATGACCTGCTGAACTGTTTCGTTCTGGATACATTCAAATCGGCAATATTTAGTGACCGACGGAGATTCGTACAGAGCACTGATCATCATATCCGACTAGGAACCAAGAGTATCAATTAGTGAGTCTCTACTTAAAATTAAATGCCGAAAATTTTTGTGCTGCACCAAGACTCTTATCCAACAGCTGCTGAGGGTTACGAAGAACGTTTTTTAAGTGTTATAAATGAAACGGAAGGAAGGAAGTCTAGTAAGTATTACGAAGTTGCTTCGAGAATTCAAATGGAAGTCCCTACAGGGGAGGTGACGTTATTTTCGAGAAACACTATTGGGAAAATTTAGAGAACCGGCATTTGAAGCTGACTGCCGAGTCGGGTACAAAGTTTTGTGATAACATAATCTTAACATTTCAGGTTAAACATTTCTGTAACGTGTTGCACCGACATGAGTTCAAACTAAGGTGGAAAAAATATTGGGATACCTCCTAATATCGTGTCGGACCTTATTTTTCCCGGTATAGTGCCGCAACTCTACTTGGCATGGATCCCAAAAGTTGCTGAAAGTCCGTTACAGAAATGTTGAGCCATGCTGCCTCTATAGCAGTCCGTAATTAGGAAAGTGTTCCTGGTGCAGCATTTTGTGCACCAACTGACCTTCCGTTTAGGTCCGATAGATGTTCGATGGAATTCATTCAGGCCATCTGGGAGGCCAAATCATTCGCTCGAACCATCCTGGATGTTCTTCAAATCAATAGCGTACAACTGTCATCTGGTGACATGAATGGATGAAAATGATCTCTGTGTATCTGAACATAAGTATTTCGAGCCAATAATCAGTTCAGTTGGACTAGAGGACCCATTCATTTCCATGTAAACACATCCCACACCACTGTGTATCCACCACCAGGTTGCTCATTGCCTTGTTAACAACTCGGGTCCATGGCTCCGTGGGGTATGCACCACACTCTAACCCTGACATCAGATCGTAACAGCTGAAATCTGGACTCATCTGATCAGGCTACGGTTTTCCAATTGCCTAGGGTCCAATCGATATGGTCACGAGCCAAGGGAAGGCGCTTGAGGCGATGTCGTGCTGTAGCAAAGTTACTCGCGGCGGCGGTCTGCTGCCGTAGCCCATTAACGCCTCATTTCACCTCGCTATCCTAACGGGTACGTTCGTCGTGGGTACAGCATCGATTTCTGCGGTTATTTCACGGAGTGTTGTCCACGCAAACACCGCTGCTCTCGGTTGGTAAGTGAAGACAGTCGGACCGTGACGAGAGGTAATGCCAGAAATTGGGTATCCTCGGCACGCACTTGACACTGTGGATCTCGGAATACTGGATTTCCTAACGATTGCCGAAATATAGCTCCAACTTTCACCGTCGGGAACCTTTTCACGTGAATCAACTAAGTACAAATGACAGCTCTGCCAGTGGTCTGCACGTTTATACCTCGTGTACACGATACTGCCTCCGGTATACTTGCGCATAGCTATCCCATGACTTTTATCACCTCAGTGTATGTCATCGCGTTTGATCGAATTTATTCGTACGGATTCATTTAATTTCAGTAAATTTAATTGGCATCTTTCAAGGAGACTTGTGGGTTTCGGAGTGACGTTGCATTTTGTCTGTAAGTCGTATGTCTTAGTGACTGCCCTGAACAACATTTTTCATCCGACCTTAGTCACTCTTCTTGGTGCTGTGCCAAGCGCCCCATCCTACCCCCGCTGCAGTACAAGTGACAAGTAGAGTTATAAGTCACCAGACGAGTGCCTTTTTGTGTACACTCCCAGCATGCTTCAACGAAGGCGTCCGGTACAGTAGTCATCAATTAGCTTTACTCTACATGCTGTTAACGAGTCCGGCGCCGCTATTGTCGGGTCTGAAGAGGAGCGCGGGAGCAGGTCCGGACCTTGAGATGCTGCGCCGTGGCGTGGCGTGGCGTGACCGGATGCTGCCGGCAATCGCAGCCAATGAAGCCGTCCGCCGTGCCGTCTGCTGAGCTGATGCGTGCCAAGGCGCTGCACCGCGGGCTGAGGGCGGGCTCCTCTCGTGCTTGGGACGATCCGACGTCCACTCAAGCCATTCTTCTCTGCGCGTTTTGACTTCTGCCCATTAAAACTGCAACTCCACGAAGGCACCATGCACCAAACGTCAGGTTGGCTTGAATACTCCAGAATTCCAATCACTAACAGCTGTCCAAGTGAGTAATTTGGAAGTAGATATAGTGGATGTGAAGAGAAAACTTAACATTTTTTCAAAGCGTCTGCCAACAGTGGTTAAGTATTTTGCGAAGTGTATGACACGAAGCTATCAACATGTACTTTATTACTATTGTCTACGACGTCGTATACAATGGCAAGGAACGGTGGGGCGTCAGCTGTTATCGTAGGCAAGCTGGATAGGAGAAGAAGTGATTAGTGAACAAGTAAGCAGAAGATTTACTTAACTAGTGTTTTTCGGAATGTACGAATACTCATTACAAATGATGCAACAAAGAATAGAGTCCAGCTATTGATGTGAAGAAGGATGAAGCTCTCTGTAGTAGGCACGAACTATGGTGTCAGCGTGATGAGGCTCCAAGTGGGAGTGGGTAGAGCAGCTGCGACCGTCGCCCTACACGGTGGCAGCAGAGGCCGCTCGAAGTACAGAGCTGTTTGGAGGTGAGCCTCAGCGGATGGGCACCATTGCCTTCACTAGATCCAGCAAGACCGATGTTATTGCTGGGTGGAAAGTTACCTTCGATACGCCACGGGTTGGTATCGATACGTGATACCACAATTGTCACTACTAGTTTTGCTTAATAACCATCACCACAGTATCTGTATGCAGCAGAAAAAAGCATGTGACAACCAAAAACAAATAAAGTACATTCAACAATGCAGTATGTGGTGTAACATAATACTTACAAAAGTTCATACACTATTCAGGTATAATGTCGTATATCAATACGGCAATGTTATTAATACGGAACCATCAGAATTGTTGAACATAAAGGGCAGATATCCATACTCAACAGGTGTTGTGTCAGATGGGAAGGCACAGTTATAACTGATATCTGTTTGCTGTGAACAAATCGAAGAGTAATGAATTGGGAACAGTCGGCTAAAATGGCCGTTGGGGTCAGAGTGACTATTGGAGTCCAGAAGGCTATAAGGTGGTGGCATGGCGTGAGAATTGCTTTAACATGTTATCCCTGAAGGGCTCAGGCAGCCCATGAAGTCTAATGCGTTTGCTGTGCCGCTTTTCAGAACTATCCTTATGTAAGTTATCCTGATGTAAGCCAGTGTTCAGCTTGTGTATTTATTATGGATAGGGTATGTGACTTACGTCTTTTAAATAAAATTGTGTTTAGAGGGTCATATCTTGACTCCATAATATACGGTTACGACTACAGTGGAAACTCGATTAACCGTCATCTTCGGGACCGTGGTCGTGATGGTTGAGAGAATAGACGGATAACAGAAACACTTTATTCCTCCAAAACATAACCTCAATCAATTATTTTATGTATAGACACATATCACTCTCACAATAATATAATAATATTTCGGATCGAAAGCAAATTAAACACGATTGTAATAGCAAATAAAACTATTTATTACATGATAAAAACATCCGTACAGTAGCTACAAAAGTTGCAAAATACGCACTGTACAGTACTGTACTGTACTATAAACTTACAGGTGAAATAGTTTATCTAGCTTGGAAATAGTCACTCAATTTCTTCTGCCTTTTTGATGTTCGAGCTTTCACCGCGGCAATATTCCGTATCTTTCGGAGCAGTAGTGCCTGCGTTGCATTAGGCTCTTCTAGACTTTCGAACCATTCTATACACTTGGAGAGCATTTTTTCGGCCTCTGAATGGCTAATAGTTTGTTTTTCTTCATGGTTTGAGCACTCGTCTTCATCAGCCCCTTCTTCTTCTTCTTCTTCTTTGGTGGCTCTTACGCTGGCAACAATTTCGTCATCACTCAAAATTTGAAAACCCCCGTCCACTTTGTCACACTCTAACCACTCTGATACTTCTTCTGACGTCAAATTTGTGCTGATTTGTAAATTATTGCACAAATTGACCATCTCTTCAACTGTCACACACTCAGGTTCCTCCGATTATTCACCTCTAGGTTGAGGCCAAAGTTTATTCCAGCCGTTGCTGAGATTTGACACTGAAGACCTCCAAAACTGTTTTACAGATGTTGATTCATCAGATGAGGGCAAACTTTCGATAAATATTTTTCTATAAGACGTTTCATGTTTTCGATGATTCCCTGATTCATGGACTGTATAAGTGAAGTTGTGTTTGCTGGAAGGAAGAGACATGTTATGTTGCCGTCATCACTTCATTTCACAAGTAGGGTGCGTTGGGGCATTGTCTAACAGCAATAGCGCTTTTTGTGGCAGCTTTTTCCAGCCAAATGTGCTCTAACTTGAAGTACAAATTGTTTGGGAAACCAGTCAGAAAAATAATGATTGATCCATCCAAGCACTCTTCTGGGTGTAGTATTGTGCAGGGAGAGCATTCAAATTCTTCAGTGCACGAGGTTTTCTTGATTTCCCAATCACATGTAGGGGTAGCCTATGATTGCCAGTCGCATTTGCGCAAACCATAGCAGTGATGCGATCTTTTTATACTTTGAAACGTGGAACAGCTTTTTCAGAGAATGATGCTAATGTCTTTTGTGGTAAAGCCTTCCAATGAAGCCCAGTTTCATCGCAATTGTAAACTTGCTCCCTAACAAGATTCAATTCAGACATTTTTTCTTTAAATTGTTCCCGGAACTCAGCAATTACAGAGCTATCCGCGCTGAGATTTTCTCCACTGGTATCAAGTTGGCGAATGCCATGACGAAATTTAAACTTGTCGAGCCATCCGATACTTGCTTTAAAAGACGAGTCACCATCAGGTTTGTTATTCATTTCAACTGCCTTGGCCATTATTATAGGCCCTGAAAGTGGAATCCCCTGACATCTGGCTTGCATAAACCATCGGTACATTGCACTGTCCAATTCATCATATTTTGCAGGTTTCATTGTCTTTCTTGTTCGCACATCTCCATCCATGCTCTGCATTGTTGACACATGTTGTTCTATTTTATCAGCATCGCGTTTTATATCGTTAGCTGTTGTTCTTCCAATACCATAAATCGGCGCTACACTTGTCGCAGTTTCGCCCTTTCTTAAGCGTTTTATAATTTCAAGTTTTTGATTAAGTCCTAAAACAACACGTTTACGTTTTTCAGACATTTTATCAAGTCGCTGTATCACACACACCTGCACTAAATACGGTAGTGTAAAATATTTGTCAATAAAGCTTATTCAAGTGGAAAACACGTAACACGGCACAGACCGCTAGATACACTGCGACAATTACAGTCTTCTCGCCACAACTGCAAACCGATCCAGTGGTGATTGTTGACTCACAAGTGAGACAAAGACAAGAAAAGGGGGAGATGTGTTAGCACGTCAACTGAAGGTCATATTTTATGTACCATTCTACGGCGGGCGGGTACATTCACTTCCCACTAAAATAGAGTAAATAAACAAAGCGTACGCGTCACTGCACCTTAGAGCATTCTGTTATTACAGTATTGTAATGCTGTTACGGCAGTGACGGTTAACAGAAACTGACGGTTTAAAGAGTGACGGTTAATCGAGTTTCTACTGTACATACATATTCCGCAAGCAAACATATGGTGTGTGGCGGAGGATACTTTATACCTCTACTACTCGTTTCCTTTCCTGTCCCACTCTAAGATAGAGCGACTAACTATGTGCCTCCATACGATGGATCGTTCTGCAGTCAGCTTCAAATGCGGTTTCTCTAAATTTTCTCAATAGTGTTCTTCGCAAAGAATATCGCCTTCCCTTCAGGGATTCTCATTTCAGTTCCCGAGGTACCTCCGTAACACTCGCGTGTTGTTCCGATCTACCAGTAACAAATTTAGCAGCCCCCATCTGAATTTCTTCCATACTGCCGTAGTTAAAGAAAATTTTGTCATGGTATTAGAGTGTACACGGCATTTGTGCAAAGGCATCAATGTGAGCAAAGTGGCCACCTTGGCGATGCCATCAGCCACTATATGCAGGGGTCAGACGTAACAGCAGCAGCCGAAACAAGGGCTCCGCGATGATACTTACCGCTAGTCTTTGTAAGAGTGGCCTAGAGGTGATAAATAGAGGAGAGAATAAAAAGAAAATAAAAAGAAGGAAAAACGGAATGCAGCCAAGGAGATGACAGAAAAAGAAGAGAAAGAGAGAAAGTGCAAAGAGGAGAAAATTCAACCTTAAAAGAGCTCTTTTTAACGAAAATGATAAACACGGAATTCAACCTTAAAAGAGCTCTTTCTAACGAAAATGATAAACACGGAAGAAAAATGTTGAAAGGCAAAATCAGCAGAGAAGTGGATTTTGTGCCAGTTGTGCATGAGTTGAGGAACATAGTTTGTTTTTTATTTGTGAAAAGTGTAAATAATTAAATTAGAATCATTTTTACAATAAAATATATTAAGTGCTTTGTTAAAACAGGCTTTGATCTGAATTGTTTAAGATTCTTAATTTAATCCTAAGGTAATTAAACTATTCGATATTAAACTTTAATAACTGCAGGTTATAGTGATTCATCTCTATACATTTTCGTCTATTTGTACTCGGCTTAAAAAATAGAACTACCTTAGCCCGGCCACTTTGCGCGGCTCTTCTCTGCTACTGATTGGCGATCTCAAATTCATTCCGTATTTGTAGATTTCCAGAAGACTTTCGACATTGTTTCTCACCAGCAGCTTCCAATCCAGTTGTGCAGCTATGGAATATCGGATCGTCCGTGCGACTGGATTCGTCTTCGCTGTTATGAAGGTATCAGTTCGTAACCGTTGACGGCTAATCATCTAGTGAAACCGAAGTTATATCTGGAGCAGCCCTCCTTAAGTTTGCAGATAATGCTATTGTATATCGTCTAGCAAACTCATCAGAAGATTAAAACTGATTATAAAATGGTTGAGGCAAGATATCTACATGCTGCGGAATGTAGTCATTGATCCTGAACATTAAAAAGTGTTAGGTCCTCCATCAGAGTATTTAAAAAAGTCCGTTAAATTCCTCTTAGACGATAAATCACGTAAATTTAAACATTATCCATTCAACTAATTACCTAGGGATAAAATTACGAACAATTTAATTTGTAGCCATCAGAAAGAAAATGTTGAGAGGAAGGTGGATCAAAGACTTAAAAAATGCAACAAATTTGTTAAAGGGATTGTCTGTATGTACCCTTTTGAAGTGCAGGATCGTTTCCAGACAAGATTGGCGGATGACGTTGAAAAAGTTCAAAAAAGGGCAGGTCGTTTTCTTTGACGCAGATCGGACAGAGTGACAGAGTTGTCTTGTGACAGCCAGAGCGAGAGCACCAGTAGCAGCGAGTACTGTTTGTATAAAGCGTTTATTTTGCATTTTGTTTACGACCTTCCACTAAGGAAGGGATTCTATTTGTGTTTATCTGCTCTGCATAGTAATTAACAGTTCTTGATAAAACTTTACGTAGTTTTCGTGTTAGATTTCTTAGTGTTTTCTTGATCGTTTAGAACAGAAAGCGCCCTAAAACCGTCTTTTGTTTGTTTTGCGGCCGTTAGCCACTAGTCACTTGAATCAGCAGTTGTCTTGTGACAGCCAGAGCGAGAGCACCAGCAGCAGCGAGTACTGTTTGTATAAAGCGTTTATTTTGCATTTTGTTTACGACCTTCCACTAAGGAAGGAATTCTATTTGTGTTTATCTGCTCTGCATAGTAACTAACTGTTCTTGATAAAACTTTACGTAGTTTTCGTGTTAAATTTCTTAGTGTTTTCTTGATCGTTTAGAACAGAAAGCGCCCTAAAACCGTCTTTTGTTTGTTTCGCGGCCGTTAGCCACTAGTCACTTGAATCAGCAGTTGTCTTGTGACAGCCAGAGCGAGAGCACCAGCAGCAGCGAGTACTGTTTGTATAAAGCGTTTATTTGGCATTTTGTTTACGACCTTCCACTAAGGAAGGGATTCTATTTGTGTTTATCTGCTCTGCATAGTAACTAACAGTTCTTGATAAAACTTTACGTAGTTTTCGTGTTAGATTTCTTAGTGTTTTCTTGATCGTTTAGAACAGAAAGCGCCCTAAAACCGTCTTTTGTTTGTTTCGCGGCCGTTAGCCACTAGTCACTTGAATCAGCAGTTGTCTTGTGACAGCCAGAGCGAGAGCACCAGCAGCAGCGAGTACTGTTTGTATAAAGCGTTTATTTGGCATTTTGTTTACGACCTTCCACTAAGGAAGGGATTCTATTTGTGTTTATCTGCTCTGCATAGTAACTAACAGTTCTTGATAAAACTTTACGTAGTTTTCGTGTTAGATTTCTTAGTGTTTTCTTGATCGTTTAGAACAGAAAGCGCCCTAAAACCGTCTTTTGTTTGTTTCGCGGCCGTTAGCCACTAGTCACTTGAATCAGCAGTTGTCTTGTGACAGCCAGAGCGAGAGCACCAGCAGCAGCGAGTACTGTTTGTATAAAGCGTTTTTGTACTTATTTGCTGCGCTTAGCCTTTAAATAGTTTTTCTGGGAAAACCTAGCGTAGTTTTCGCGTCTCGTATTTCAGTGAGTGTTTCTTGATTATCAGAGTAGCTCATCAGAAGATTATCTTGGGAATTTGTCACCGTATAGAGTAGGGTAAACATAGTCATGTGTAGGGACTGTGGTTGTTGTGAGCGGACGCAAGGAGAATTGGCCACTCTTCGGGGGCAGGTGGAGGCTTTGTCTGTTAGGCTCATCGAGCTCGAGGCGCAGGCGTCGGCTCGTAGTGGCGTTGGGGCAACTGTGGTGAGACCTATGCCTACTTCGGTGGCCTTGGAATCACATGGAACCCCTGATGTCGCTGCGTCTTCCGGCAGTGAGCATCTTACCGGTCAGCCATCACTCCAGGGTGAATGGCGGACAGTGGTGTGCTCGCGCGTGCCTGGCCGAAAGGCGAAGGTGGGATCTGGCCGCGTGGCAGCTGCCTTACCCCTTTCCAACAGGTACGGGGTGCTTCCTAGTGGTGATGACATCGTTTCCGAGCCACCACAGGATGCCTCGCCTGTTGGGCCAGTGGCCGATTCTCCGGCAAGGTCCCGACAGTCACAGAGGGCGGGCCTATTAGTTATAGGGAGCTCCAACGTTAGGCGGGTTATGGAGCCCCTCAGGAAAATAGCGGGTATGTCGGGGAAGAATGCCAGTGTGCACTCGGTGTGCTTGCCGGGGGGTCTCGTCCGTAATGTGGAGGAGGCCCTTCCGGCAGCTATTGAACGCACTGGGTGTGACCGGCTGCAGATAGTAGCACATGTCGGAACGAATGACGCCTGCCGCTTGGGTTCTGAGGCCATCCTTGGTTCCTTCCGGCGGCTGGCTGATTTGGTGAAGACAACCAGCATCGCACGCGGAGTGCAAGCTGAGCTTAATATCTGCAGCATAGTGCCCAGAGTCGATCGCGGTCCTCTGGTTTGGAGCCGTGTGGAGGGTCTAAACCAGAGGCTCAGACGACTCTGCGACTATAATGGTTGCAAATTCATCGACCTCCGTTATTGGGTGGAGAACTGTAGGGCCCCCCTAGACAGGTCAGGCGTGCACTACACATCGGAAGCAGCTACTAGGGTAGCAGAGTACGTGTGGCGTGCACACGGGGGTTTTTTAGGTTAGAGGGACCCCCCCTTGGGCGAAACGATAAAATACCTGACGGCTTACCAGAGAGAACATTATCATCGTTGATAAAGAACGTCCGTCCTCAGAGACCAAAAACAGGAAAAGTTAACGTAATATTGGTAAACTGCAGGAGTATCCAGGGCAAGGTTCCTGAATTAGTATCTCTTATTGAAGGAAATAGTGCGCATATAGTATTAGGAACGGAAAGTTGGTTAAAACCGGAAGTGAACAGTAACGAAATCCTAGACACAGAATGGAATATATACCGCAAGGATAGGATAAACGCCAATGGTGGAGGAGTATTTATAGCAGTAAAGAATTCAATAATATCCAGTGAAGTTATTAGCGAATGCGAATGTGAAATAATCTGGGTTAAGTTAAGTATCAAAGGTGGGTCAGATATGATAGTCGGATGCTTCTATAGACCACCTGCATCAGCAACCGTAGTAGTTGAGCGCCTCAGAGAGAACCTGCAGAACGTCGTGAAGAAGTTTCGTGATCATACTATTGTAATAGGGGGAGACTTCAATCTACCAGGTATAGAATGGGATAGTCACACAATCAGAACTGGAGCCAGGGACAGAGACTCTTGTGACATTATCCTGACTGCCTTGTCCGAGAATTACTTCGAGCAGATAGTTAGAGAACCAACTCGTGAAGCTAACGTTTTAGACCTCATAGCAACAAATAGACCGGAACTTTTCGACTACGTGAATGTAGAAGAGGGTATCAGTGATCATAAGTCAGTGGTTGCATCAATGACTAAAAGTGTAATAAGAAATGCCAAGAAAGGAAGGAAAATATATTTGCTTAACAAGAGTGATAGGGCACAAATCGCAGAATATCTGAGTGACCACCATCAAACGTTCATTTCTGAGGAAGAGGATGTGGAACAAAAATGGAAAAAATTCAGAAACATCGTCCAGTACGCCTTAGATAAGTTCGTACCGACTAAGGTCCAAAGCGAGGGGAAAGATCCACCGTAGTATAACAATCATGTACGAAAGGTACTACGGAAACAAAGAAAGCTTCATCATAGGTTTAAGAGTAGTCGAATCATAGCTGATAAGGAAAAGCTGAACGAAGCGAAAAAGAGCGTAAAGAGAGCAATGAGAGAAGCATTCAACGAATTCGAACATAAAACATTGGCAAACAATCTAAACAAGAACCCTAAAAAGTTTTGGTCATATGTAAAATCGGTAAACGGATCTAAATCCCCTATTCAGTCACTCGTTGACCACGATGGCACCGAAACAGAGGACGACCGAAGAAAGGCAGAAATACTGAATTCAGTGTTCCGAAACTGTTTCACTGCGGAAAATCGTAACACGGTCCCTGACTTCAGCCGTCGCACGGACGCCAAAATGGAAAATATTGAAATAAACGATATCGGAATTGAAAAACAACTGCTATCACTTAGTAGCGGAAAAGCATCCGGACCAGACGAGATACCCTTAAGATTCTACAGTGATTATGCTAAAGAACTTGCCCCCTTTCTATCAGAAATTTATCGTAGATCTCTGGAAGAACGTAAAGTACCTAGCGACTGGAAGAAAGCGCAGGTCGTTCCCATTTTCAAGAAGGGTCATAAATCAGATGCGAATAATTATAGGCCTATTTCGCTTACGTCAATCTGTTGTAGAATAATGGAACATGTTTTGTGTTCTCGTATTATGACGTTCTTAGATAATACAAATCTCCTTCATCATAACCAACATGGATTCCGCAAACAGAGATCATGTGAAACTCAGCTCGCCCTATTTGCCCAAGAAATTCACAGTGCCGTAGACACTGGCGAGCAGATTGATGCCGTATTCCTGGACTTCAGGAAGGCATTTGATACGGTTCCGCACTTACGTTTAGTGAAAAAAATACGAGCTTACGGAATATCGGACCAGGTTTGTGATTGGATTCAGGATTTCCTAGAAGAAAGAACACAACATGTCATACTTAACGGTTCAAAATCTGCAGATGTAGAGGTAATTTCGGGAGTACCGCAAGGAAGCGTGATAGGACCTTTATTGTTTACAATATACATAAATGACTTAGTTGACAACATCGGTAGCTCCGTGAGGCTATTTGCAGATGACACGGTTGTCTACAAGAAAGTAGCAACATCAGAAGACTCGTACGTACTCCAGGAAGACCTGCAGAGGATTAATGAATGGTGCGACAGCTAGCAGCTTTCCCTAAACGTAGATAAATGTAATATAATGCGCATACATAGGGGCAGAAATCCATTCCAGTACGATTATGCCATAGGTGGTAAATCATTGGAAGCGGTAACGACCGTAAAATACTTAGGAGTTACTATCCGGAGCGATCTGAAGTGGAATGATCACATAAAACAAATAGTGGGAAAAGCAGGCGCCAGGTTGAGATTCATAGGAAGAATTCTAAGAAAATGTGACTCATCGACGAAAGAAGTAGCTTACAAAACGCTTGTTCGTCCGATTCTTGAGTATTGCTCATCAGTATGGGACCCTTACCAGGTTGGATTAATAGAAGAGATAGACATGATCCAGCGAAAAGCAGCGCGATTCGTCATGGGGACATTTAGTCAGCGCGAGAGCGTTACGGAGATGCTGAACAAGCTCCAGTGGCGGACACTTCAAGAAAGGCGTTACGCAATGCGGAGAGGTTTATTATCGAAATTACGAGAGAGCACATTCCGGGAAGAGATGGGCAACATATTACTACCGCCCACATTTACCTCGCGTAATGATCACAACGAAAAGATCCGAGAAATTAGAGCAAATACGGAGACTTACAAGCAGTTGTTCTTCCCACGCACAATTCGTGAATGGAACAGGGAAGGGGGGATCAGATAGTGGTACAATAAGTACCCTCCGCCACACACCGTAAGGTGGCTCGCGGAGTATAGATGTAGATGTAGAATACGATAAGCAAGTCGGGGACACAATTATTAAAACACTGGAATATTCGTGGTGGGAATTTTCTTGAAATTACGATTACCAACCTTCTCCTCCAAGTGCCAAAATATTTTGTTGACTCCCACCTACGCACGGAGAAATGGGCGTCGTGATAAAATACACTGACAGAATGGTCGAAAGCATTAGTTACGTTTGAGACTTGCCCGCGAAAGGCAAAAGTCCCGAGTTCGAGTCTCGGTCGGGCACACAGTTTTAATCTGCCAGGAAGTTTCATGCCAAATTTAAATTGACGCAAACTCCCCAAGATTGGCGATCATTTAGAGAAGTTCGAAATTTTGCGTGGAGTTCAATGCGAGACGCTTATAACAGTTTCCACAACGAAACTGTGTCTCCAAACCTAGCAGAAAATCCATAGCGATTCTGGTCGTATGTGAAGTACGTTAGCGGCAAGAAACAATCAATGCCTTCTCTGCGCGATAGCAATGGAGATACTATCGAAGACAGTGGTATCAAATCAGAGTTACCAAACACAGCCTTCCGAAATGCCTTCAGAAAAGAAGACGAAGTAAATACTCCAGAATTCTAATCAAGAACAGTTGCCAACATGAGTAATGTAGAAGTAAATATCCTCGGAGTACTGAAGCAACTTAAATCACTTAATAAAATCATGTCTTCTGGTTCAGACTGTATACCAATTACGTTCCATGTAATCTTACTATCCCATCAAAAATTAATAAGAGTGGAATCCGAGAACAATTGGTTCCTATCCACCTCGTCGGTATTTCTAAAGAGCATCAGAAAACAGTGGAGAATTTGGGTGTAGCCTTGGATTAGCATCTCAGTGGGGCATAAAACACTGACGCCACATGCAGAATGTCCTGCGTTTGCCACTGCTCCATCATAAAGTTTCAGAAGATTTTCCACGGGATACAAACAGTAAAGTTGTATCGTAACTCGTTCTAGAGAGCTTCCACTATTGCGATATAATCCATCACGGCGGGGGTAGCGACAGCGATAGACGGTTAGAACTATCTGTGAGTGCTGCTGTGCGTTTCATCCGCAATACTCGTCTATATCACCATGTCTGCGCGAGCAGTCCAACACCTCGCATCAGCGATCAAAACATTTTCATCTTTTAATGACTGGATAACAAGACCTCACTTACCTAGTACCTCGTTGTTGTGGTCTTCAGTCCTGAGACTGGTTTGATGCAGCTCTCCATGCTACTCTATCCTGTGCAAGCTTCTTCATCTCCCTGTACCTAACGCAACCTACATCCTTCTGAATCTGCTTGGTGTATTCATCTCTTGGTCTCCCTCTAAGATTTTTACCCTCCACGCTGACCTCCAATGCTAAATTGATGATCCCTTGATGCCTCAGAACATGTCCTACCAATCGATCCCTTCTTCTACTCAAGTTGTGCCACAAACTTCTCTTCTCACCAATTCTGTTCAACACCTCCTCATTAGTTATGTGATCTACCCATCTAATCTTCAGCATTCTTCTGTAGCACCGCATTTCGAAAGCTTCTATTCTCTTCTTGTCCAAACTATTTATCGTCCATGTTTCACTTCCATAAATGGCTACACTCCATACAAATACTTTCAGAAACGACTTCCTGACACTTAAGTCTATACTCGATGGTAACAAATTTCTCTTCTTCAGAAACGCTTTCTTTGCCATTGCCAGTCTACATTTTATATCCTCTCTACTTCGACCATCATCAGTTATTTTGCTCCCCAAATAGCAAAACTCCTTTACTACTTTAAGTGTCTCATTCCCTAATCTAAAATCCCTCAGCATCTTCCGGCTTAATTCGTCTACACTCCATTATCCTCGTTTTGCTTTTGTTGATGTTTATCTTATATCCTCCTTTCAAGACGCTATCCATTCGGTTCAACTGCTCTTCCAAGTCCTTTGCTGTCTCTGACAGAATTACAATGTCGTCGGCGAACCTCAAAGATTTTATTTCTTCTCCATGGATTTTAATACCTACTCCAAACTTTTCTAATGTTTCCTTCACTGCTTGCTCAATATACAGATTGAATAACATCGGGGAGGGGCTACAACCCTGACTCACTCCCTTCCCAACCACTGCTTCCCTTTCATGCCCCTCGACTCTTATAACTGCCATCTGGTTACTGTACAAATTGTAAATAGCCTTTCGCTCCCTGTATTTTACCCCTGCCACCTTCAGAATCTGAAAGAGAGTATTCCAGTCAACATTGTCAAAAGCTATCTCTAAGTCCACAAATGCTAGAAACGTAGGTTTTCCTTCCCTTAATCTAGCGTCCTAGATAAGTCGTAGGGTCAGTATTGCCTCATGTGTTCCAATATTTCTACGGAATCCAAACTGATCTTCCCCGAGGTCGGTTTCTACTAGTTTTTCCATTCGTCTGTAAAGAATTCGCGTTAGTATTTTGCCGCCGTGTCTTATTAAACTGATAGTTCGGTAATTTTCACACCTGTCAACACCTGATTTCTTTGGGATTGGAATTATTATATTCTTCTTGAAGTCTGAGGGTATTTCGCCTGTCTCATACATCTTGCTCACTAGATGGTAGAGTTTTGTCAGGACTGGCTCTCCCAAGGCTGTCAGTAGTTCTAATGGAATGTTATCTACTCCCGGGGCCTTGTTTCGACTCAGGTCTTTCAGTGCTCTGTCAAACTCTTCACGCAGTATCATATCTCCCTTTTCATCTTCATATACATCCTCTTCCATTTCCATAATATTGTCCTTAAGTACATCGTCCTTGTATAGACCCTCTATATACTCCTTCCACCTTTCTGCTTTCCCTCTTTGCTTAGAGCTGGGTTTCCATCTGAGTTCTTGATATTCATATAAGTGGTTCTGTTTTCTCCAAAGGTCTCTTTAATTTTCCTGTAGGCAGTATCTATCTTACCCCTAGTGAGATAAGCCTCTACATCCTTACATTTGTCCTCTAGCCATCCCTGCTTAGCCATTTTGCACTTCCTGTCGATCTCATTTTTGAGACGTTTGTATTCCTTTTTGCCTGCTTCATTTACTGCATTTTTATATTTTCTCCTGTCATCAATTAAATTAAGTATTTCTTCTGTTACCCAAGGATTTCTACTTGCCCTTGTCTTTTTACCCACTTGATCCTCTGCTGCCTTCACTACTTCATCCCTCAAAGCTACTCATTCTTCTTCTACTGTATTTCTTTCACCCATTCTAGTACCTTAGCAGTGCCTATTCATAAAACAAAAGCATTTGGAAACTCCTTGTCTGTTGCTGGTGTCTGCCCTGCACACTAAAGGTCCCCTGGTTCGGAGCTGTCCTTGAATTAACCGATTTGTAACAATTCTGTGTGTCACTGTGATGCCAACTGCTGCTCAAATTGCTGCTGCAGATGCAGTGCGATGCACCAGAGCCATACATTGAACACGATGGTCTTCCCTTTCGGTAGTGTCACGTGACACTTCGAAGTATGGTATTCTTGCGACCGTACATTCTCGTGACCATCGCTACCAGCACTCATGTACAGTATGTACATTTCTTTCTGCAGTATCGTAGGAGGAACTTGCAACTTTTCGTAGCCCTATCACACGACCTCATTCAAACTCGGTGCGGTGTTGATAATGACTTCTCTCTTGCCTTAAAGACATTATTGACTAACATGAACGCTCACTACTGTTACAGCCTGTATCTAAAGCAAAAGTGATTTACATCCTCATAGTGGCGCTACTAGCCCCGCTCTTAAGCGACTGGTGCGAAATTTTAGTAGACATAATCTGTCAGACGTAGAAACACTTTCCATTATGTCGCACAACTCCTTCTTACGATTTTTTCCGTCAATGTGGCTTAGTTAATACTTTCGACATATGCTACCAACCTTTGGAATTATGTGCGTTTTGCCGTCACCATTTTACTTGAAAATGATACTGTATGAGCGTAATAAGTAGAATTGTTGTGTGGCTATTAACCTGTAACTAACTGCAGTCATTATCATGTTATATTCAAAATAAAAACAAAAATGTAACTTAAAATTCTTACATCGATCACAGTAGAAAATTTTCATTAGAATGTACACCGCTTCGTCTCCTCTGTGGTTGCGTCTGCCGCCTAAGTGTTCATATATCTAGCACGCCATTGTTCGCAACACGGCTTGGGAGGAGAGGCAGCTACCTGAAAATATGACGGTTACGTTAGTAGTCATGTATTATCAGCATGTTGCCACGAGTATGATAGCTCCAAATGATTCATTGCTTATATTTTTACTAATTGTTACTAACGGTTGTGGCATGACATTGGAACAGCACTACAAACTTCAGCAAAATGATTACGTTTCTAGTGACAACAAATGTCTATCATAGACAGCCTATGAAGAGACATCTCGAAATTTCAACCAAAATATAAATGGGGTGAAAACTCTGTGTGCAGAAAAGACACCCATCGTAATTACCAGTTACCAAGATGTCACGCGACTCCGCTTATCTACCTCACATGCAAACCACCAAGTACTCAGTAGAAGTGAGAGTTACGAAGCATTCGTGAGAAATGAGCTTTACACGCCTCCACTGGATGTGAGATTGAACCATGAATGACACATTCTGCTTTTTAGGAAGTGCAAGGCAGCGACACAGAGGCAGTTAAGACCCCCATCCCCCTCCCCTCGCAGTCAAACCCTCCGCTCCTCCCTCCCTTCCACACTTATATTGCCCACTTATGGTACTGATTTTCAGTAGTTACATTAAATTAGTTTCCTTACGTCTGTTAGCCATGCTTCGATCTTAAAGTTATATTATCTCCTACAAACTTAGGCGGTAATTGTTGGTGTACGACTTTAATTATGCATGTTTTTCGATTTTCAGTGACACCCAGAAAAATAGGCTCGTGAAGATCCAGGACTGTGTTCTGGGAGGTGTGGACTCAGACTTTTCTACATTCTCGGCTCCCACCTCTTCGCCCCCAAATAAAATTTGCTGTCAGTCGCACTTTCTAATGCACCACAGTTGCCAAGATTGTGACAATAATAACAATTAAATGTATAAAATAGTATGATGCAATAATTATTATGTTTAATCACTCGGCACTACAATGGACAAAGGTTTACGGACTATGACGTATAAATGATAGGTGTGCTGTTTCTTTCAGTCGTTTTCTCCAGACTCAGGAATGTCAGTGTTAATTTTTCTTTCCCTTCGTAGAGACCCTTCCCTTTCTGTCTCTCCTTGCTACGTTTTCTGGGGTTTGCAGGTACTACCCGCTGATTCAAGATCTGCGTTAGATCTGTTGCTGGAGGTAGGTACATTGAGCCTCTTAGCAGGCGCCTTCACCTGGCTGAAATGCTCTCCGTAGCCAATCAGCCCATTTGTAATCCTCCAGAATTCCTTACCACTTTAAACTGTTTCCATATTTTCACTACGGAGATGTTGACGCATTAGTTGTCCATATTTTTGATGTATTTAATTTAAAAGCACAAGACGTTTCGGTAAGACATGATCCCATTATCAAATTCTCCATAGTATCATGTTATTAGACAGAGTCAAAAATAAGCAACCATAAAACATGCAATACACATATCACTGCAAAATATTCGTAATTACTGGTGGGACTTAACATTCTGACAGAGCTCTGTTTATTGACTCCAGAAACGTATGTTATTTAATTAATGAAGACATTGTAACAATAGCACCGCATAATCTGTGTACTGATATCGTGGTATAGTTGTACTATGTCTTCACATTAAGTAACTTTTCACATTACCTTATTTCCTAAAATTATCTAAGTAATTTGGAATCTGATATAGGTAAAAACTATAAACACATTTAGTAAAATCAAGGGGGGGGGGGGGAGGGGTGGAGGGGGTGCGTGTTCATAACGTCCCAGAACCTTTCAACCTAGTAACTGCTCCTGCGGTTCGGAGGTCGTTTTCGTTTGCCGTATAAAGGAAGGAAGGAAGATTAGGTTTTAACGACTCGTCGGTCGACGACGAGGTCATTAGAGACGGAGCACAAGCTCGGATTAAAGAAGGATGGAGAAGGAAATCGGCAGCGCCCTTTGAAAGGAACTCAGTTCGCTCGCCGATACTCGTCGGCGTCAATACTCTGATCTCCTCGCCTTCTCGGGGCAACATCGGAGAATATGGCGGGGGACTGGCCCAGTAAGCGGGCCAGTACTGCTTGTTCGCATCCTCTGCCTGCCCAGCTCACGGAAAGCTCAACGAAAAAATTCAAGCCTCTCGCATATTTAATTCATATATTTAAGAGCCGCATGGGTGGCATGTACCATTGCCAATAGCTCTTTTGTGCCGCTTCAGGCATTTTCAGATATCTTTCACTCTAGAAGGTAGTTCATCAGCATACTAATTGGATAGCTACTCACACTGCATTATGATGACAAAGTTATTTGCAAAGGTACTGTTGACATAAAACGGATTGCCGGCCGCGGTGGTCTCGCGGTTCTAGGCGCGCAGTCCGGAACCGTGAGACCGCTACGGTCGCAGGTTCGAATCCTGCCTCGGGCATGGATGTGTGTGATGTCCTTAGTTTAGTTAGGTTTAAGTAGTTCTAAGTTCTAGGGGACTGATGACCACAGCAGTTGAGTCCCATAGTGCGCAGAGCCATTTGAACCATAAAACGGATTCGTACATCCGTTCATGGTCATCATGAGAAAATCGTTGATTATAATTTAAATTTAGTATTGTGAGCATCCTCGGAAGCAAACCTCTAATCAAATAACTCTCATTACCTCTGTTCCTCGTAAACACTAAACCTAAACACGAAATAAAATACGCAAAAGAATGAGAAATAGAGAACAGCGGTTCTGAGACTATTGTTCATATTTGTCAGTTAGGAGTGAGAAGTAACGAAGAGAGATTCGCGCTGACACTAAATAACACAGATTAAAATTCTGCGGCAATATCAGTTAGTAAACCAATATATAATCACCAAATATACGGAATTACTCCAAGCAGAAACGGAACGATGAAAAAATTACTAGGACATATCCAGAACATAGCAATTATTGAATGCAAAGTCAAACAATGGAAAGTTAACGACGAGGGAAAAGAGATGAGATGTCTGGGAGCAACTTAGTCTGAAGCCAGAACGAATTGTAGTGAATGAATGCTAGAAGCTTCCACAGCGTCAGACGAATACTCAATCGTGGTCACAGCCTGAATCCACACATTCTTAGCAACGTGCTGCAAGTGACCCAAATTATGTGATGCACTCCTCCGTAGACTTCGTTGGAAACTTTGGTTGACAGATCGGGAGTAATGATCTGCAGTGCTACACACGTTCTGACGTGTAAATGATGCTCTCTAAACTCTTTTAGCCCCGCGAGATAGTGTTATGGATTTCCAAATCGTTGATCCACCATGATGGATTAATTGCAGGACGGCAACATGCGTTAAGCAGTTCGATATGGAAACAGCCAACGCTGCAAGATTCACTTTTTGTTTAATTGATCAATAGTTTCGGGTTACATGAATCCATTAGCTGATTGGCTAAATGATTTGAAATTGGGTTCAGGTATCCCTACATAATTCCTCAAATAACTAAAGAGTGAATCTGGAAACTTTGGCTGTTTCTATATCGTATTTGTACGGGTTGAAATTGTCACTACTGTTGCACCAATAATTCAACTATTTCCAAAAGTTTCTCAGGTCCGGCCGCTGTATATGCAGTGCAAACAGTCATTCCCTATTTCCAACCGTATTCTATCGTCCCCTCCTTAAACCAAAATGAACAAGTCTGAAGTCAAAAAGGAGGACACACACACACACACACACACACACACACACACACACACACACACACACAAAGGTAGAATCTTTAGTTATAAAATACTGAATTTTCTTTTTTAAGTTTGAACATAGCCTCTGTTCACCAACGGTGAGTGTAAGTGAGTGATCTGAGAAAATCGGGCAACCAGTTGCAGGTACAAAGGTTTATTAACAGTATTTGACCATGGTTTCAGCAACTGTTGAATTGTCTTCTTCAGAAGTACATAGCAGTACTGAAGAAAAGATATACATCACAGATAAAAAGAACTATCAAGGTGTAAAACATAAATGAAACCACTAGTTAAAAATATAATTTAAAAGATTACTCACATGTAAAATCACACATTTGTTTCGAAAAATTTCAGAGCAACAACTTCATGTCAAGCAACATGGTATATGACAGCATCAGCAAAATCAAATAAAATCCATCAGAGAACGCACCAATTGCAGCTGGGCTATGAGCATATGTTTTCGCGCAGGGACGCCACCTACCAATATTTCCCGTATCGTGCACTGGAACAACTTCGTTAGTTGCCACATTCACCAGCCACACACGGCTCGTTTCACTGCCTTTTAATTCCATGTACATTAATATGAAGACTTTTGCGCTCAGCCCAACTCCAACGCGATTGTTTGTTGATGGATTTTGTTTGGTTTTACTGATGGTCACATATACGATTTTACTTGACATGACCTTCTTTGCTGTGTAATTTGTCATCATCAGTATACGATTTTACGTTAAGTAAGGGTTGTTAAAAAACCTTGATACCTGCAATTGGTTGGCTGATTTCCTCAAATGATTCACTCTTTAGTTTCCCACTGGAAACAATCGGATTTATTGTCTTCTGAAAAAGTGCGGTCAGTTCTGCGGCCTCATGCTAGAGAGTCGTGTACGCCCACTGAGCTACAACACTCATCTGGAAAACCTGCAGTTGAGAAAATGACTTGCCACACCCGCACTCGGGAATGTGCTTGCGAAATCATTCGAAACTTCGAGCACAGAGGACACAGCTCTACTGACTGTTGAGGAGTACTGCCTGCCGACTGCCTGACTCAGTACCACACGAAGGCCATACGACTTACAACCCACTAAGACTGCCAGACGCCTTTTTATTTTTCGCGATCTCCAAAACAGTTCCATGAAACTTTTACAACATAGATTCCTTCCGGATAATCAGGTTCAGGAATAAAATTTAATCATTTATGTTAGCTATTTGCTGCTTCCACTAATAATTTTATTAACTGACTGATTTATTTAACCTGGCGAGTTTAGGGTTATGAGGCACACTCTCTTAAATCTAGTTAGGCATTCTGCAGGCTGGCTTGGCTTTAAAACCTGAAGGTAAGCTTTGCAGGAGTTGCAATGATATCAGGGTGCCTCCCAAAATAATTGCTTTGGAAACTTATGACTACTAAATGAAATACGAATCACAATTACTTTGATTTATTCCCATAAAATTACTGACGTAAGACATGAAAAACAGTGGAAACATTAATATAATATGGCCTTTGTATTTCTGATATCGTAGTGTGGAGGGGGGTGGGGGAGAGGGGTGAATAATTTGTAAACACGAAGTGTTACATGATTTCCGTAATGAAAAACAGATTGTTAGGGAATACGTCACGCCTGTGGTCAGAGTTGAAGTTAATTACCGTTAAATTACAATCTCTTCAGATTGAAGCTTGAAGTAACCGAATTACTATAAAATGATTTTAATATCCCTACAGATCTCCTCGATCTCGGCGTTGTATTGCAGACGGAAGTTGAAGTTGCTGCAGAGTCAATCGTTCATGGAACCAACCACGCTCGCTAGTGGCTAAACCCAGATCAGTACGACATCTTTCTAATTTCCCAATATATCGGTTCAGGAGGCACGGCAAGTCGGCTCTAAATGTGGGAGTCTGGCGGTGGAGGCTCCCGTAGATCGAGTGATTTCTGATATTCTGTTAAAGGAAACCTGGAATTCGCACATTTTGGATTCTTATTGAATTCTGAATGGCTGAACTCTGGATTTTTCGAGTGCTGACCAATAAAATGCTCCTTAGAAAACACTGATCCCCTGGTCGTAGCAGTTTAACCAATAACGTTGTCCTACGACTTTACACAGAAAAACGTTGTTTCACTCTCTCTCTCCCCCGTCTTCCCTTCCTCTCCCTCTCGGTGTTTATCATCGTCACTGACCCATTCCTCTCTCTTGTAATTTAGTTACGTTAGCCAATGTTGGCGATTCTTACACTGAGCAAGTATTTATTTGTTGCATAGTCGATATGCTGGGCAGTGCTTCAAATTTTCAAAGACTCAAAACTGTGGGACGCCAGTACGTTTTTGAAATGTTGAGCTGTGGCATCCGATGCTTTCTAGAGAGATATCAGCTTTCTACAACTGACTACAATAGTGCCTTCTACTAAAAAGTTAAGCTTCTCACTCCACATCTAGGTTGTAGAATGATTTCGCTGAGAGCTGCGTCATGGGAGATCCTGTCTATGTTCGTTCAGAACAAGGATGCAAGGTTAAATCTGACTTTGTCACAGAAAGGGGTAAATTATGCTGCCACAAAAGTCTTTGGTCACCTACCAAACAGCATCAAAAGCCTGACAGATAGCCAACTAACATTTAAAAATAAATTAAAAGAATTTCTAGATGACAACTCCTTCTACTCATTGGCTGAATTTTTAGATAAAAATTAAGGAGAAAAAAAAAACAACTTAAACATCAGTGTCATGCAATATTTTGTGTAATGTAATATCTTGTACAGACATCTTTTATTAACCTGACACATTCCGCATTATTACGAAGTGTCGTATTCATGACCTATGGAATAAGTATTAATCTAATCTAATCTAATTCCGACGCAGCGCCGACTGTGGGCTATTGACTCTGGCCTATTGACTCTCGCCTCTCCGTCGGCAGACCTTCTGCCGACTGGCTGTAGGAATAGCGGCCGACTGTTATGTCCCTAGTGATCCGTGTGGTTTTCCCCTGTTAAGAACGCTTTCAGCATTCCGTCATTTCTAAAAGATATGCAAATCTTAATCAAGCTTAAAAGAAGAGTAAGCCTGAAATACTGAGCTACAATCAATCACTAGTACTGCTATTTATCATATTCCTCTGAGTCAATTAAATGTTCTGATCAAATGGATCTTTCATTTTAAATTTGCATGAGTTACAGGATGGTTTCCGTAAAAACGGTCACATAACAATCCTACATATTTTGCATTATATATATTACGATTACCATATTATAAGTTAGATATAATATACTGTATTACATTTAAAACCACAGCAGTTTATTTTCTTTCACTATAAGGACATCAATAAACACAAATCGCGGAAAGGTGAGTTTAAACATTGAACGCTAGCAGCAATGTACGTCAGAGGAAAGAGTAGAAGAGGCAAAAAAGGAAAAACATAACAACAGACAGTTAAATACGATAGAAGATAAAATAACGTGAACTGATAGAAAAGGAAAAGAGAAAGGTGTGTAACTGAGAGAATGTAGGAACATTAGGTTTACTGTGATTCTTGAAGTTTTCCACTTGAAATGAATATTCCATGGGTTTTAGAGAGTGCAGCTGGATGCCGCCCACATCTTGCCACGATATTTCTGCCGATAACCACTCAGGATGCGTGCGTCAGCTTGAGCGATATTCGAGAGAGGTCGCTGAACTCGACAGAGGGCGCATATACAGCTCTGACGCATGCACATGCGACCGGGCACCAATTTTTTGTACAAACTTCGGCACGTTCACATCTCCAGTGTAAGACATTCACCTGAATATGACTGAATGGTTGTTGGCCGAAATACAGTGTCAAGATATCGACACGATGATGCTGCAATGCAAACCTCATGAAGTAATGACTTCACTTTTTGACAGAGGGAAATGTTGACCACATACTGTAATTTTTGGAGAAACGTTACACAGGTGACAGAAAGAAGTGCCTCAGATTCTAAAAAAAGAAAAAGTCGTTGCACTGTGAACAGAGTGTGCAGTGTACAGTGTGTCAAGCGAAATCGCATTCGAGGGGAGGGTGCAGGTCCGTTGTATTTTATGATGAATGGTGTTCTGCCTCGATGCCAGCGTGGCAGTGTGTTGGACAGCAGGAGGTCAGCTAAGGGCCTACAACCAGTCTGTCTGCATGTCAGACACACTGCACCTACACCTGGAGTTGTGGTCTGGGGTGCGGGTTCGTGTGACAGCAGGAGCACTCTCGTGGTTATGCCACGCACCCTGAATATAAGTTTGTACGTCACTGTGGTGATTCGACTTGTTATGCTGCTAACCATGAATAGAATTGAAGTGGGTGTTTTCCAACAAGATAGCACTCGCCAAATACTGCTGTTGTAACCCAATATGCCGTAAAAAGTGTTGTCATATTGCCTTGGCCTGTTCGATCATCAGATCGATCTTCAATCGACCACATACGGGACATCATCGGACGACGACTCCGGCGTCATCCACAACCAGCATTATCCGTCCCTGCATAGAGCGGCCAAGTGCAACAGGCACGAAACTCCATCCCACAAACTGACGTCCAGCACATGTACAAGACAATGCCTATATGATTGCATGCTTGCATTCAACATTGTGGTGGTTACACCGGTTATTAACCTACCAGCATTTCACATTTGCAATGGCTTATCTCGCGCTTACATTAACCTGTGCTCTTGCAATATTAATCACCTACAAATGTTACCTAGACAAATGTATTCGCGAAATTTCATTCATCTACTTTAACAATTTCTTGGTGTTGTGATTTTTTTGTCAGTATTTATTCACCGAAATGACCTCAGTGCATAGATGGGGATGAAATCAATAGAAAAGTAATGACAAGAAATAATATCAATGAAAATCGGCCAGTAGTATTAAGAACACAATTAATGAATTTCTGAGATTAGCGAAATATTTTGTCGGATCTAGTTTTGAAGCAGGATACCCTGCATTTTTGCAAGTAGCCGCCTTTCAATTAGGCACTCTGGCAACACTTTCAAAGAAACTTCAAACATTGTGACTGATGTTTCCACCAATTCCACCAATGGTTTCCTAGCACTAAAAACAGAGGTTTTCCCGTGCGGTACGTGGGAACTGGATTAACGGTTCTGGTGGAGGGTTATGTCTTAACCTGTTGAATATCCAGGTTCGAGTCCTCTGTCACATTTTTTACTAGTTATTACAAAATGATAACACAATTACGCCATACAGTGCTAAGTTTTCGAGCGGAATTCATTTTGCAGTGATCTTTCTGTTCTTTTGATGACTCTCTGTAAGTGTAAAAACCAGAAATTAATAAGATTATTCTGCGATCAAGATGGGTTGTGGAAATAGTAGTAAATTAATAATTTTCCATCGCCGTTTCTTATAGGTATCTGATCTGATCAATATACACTCCTGGAAATGGAAAAAAGAACACATTGACACCGGTGTGTCAGACCCACCATACTTGCTCCGGACACTGCGAGAGGGCTGTACAAGCAATGATCACACGCACGGCACAGCAGACACACTAGGAACCGCGGTGTTGGCCGTCGAATGGCGCTAGCTGCGCAGCATTTGTGCACCGCCGCCGTCAGTGTCAGCCAGTTTGCCGTGGCATACGGAGCTCCATCGCAGTCTTTAACACTGGTAGCATGCCGCGACAGCGTGGACGTGAACCGTATGTGCAGTTGACGGACTTTGAGCGAGGGCGTATAGTGGGCATGCGGGAGGCCGGGTGGACGTACCGCCGAATTGCCCAACACGTGGGGCGTGAGGTCTCCACAGTACATCGATGTTGTCGCCAGTGGTCGGCGGAAGGTGCACGTGCCCGTCGACCTGGGACCGGACCGCAGCGACGCACGGATGCACGCCAAGACCGTAGGATCCTACGCAGTGCCGTAGGGGACCGCACCGTCACTTCCCAGCAAATTAGGGACACTGTTGCTCCTGGGGTATCGGCGAGGACCATTCGCAACCGTCTCCATGAAGCTGGGCTACGGTCCCGCACACCGTTAGGCCGTCTTCCGCTCACTCCCCAACATCGTGCAGCCCGCCTCCAGTGGTGTCGCGACAGGCGTGAATGGAGGGACGAATGGAGACGTGTCGTCTTCAGCGATGAGAGACGCTTCTGCCTTGGTGCCAATGATGGTCGTATGCGTGTTTGGCGCCGTGCAGGTGAGCGCCACAATCAGGACTGCATACGACCGAGGCACACAGGGCCAACACCCGGCATCATTGTGTGGGGAGCGATCTCCTACACTGGCCGTACACCACTGGTGATCGTCGAGGGGACACTGAATAGTGCACGGTACATCCAAACCGTCATCGAACCCATCGTTCTACCATTCCTAGACCGGCAAGGGAACTTGCTGTTCCAACAGGACAATGCACGTCCGCATGTATCCCGTGCCACCCAACGTGCTCTAGAAGGTATAAGTCAACTACCCTGGCCAGCAAGATCTCCGGATCTGTCCCCCATTGAGCATGTTTGGGACTGGATGAAGCGTCGTCTCACGCGGTCTGCACGTCCAGCACGAACGCTGGTCCAACTGAGGCGCCAGGTGGAAATGGCATGGCAAGCCGTTCCACAGGACTACATCCAGCATCTCTACGATCGTCTCCATGGGAGAATAGCAGCCTGCATTGCTGCGAAAGGTGGATATACACTGTACTAGTGCCGACATTGTGCATGTTTTGTTGCCTGTGTCTATGTGCCTGTGGTTCTGTCAGTGTGATCATGTGATGTATCTGACCCCAAGAATGTGTCAATAAAGTTTCCCCTTCCTGGGACAATGAATTCACGGTGTTCTTATTTCAATTTCCAGGAGTGTATTTTAATTCCAGAACTTTACGTGTGTGTCCATGTACGTGTGCGCTTTGTGTGATGGAAAGACAGAGGAAGAGAGAGGTGTGTGTGAATGCTTGAGGAGGATGGATGAGGGTGAAAATGTGGTTCTTGTTATATTTTGGGTGAGATAGTGTGCTGTTCTCATCTAAAATGGAGAACTGAACTGATGAGATTTCCAAAAAGGGAATACATTTCATTGAACTTAGTGGGAATAACAACAAAGCTCTAGTTCAAATTAGAAACGAAATGAGATCTGTGAAGAGATAACTTTGCCAGATAATATCATACTTGCTGCATCACACATACTCGAATTGTACCGTTAAGGTGTGTGTTTGTCCTTAGGATAATTTAGGCTAAGTAGTGTGTAAGCTTAGGGACTGATGACGTTAGCAGTTAAGTCCCATACGATTTCACACACATTTGAACATTTTTCTTGTACCATTAACACAGACTCAGCGAAGGCATTAGATAATGTTAGCCTCAAAGCGATGGAATGTTCTATGCTCTCCTTCCCAAGACGAGCTTAGATCCTTGGCCTTTTCCGCCACTCAGGAGTACAAGTTCTTCGTCACAACTTTTCTGCATAGCGATCCAGACGGGTGTTATTAAATTGCATCACTGCGCTACTTATGAAACACATCCCACACACCTGTAGTTCAATGAATGAGTGCTAGTCTTTCAACTGAACGCCACTTCAGTGATTTGCTTGTCCTTATTGCCTAGTCTACACCAGTTATGAAATCGGGAAAAGTGGACGAACAGTTTAACGTGGAATCTGAACTATGTATCATTACTATCGACTCTTCGCATGATTGATTGGTGGCGACTACAATAAAGATAGACTGAAAATTTCCATGGTCCGACCAGGATTCGACAACATCTGAATTCCGGGTGCGCGTTTTATCATTAGACTAACAGGCTCGACATGAAATTAAAGTAATTGACAAGTTAATGTTTTATACTTTTCTATTTTTTGGTGGAATATCAAGGAAGCAAATTACATTAAATCTGTCACTGCTGTAGCTAAACTATTACAAGAAAATATAAGTTTTTTACGTCTTATTCTCTGGTTCTTTCATTTGAGCCAGTTGTTGACCATAGTGCCTCAACCCCTCAACTTGCATCCATCTTTCTCGCACTATTTTTCTCCGAGCCTCCGTACTTCCTTCAGTCTTTGTCTTCCTAGTCCTTAACTCTCTCCAGAAGTTAGCATGTTCGAAGTCTTTTAATGAAAAGGTCACGTTCTTACACGTCTTCGTTGTTATGATTCCAATTCTTGAGGTTCCCGTATCTCTTTCAACTTCAGTGAACCAGGGCCCCAAGCTTTTTTCTTTCTATGGAAACACACTGCCGGAAAAAAATTATTAAAAAACTTTAAAGGTTTCGAATTCACTTCAGGTTTAGTGTTGCAACAATGCAAACTGAATACATTAACTGATTACGTTTACGGAACAGTACTACAAGCGATTCTGAGGTACCAGGTATCGAAACACCCATATTACTATGTGCTGTATCCTCGATAGGAGGCAAAGCAGGCGCTGACTCCAGCATCCATAAGATCGTACAGATGGCGAATACTGTCCTGGGATATGTTATGCCACGCCTGCTCGACCTCTTCACGTAGTTCTGTAAGGGTTGGTTTATCGAGACACACAAGTCACTTCTCGTCCCGTCACATCACACGCATGCTCGACCGGAGACAAGTTCAGAGATCGTGCTGGCTGGCGAAGTTGCTGTAAGTCTTGTAAAGCAAGTTTCTGTATCTGCTCATGCGTGACACGAACGTCACTACTCTAGCCGACGATAGATGCTCGATCATCGGTGATAGCTCTACGCACTACTCTGCCGCGAGACACACGCTTGCGCCTATATGTACGTCTGATGGCGGGGATACTAAATCCATCATACGAGTTATCGAAGTTCGTAATATATTCCACATGCGAATACAGCTCGCTGGTATTCCGTCTTCTGTACGTACACGCATCAGACGCATCCGAACACCTGTTAGTCGACACTAATATGGGTTGTATCCTCCATTCATCTTTATGATGGCTTGAACTCCGCTGGAGACACCTTCAATGACGTGCCTGAAAACCTTTGGAGGAATGTCAGCCCATTCTTCATCGATATTCGAAACCAGAAAGCGTTGTGACATTGCTCGCCGAGGTCTGGAACGAAGTCGACCTAACTCAACCCAAAGGCGTTCCATATGGTTCATATCGGGACTGTGGAGAGGGTCCCGCGAGGCCAGTCCATTTCAGGAATATTACTGTCCACGAACCGCAGCCTCGCTTATACTGCTTTATGACAGGGTGCATTGTCATGCTGATACATACATCGCCTCCCAACTGTTCCTCTACTGTAGCGTTTTCTTAAGCGCAATAGGGGATCACACCCTAACCACGAAAAGCATCCCCATGGAGTAACGTCATATAGCAGGTAACGGTCTCCATACATTTGCCAAAGCACAACTCTTCCGCCTTATATCCACAGCTCTCCGTCTTCGGGCCACAAGTGGCCCATCGGGATCAGCCGACCGCCGTGTCATCCTCAGCTGAGGATGCGGACAGGAGGGGTGTGTGATGAGCACACCGCTCTCCCGGTCGTTATGGTGGTTGTCTTTGACCGGAGCCGCTACTATTCGGTCGAGTAGCTCCTCAATTGGTATCACGATGCTGAGTGCACCCCGAAAAATGGCAACAGCGCATGGCGGCCCGGACGGTCACCCATCCAAGTGCCCGCCACGCCCGACAGCGCTTAACATCGGTGATCTGAGAGGAACCGGTGTTTCCAATGCGGCAAGGCCGTTGCCTCGTGTATCTACAGGGTAAAGTGTAATTCTTCACTACAGTGGCGTCGCTCTTTACATCGCCTCAATCCTCGCTTAGGTCTGACTACAGAAATGTGTGGCGAATGAGCTGCTCGACCAAGGTACAACATTTTTTTTCAACTCTCTCCCACAGTCACTGTGCTAGCTGGACTGCTGGCAACACTCTGAAACTCACAAATGATTTGTTCTGGTGATTTGATGCGATTATTTACAGCGATCCACCTCAGTGCCCTGTCCGCCAGTATATGAGATCTGCCTGGTCTTGGTTTAAACGTGGCTGTTCCTCCGTCATTCCACTTCACAACCACATCACCGATAGTTTACTTGAGTAGCTTTACACAGGTTGAAATGTGCCTGGGGAGTTTGTTACTCTGGTCACATTTAATGACCACGTTCGAAATCACTGGGCCCTCCTGATAACTCCATTCTGCTTTTACTGCTTCTGTACTGACAACACAAAATTCCACACCTCCTTTCATGCAGCTGGATCCGCTTCTTGTGATATCTAGTGATCAATTCTGTATTACATTACTGTGTTCGAAAACTTTTGATCAGATGGAGTAGTTTTCTCTCCTATCTGCCTAAGGTATCTCTCAGGAGTTTTCTTTCCTCGGCTTGTAACTTCTCCTCCAGCCTTTTCTAATCATTGCAAGGCATTCTGCAGCATACAGGACGTCTGCCTGTACCCTGTGTTAGGCGACATGCATACTCAGTTGTAAATATCTTTGGTCAGAGGTACGACTTTTCCATCTTCATGAAATCAGCTTTGTCAACAATGTTCGGTTTCTAACAAAGAAATTCACCAAACAACCGTGCGGATTGAGAAGTTATTTTATTTTATTTTCGCTACCAGTTTCGGGAAAAATGACCGTTAAAGTCTCAACAATTTTGTACTTGTAAAAAGCAAATAACGAAGATTGGACAAATCGGAAATAAACTAGTTTGTTCCATCGCCAGGTGCCATCTTCAGGTCCCATATGCATCTCTCGAAAATTTTCCATAAATGTCGTGAATTCTCAAGTGTTTCCTTCGAGGACTTGAGTGCAGTAAAGCCTCCGAAGGAAGCACTTGAGAATTCATGACATAAATTCATGGCCCCTGTATGCCAATATCAATAACTTTCGAGAGGTGCTTATGTGACTGAAGATGGCATATTGAATAGCCAGATTTGGTAGAGAAAATAAAATAACTTCCCAATTCTCACGGCTGCTTTCAGGAATTTCTTTGTTAAATATTTGACCAGTCGCTGTCCCTAGCCCACGATGGATCATTTGTTTACTTTCATAGGTTCTTGAATTTTTCTGCCACCGTGCATTCTCTCTTATCTGTGTCAGCCTGTCTGCATGCACGCTAAATGTCGGTTATTAACACAGTTTCCTCGAAGCAAATCTACAGACCTATTATGGGCGCTTCAATGCTTAGGTTTCGAGTGCACATTTTTTTTCTTGTTTTTATGTCTGGACCTCGGGAATCAGGAAGGACTCCTAGATCCAATACAGCTAGGTTTCTATCAGGTCTACGATAGGCTGCAACCTATTTTGACTGCACTTTTGACCCTTTCGTTACGCAGTTCTTTGCTGCACTTGCAATTGACACTCAGCAACACGTTGTTTACATCGTGTGATTAATTCCTCATATTCGCAAACTTTTTAGTGTCTAACATTCCTCTTGGAATCCCTCACGAAATGTATGAAGGTTGTTTATACGACCGACTCATTACGGCACTTTGGCTGACTGCGGTACTTAGAGAGGCGTGGGTTGTGGCGTAGCTATTACGGGCGTTTTACAGTTAGCTGCCGGCAGTCGAGTGCAGATGGTGATAGCTTGAGTCACCAGCCTCAGGGTCATGGGTGGACTGGGCAGCCGTGCGGGTGGAAGCGTGCCAAGAGAACGGCAGCCCGCTCTGCTGATATCAGGAGGCGTGGATCAGAAACAAAAATGCCAAACGCTGCTAGTAGCGCGGTAGCATTCGAGGAAAGTCTCTGCCTTCCCCGTACACTCTTATCCTGTGAGTTCTTCGTCTGCGGAACAAATTAGTTGATTTCCGATTTGTCCTATCCATGTTATTTGCTTTTGACTAGTACACAATTGTTGAGACTTTCACGGTCATATGTTGCCTTGAGGAAAATCATTAAACAAACATCGGCCAAACAAACGGAGATAAAAGTCAACAGGCAATAAGAATTTCACAAGGTTTGACAATAACCGGACGAGATCGCTGATCATTGCAATAAATCCTGTGCCACTGACATTCATTAGTTGTCCAGTTGTTATTTGGTGTCCGAAGACTGGTTTGATGCAACCCTCCATGCTACTCTGTCGTGTGTCGTGCGTCAAGTAACAACTGCAACCTACAGCCTCTGGATCTGCTTACTGTATTCATCTCTTGGTCTTCCTCTATGATTTTTACCCCCACACACCCCTCCAGTACTAAATTGGTGATCCATTGATGTCTCAGAATGTGTCCTACCAACC
Source organism: Schistocerca nitens (assembly GCF_023898315.1). NCBI lineage: Eukaryota > Metazoa > Arthropoda > Insecta > Orthoptera > Acrididae > Schistocerca > Schistocerca nitens. The sequence goes on from NC_064619.1 coordinate 285,696,770, forward strand.
AATCTCTTCTTCTAGTCAGGTTATATGATAAGTTTCTTTACTCCCCAATTCTATTCAGTACTTTCCCATTAGCTATGTGACCTACCCATCTAATCTTGAGAATTCTTCTATAGCACCACATCTCAAAAGCTTCTATTCCCTTCTACATCTACATCTACATCTACATGGTTACTCTGCGATTCACACTTAAGTGTCTGGTAGAGGGTTCATCGAACCATTTTCATACTACGTCTCTGCCATTCCACTCTCGAATGGCACGTGGGAAAAAGGAACACCAAAATCTTTCCGTTCGTGCTCTGATTTCTCTTATTTTATTATGATGAACATTTCTCCCTACGTAGGTGGGTGTCAACAAAATATTTACGCAGACGGAAAAGAATGTTGGTGATTGAAATTTCGTAAATAGATCTGGCCGCAAAAAAAAACCTTTTTTTCAGTGACTGCCACCCCAACTCGAGTATCATATCAGTGACACTTTCACCCATATTGCGCGATAACACGAAACGAGCTGCCCTTCTTTGCACTTTTTCGATGTCCTCCGTCAATCTTACCTGGTAAGGATCCCGTATTGCTCAGCAATACTCCAGCAGAGGGCGGACAAGTGTAATTTAGGCTGTCTCTTTAGTGGGTTTGTCGCAGCTTCTAAGTGTTCTGCCAACAAAGCGCCGTCTTTGTTTCGCCTTCCCCACAATATTATCTATGAGGTCTTTCCAATTTAAGTTGCTCGTAATTGTAATTCCTAGGTATTTAGTCGAATCGACAGTCCTTAGATTTGTGCGATTTATCATATACCCAAAATTTGTCGGATTTCTTTTAGTACCTCTGTGGATGACCTCGCACTTCTCTTTGTTTAGCGCTAATTGCCACTTTTCACACCATACAGAAATTCTCTCTAGATGATTTTGTAATTGGAGTTGATCGTCTGATGATTTTACTAGACGGTAAATTACAGCGTCATCTGCAAACAATCTAAGGGGGCTGCTCAGATTACCACCTACATCATTTATATAAATCAGGAACAGCAGAGGGCCTATGACACTACCTTGCCGAACGCCAGATATCACTTGTGTTCTTCTCGATGATTTACCGTCTATCACTACGAACTTTTGTGACCTCTCTGAGAGGAAATCATCAATCAAGTCACACAACTGAGACGATACTCCATATGCACGCAATTTGATTAATTGTCGCTTGTGAGGAACGGTATCCAAAGCCTTCCGGAAATCTAGGAATATGGATTCGATCTGACATCCCTTGTCAACAGCAGTCCTTACTTCACGGGAATAAAGAGCTAGCTGTGTTGCACAAGAACGATATTTTCTGAAGCTGTGTAAGTTAGGTATTAATAAGTCATTTTCTTCAAGTCGATTCATATTGTTCGAGTACAGTATATGCTCCAAAATCCTACTGCAAATTGAGGTCAGTGATATGGTTCTGTAATTCAATGGGTTAGTCCTATTTCCTTTCTTGCATATTGGTGAGACCTGTGCTGCTTTCCAGTCTTTGGAAACAGACCTTTCGTCAAGTGAGCAGTTGTATATGATTGCTAAGAAAGGCGCTATTGTGTCTGCATACTCTGAAAGGAATCTGATTGGTGTACCATCTGGACCAAAAGACTTGCCTTTCTTAAGTGATTTGAGTTTTTTCGCAACACCTAAGATAAGTACCTTTTGTCACTCTTGCTAACAACTGCCGGCCGGAGTGTCCAAGCGGTTCTAGGCGCTACAGTCTGGAACCGCGCGACCGCTACGGTCGCAGGTTCGAATCCTACCTCGGGCATGGATGTGTGTGATATCCTTAGGTTAGTTAGGTTTAAGTAGTTCTAAGCTCTAGGGGACTGATGACCTCAGCAGTTAAGTCCCATAGTGCTCAGAGCCATTTGAACCATTTTTTTGCTAACAGCTGTTCTGGTTTCGAATTCTGGAATATTTACTTCGTCTTCTTTCGTGAAGGAATTACGGAAAATTGTATTTAGTACCTCCGCTTTAGTGGCACCATCATCGGCAACATTTTCATCGCTATTGCGCTGTAACGGTATTGACTGTTTTTTTTTTGCCACTGGTGTACTTTACATACGACAAGAATCTCTTTGGGTTTTCTACCATATTTTGAGACAATATTTCGTAGTGGAAATTATTAAACTCTTTATCAACTATGTTTCACTTCCGTTCATGGTTGCACTCCATACAAATACTTTCAGAAAAGATTTCCTGACTTAAATCTATACTCGATGTTAACAAATTTTCTTTCTTCAGAAACGCTTTCCTTTTCATTGCCAGGCTATATTTTATATCCTCTCTACTTCGGCCATCATCAGTTACCTTGCGGCCCAAATAGCAGAACTCATCTACTACACTGTCCGCTGCTCGGGTCTAGGGGCGAGCGCTGCTACCTCTGGATCACGGGGTCCCGGGTTCGATTCGCGGCAGGGTTGGGATTTTCTCTGCCCAGGGATTGAGTGTTTGTGTTGTCCTCATCATTTCATCATCATCATCATTTGTGAGAGTGACTATATTGGACTGTTGAAAGAAAATGGACTGTGTAAATATTGGGACTTTTTGCGGGCGCTGATGACTGCGCAGTTGAGCGCCCCACAAACCAAACATCATCATCACATCATCATCATCTACTACGTTAAGTGTCACATTTCCTAATCTAATTCCCTCAGCATCACCTAATTTAATTCGACTACATTCAATTTTTCTCGTTTTCCTCTTGTTAAAGTTCGTCTTATATGCTCCTTTGAAGACACTATCAATTCCGTTCAACTGCACTTCCAAGTCTTTTGCTGTCTCTGATAGAATTACAATGTCATCGGCAAGCCTCAGAATTGTAGAATTATGTAACATACGTTGTGCTCACCTATGATTACATGGCTAGTCTTTCATAGTTCTTTATTTTACGAAGTACTGCATATTCAAATACAATTGATGTTTGAATAGAACATTAAACTCACGACATTAGCATTATGGCCACTAGTTGGCATTACGAGTGCAGTGCCTTGAGAAAATGGTGACAAAGCACGAAAGATTTTTTTTGTACTTTGGAACATATGAGATGGATATCTGTTACAACAATGCAGCGTGTACTTCGGAACTAATTATGGATAAGAACAGCCACGTAGACAGAATTGTGCGTTAGTATCGACCGTTTAGGGATACTGGTTGTCTCTATAATTAGAAAAGTACCTGCCGACTGAAAGGGCCAAATGCAACACTGGAGAGGATGAGGGAAAGGCTCGCACGCTGTCAAAATAATCGACGGTCTACCCAAGCCACAAATCTGAAATACCGTAGCAAACCGTGTGGAAGATTTTGCGACAGCGGTTAGATTTCCAACCGTAGGGGGAACTCTGCCTATTATCGCACCTCAGCCTAATATCGCACTCTTCTAAATGACACAAACTGGTGTTGCCACTTCGCGGGACTAGGTTCTTTAGGTGTGTAACAGCAGCCCTTGGGTAAGTACTGAGTCATCTTTGGTTGGATGCGCAGCAGCGTTCAGTTTGTGTAATTTTTTGAAAGTTTTGTGCACAGCAAAAGTTTTTGACGTTTCTAAAGCACAGTAATCAATCTTTTAAGGGGTAAGCTATTTTTAAACAGTGCAGCATGAAACAGAACCACAGAATGATGTTGATTAACAGGACTTCGGCGCGCTGTCATTTGTATTGTTAGTTTTTGGAGTAGAGTCTGCCATAGTGGAATGTAGGATTGCTCCTGATAACGCAACTGTACTATCGTTCTAATATCGCACTGTGCAATAACATGCTCACTCTTTTATGTATACCACTTCTAACATTTCATCGCTCTATTCGTACTTGCAACAGGTTATAAGGTATTGTTACTGATACCACCTAAAGAGAGAAAACTGTGGACCGAGGAAAATACGAAAAGAGCTATCAGTTGTAAGGGATAGAGAGATGTGCCTGGGACGTGCATGGAACCAATTTGACGTTCCAAAATCAACTTTGAAAGACAAAGTTAATTCTGGAGATACTGACTTAAATAAGTTAGTGTCAGTTAAACTTGGTAGAAAACTTGTGCTTAACACTGAGCTAGAGTAATCTCTTTTCAAATATTTCCTGGATATGGAGGCCAGATTTTATGGTTTAACTGCGAAAGATATAAAGAAGATGGCTTTTGATTTGGTAGAAAAAAATCTATACGAACCCCTTTTAAAGAAGAAATAACGATTGCTGGCTTAAAATGGTTCCACTCATTTATGCGGAGACACCCAGAGCTTAGTTTAAAGAAACCTCGACAAACATCAATGAAACGCATTAGAGGATTTAGCAAGGAAAATGTTCAGCAGTTTTTTGACATTTACGAACCCCTTCTAGAAAAGAAAAATAATTGACCCTACAAGACTTTACACTTGTGATGAGACTGGTCTTACATTTCTACATCACAAGACAACGAGAGTTATTGCA